>NW_005842184.1:886163-890485 GCF_000455745.1 Alligator sinensis | reverse complement strand
TTCTTGTTAGGTTTGTTTGTTGGTGCGGGGGGCTGGGGGGTGGGGGGGGGGATTCTTTGTGAGTCAGACAGACTGCGTCCTGTGCCAGGGCTCCCTAAGAGCATGGAGCTGAGAGGTAACAAAGTACAGGTTGAAACGGGGGATGCTGCCATGTTTGGTTATTGGCATGCCCAACATATGTAAATGAATTACAAAGAGGGATCAGGAGGTTGCATCCTTTCTACATGTTTCCCACCATGCTGCAGAGGTACAGTGCCATGCCCGCTTGGCTCCTACAGGATGAAGCTTGTGTCCCAGACAACAGTGCAGACAGATGTTCATTAAGCCAGTGGAAGGGGTGATACATGATATCAACATGCCATGCTGATGGGACTAAGACAAAAGCTTGGAAATAACAGAAGGAAGAGGACATACTGGAGAATATCCCCATCATGGGAGAGGAGAATAGAAATCAAAAGCCCTGGTCCTTGCCAGGAAACATGTCACACAATATCATTAAATTTGAAGTACAACTTCCGCTTGCATAGCTGAAGTCCACCAAGCTCATTGTGTCGAATTATAGCGGCAAGAGTGGACACAGACCCTGAACTGTATGACCACTTAGATCTGCCGGCAGCTTTGAATGCAGCCAAAGGGAGCTTTTTTCTTAGGGGAGAAAATAAATAAGTACATTGCAGCCCTCCACATTTAGTCACAGCTGCTCAGCTCCTGCTAACAAGGCAGAGAGAGGAATTGCTAACAATGCTAGCACAGATTGGGAGTCTTCCCCATCAGACTGCAGACACACGTCCATTAATGTTTCCAGTGCTGTGCTGATCTCCATAGGCTTCCCTCACATGCTTTATTTATCCTCCCTCTGTTAATGAAGAGGCTATTGTTTGGCTTCATGGATTTGCATTCACTAAATAGATAAATAAATGTATCCTCCCTACACACAGCACCTAGCATCTGGAAGGAATAAGTGACTTGACTATGGTCACACAAGAAGTCTTGGCAGTAGCTGCCAACTCTGCCCCTACTCTGCAATAGGCCAAACCTCTATTACTTGACTTCTGATCCCATGTTCAAGGGCACCCATATTTAGCATTTACTAGTGAAACTTAATTGGGTGCTTAATCAAGCTCAGTTCCATCGATGCCAGTAGCCGCTGTCTCTGGAGGGAACCTGGGTTCGTAGTTTTCTCTGAGTCTCACATAAAGAACAAATTTAGATGAAGAGCCAGGCTTCGGCATTCAGCTCAGCAGCATTGTGCAGAGTTACCGGGGCATCATCAGCTGTCCTTGGGGAGGGCTGGTGCTTGAGGAGTCCTTCACATCTTTCTTGAAAACAGTGAATGCATGAAATCTCCAAGTTGAAAAGAAAACACTGGGAAGTAGTAGGATCAGGACCAGCTGAAGCAGATCCCAAGATATAATTTCCAGTTCATGGGCAAGACATTTGTACACAGAATATTGTTTAAATGCCCTTTCATTGTTAATGACCACTCCAGATTTAGTCATTGCATTGGGAAGGCTTTTTATTTAAATAATCTCAGTGATTCACAGGAAATAGTACTTGCCATTGGACATTATAACCTGTGTATCAATTCCAAGAAAACATCAAAAATAAGTAACAGCCATTAGTGATAAAGTGATACAGTTAAAATGAAAATCTGTACAATTCATGCTGTGGAAAATATGCCAATATTTCATTGCCAAACTTGGCATCTGCAGAAACGACGTCTTTGAAGAATGACTATGAAAGTCCACAAAATGGGATGGAGTTTAATGAAACGTAGTCTTTGTGCTCCTACGTGGAAGTGATGTGTATGTATGTTTCCACGGATGGATGGAAATATAGATATTTATTTTATTTCAGAATGACATATGGGGTTGAAGCCAGATGTTTATTAAGAAAAAAGTATGCAAAATTATGCAGAATTAGGGATAGATTGACTACTATCATTCCCTGATTAAATGACAAATAACAAATTAGCTGGGTTTAATAATGTCACAAAATAGACTGAAACATCAGAAAGCAAGGAGGAGTCAGGAGGAGCTCAGCACTGACTGCCAGCTCTGGGTTTAAGTACACCAACGTGGACCACAGCTCTGTGATGGGAGCTGTTAGGCTTTCTTTGCCTCCTCTGGGAGATATCAAGCTGTTCTGAGTCTCTTGAATGGCACATGAACCTGAACAAATTAACCTAGCATCAGGATTTATGGACAGATCCAGAAAAGGATTTGTATACAGATGGTGCAACAGTTTTGATGCATTTAAATTTTGTTTTTGTTTTCCTTTGTCAAGAACGTCTCTCCCTTGCTTGTGACACATTTTTAGGCTTCAGATATCCTGATCTTCAGCCCCATCCAGCATTAACTCTGGCAGTATCCAGCTCATCCATTGCAATAGGTGAGTGCATGGGAGTGGATCCACTCCAGTCCACTGCAGTACGGCTGGACACACATCACATTTTGAAAGGAAAATCCATTTGGAAAACTCAAATTAGCATGAAACTAGCACCAAGAGCCTGATGCGGTTTTGCAGATTTTGCTCAGCTCCTTGTTCAGTGTTGTCCTCACTTTCTTTTTATCTCACCTCTGTTCCAAAGGAGCTCAAACAAAGTCAGGAGCTCAGATGTAGGAACGGGGAGGAAGATGGTATTGCCATGTTATCCATTATCACCGTGTTCACCATGGAAACAGGGAGATGGAGCTGACTTTGCTAGTTTGACTGATCCTAGAAGGGCTCAATCCAGTGTTTTGAGTTAAACTCATCTGGGACTGAAAATATACATCTCAAGTTAATAAAATAAATGGCAAAATACACAGAATTTTGACAATGCAAAAGATGAGATACTTTTCACTGTGGTTCAGGAAAGAAAACAGCTATTTTTGCTCAGATGGCTCACCTGGACACAACAGAGGATTAATGTTATGTATGCAGTGCCTTGGGCATTCTCATGCATTTTTATTGTACGTTTCCATCATTGTGAAGTTTCATAAGAAGAATACCAGAAAAGAAGCAAAATGCTCAGAACAGCATAGGAATAACATCAGGATCATTTTAAATTACTCTTAAATGATAATTAAACTAAAAATAGGCACAACAAACTCTTTTTATCCCACATGGCTTATCTAATTCTCCTTCAAGAATTCCCACTGTTGAAGCTAATCGGCTTCCTTGTTTGCACGACTAAGTGCTTGCCTCACACTCTGAGTGGGTTTTTGCTTTTCCCATCAAACTGCTCGCCTCCCTCTACCTCTTAAAGGTAGCTAATCTTTTTTTTTTTCTCCCCCTGCAGAAATGACTAAATATATTATATGCATATAATTGCATCAGAGACTCTGCAGCAAAGCCCAGGTTCAGGGCTTTGCTTACTACTTGCTGTTCTTCTCATAGCTTATTCAGGGTTGCACATGTTTGGCTTTTCCCATTATATTAATGAGCTCAGCATTAGCCTGAAAGACAGCCTGAAGGCTTATACAGATTACAGACATGCACTTCTCCTCCAAGGACCTGCAGAAATACTTGGATTTACCAATGACTTTGGATTTTGTCAGGGCTTCACATGTATTCAGAAATCAAGATCTTGTATATACCTTAATTAGCCACACAATGAACACAGAGGCACTGAACATTGCTTTTAGTTTGGATCTGCAGCCGTGCAACTGCAGCACAGTATTGCACACACATTACTGACTCTATGGGCACTGAGAGCCATTGAAAGTGCTCTACAGCCGTGCACGGACAGAAATGCATGGCTGAAGAGCAGTTTAAAAATGCCCGATCACGTGACAATCCACCCCCCTCCCCCACCAGAGCAGGTTGGAAAAAAACCCAAAACAGACCTTCCTCTCCTGATTTTCCCCCTCCCATCCTGAGAGACCAGGGCAGCTTGGAGAGGGGCCAGGGCTAGGGGACAGATGCTGCAGACATGCAGCCTCTCTCTCCAGATCGACCCCAAGGTGAAGCTCCATCCTCCACACTTCCAATCCAACAGTGAACGGCTGTTGGGTTGGGTCGGTCAAACTCATGGCACTTCCTGTGACGCACCATGAGTTAGATCAGGGAGCTACACATCTGTCAATGCCCTATAGCAAGGGCCTTAGAACAGGGACTGTTCATTTGCATGTTCAGGTCTCTGACTAGTGTGTGCATGGATGTTTGTGCAGGTTGGGGAGAACCAGGCCATGTATCCTGCTATTTTCCCTTAGTGACTGCCTCAGAAGCCCCTTCAGGGATGGTCATTGTGATCAATGTGGATTATTATTTTTGTCAAGGTTTTTATGTGACTGTAGGGAGTAAAAATTGCAATTAGATATGAGGTTGGCACACATTGC
>NW_005842184.1:852898-886132 GCF_000455745.1 Alligator sinensis | reverse complement strand
CTTTCCCTCTGTTCTGCACACCTGTGCAATGCCAGATCCAGCCGCACAGTCCCTATTGTTAATCTTCACAGGGTAATAATCAAATAAAAGGCATGCCCTCCTTCTCGCTATACTGGGCACAGGACTGGCCAGGCCTGATGATGGGAACAGGCTGCCCTGATCAAAAACAGTGCATCTTGGCCACTCCAACTAGTTCAGGAATAAGCACTTTCAGCTCTTAGTAAGACACTTCTACATATCTTCCCTCTGCTAGTGGAAGAGGATGAAGACTGCTGGTTTTCCATCACTAGATTTATACAGTAGATAGAAATGTGCTGCTGCTGTACGGCCTTTTGGCTTGCCAGCCAGCTTTGGCATAGAGGGATCTTGCAGGTGACTTATGGCTCTATTGCCCCTTTGGACCCAACTTTAACATTGAAGTTTTTGCTCCATCATAAATACAGAGGGGCAAATATTCAGGACAGCAAGCCCCAGTCAGTTCCCTTGTGCTGAAAAGAGAAGCCGTTACAAAATACTGTTGTCATTTAGCAAGAATAATTGATGCGCTAAAGTCACCCAACAATGAAATATGCAAAAGGCCAGAAATATCAGAATCTGGATGTTTACACAACTCAGCTCCCAAATTTGCATAATCTACTCACAGGGTATAATCTTTGTTTACCAGCAGATGCCTGTCTCAGTAAGCCAACAGTTCACATTGTGCTTTACTCTCCTCTCCCAGAAATTATTCTCTTCTGGACCCCAGTATCTAATTCTAATGGTTAGAGTATTTGTATAATTTTTAAGCTCATCTGTAGGACAGTAATGTGAGTATTATGATCTCAGTAAATCAATGTTCCCTTCAGAAACTGACTCCAAATGCCTCGCACACACACACACACACACACACATTTTAGATGCTCGTACATGACTACCAATGGAAGGAAATATTTGCATTGAATAATTTGTTCAATGATTTTAGCCTCTTTCATGTTCACAAATTGTGTACTTAGATTCTTATGAATTTGATTGTTTGAAATTATCCAGTGCTTGGTTTTCTGTTTAGATTTCAGCTGGGAGTCACTTGCAAATGTTCTGCCTTGGTCTGAGTTCAAGCTAATCACAAATCTCCATTTGTACGAGTGGGACTTGTTGCTCAGGCTGAGATTTGCAAAATAGGCAAATCCCACTGGATATTTCCCTCCTTTGATTTCTTTGGAAAATATTGTACTCCTTTCAGTGGTTGTTTTTCTTTTCTGTGACGGGGAGGTGCCCGGACTTCCAAGGATTTTTTTTTTTAATGGCCCCATCACTGCTCCTGGCATGAACATCCATCTCGGTATATATTTGCATAAGTCATCACTATGCTCTGTCTTTCCACAGATGCTATTTATAATTAAATGTGCCTCTCAGAGGCTCCCCAAATCACATGTTTCACTCACGAAGGTGACACTCTACAATTAGGATAAGAACATGCTGGTTGCCCGTCGTCTTCAATGACAGCCAGCAATTTCATCTTTGCATTAGTATTATGAGTTGCTATGTGGCTATAGAGCCCCATTTTTTCAAGAAAAGTTTTCCAAAGCACATGACAACAAACGTCAAATTGACCTGAAAGCTGTCCTTTTCTTTGAGTTATCTTATCTTCCATTCGCTAGATACATGTTGCTTGAAATACAATGAGACCATCGTAAAAAGCACTTGCTTCTCCCCTTATTTACACTCATCATGCTCCTACATGTTCATGCACTTCTATGTTATCTAAGTTAGACTTTAGGCACCTTTTTGTCATTTGCACTGAGCACCGTGAAAGCAATTACTAAGCTCCTTGTTTCCATCAACGGCCTTCTTGATTCATCTGGGGCACCTGGCAGTCAGACTAGGTGGTGTGCCTTCCTCAGTTGCACCTTTGTATCATGGCCTCAATGCCTCATATCCTCCTTAACACCTTTGTGTTTGGCACCTTAGGCCAGCAGTGAATTTTCATGGTCTTTCTGAGGTAGGCTGCAGTTTAGGCATCATCTCAGAGCTCATCACATAGCTTGGTACTTCCTCGCTTTATTAAATTTGTTTTGCTTTCACACCTGAAAACGTGCATGGGTGGATAAGGATGGTTACAGAGGGACCAAGTTAACCATCAGTGTAATTAGCTTTCTTAGACTACTTAATCAGCTCACCTGGCTATTTAGGCAGGTATTATGTGCCTGAACCTATGTTTTTCCTTCTTGACTTATTTTGCACATTAAATATTTTGAATAAGATACAATCGCATGCCATGCACATTACCAAGGAATCAAGCTAGGATTTACAACTCATTCTGAGAATAATTAGCATTTGAATTGTCTTTGCCATTACAGCACTGGAGACCATGAATCTATTGATTTGGGTTGTTGTTATTATATTTCACTATTCTGCGATTGCATTCAGGAGGGAATCATAAACCTGGGAAATTGCAGACTGGTCCATCTAATTTCAGTAGTGGAAAGATACTGGGACATATCATAAAGGAATCTATGTATAAGCACCTACAGGGCAACAAGATGATAAGTAATGTTTGTCAAGCCTTTGTGAAGTTCAAATCATTCCTAACAAACCTATTTTCTTTCTGTAATGGGATAATGAACTTTGTGGATGTGGGGGAACAGTGTATGTAATGGACCTCAACTTTAGTAAGGGCCTCGTTATACCTGATGCTGTGAGCTGCACAAATGTTGATCAGCTTCGTGCTAGCCTGGAGTTTGAAGCAGTTGCATCTTCAACTTGAGCAGCCCATCTATCGGGAGTGGCCACACCGTAATGGAGCAGGAGCTGGGTAGTCTGTGTCAAGGGATAATCCTGCCCTGGACTAGCATAACTTTAAGCCACATAACAAGGACTTTAAACCACTTTAAGGTGTTAATGTGTGGACAATCCAGGAGTAAAGAGCTCCAGGGCCACCCAAAGTTACCATGCAAGAAGGCCCTAAGATGTCTGATACTGTTTTGAGTGATAGTTTTGCAAGCAAGTTCAGGAAATATGACTAGGTGAGACTGGTGTAGTGTGGATGCCCAGGTGGTTGGATAATTGGTCAGAGTACTCATCTATAGCTCAATGCCCGAATGAGAAGGGGTTGCAAGTAGGGATCCTTAGGGATCTGGACTGGTCCATTACAAACCCACTACAAGACAATTTCCTCATGAATGACTTGGAATATAGAACTGAGTGCGCCACTGGTAAATTTGACAATATCATGAAGTTGGTGATAGTCTGGAAAAATGGTCTGCCATCAATAGAATGCTATTCACTAAGGACAAGTGCAAGCTATGGCACTTAGCGAGAAACAAATAAAAGTCCACATGCAAAGTGAGGATTGACTAGCTAGAGTGACCAAAAAAAAAAAGTCTGGGGATTATAGTATAGAGCAGATTGAACATGTATCAACCATGTACTAGTGTTGCAATAAAATCACCAGCATCCTGGGATGTATTGACAGAATGTCATGTCTAAGCCAGAAACACAGTCTTCCTACTGTATTCAGTGCTTATAAGGCCTCACCTGGACACTGTACCTAATTTTGGGCAACACACTTCAAGAAAGGTGTGGACAAAACAGACAGAGTCCAGCAGAGAGCAACCAAAATGCCTAAGGTTTACAAAACATGAATTCAAGGGGAAAGGTTGGAAGAATGGGGGTTATTTCCTTTGGAGAAGCTAAGACTGAGGGGACTTAAAAACCAACTTCAAACACAGAAAGACTTGTTACAGAGAGGGTGACAGACCTCTATTCTCTGTGTCTACCAGGGGCAGGACAAGTACTTGGATCATATTGCATCACAGGAAGTGAAGGTTAGGAGAGAATCACAGAATCACCGAAAATGAGGCATGGAAGGGACCTCAGGAGGATACAATGGCTGCATCCAGATGAGCATGGCAGTGCAGTATGTGGTGCTGCAAAAACATCCGCAGCGCTACATACCATCCATTTAGATGTTCTCCATGCTGCTACTTGTCCCCAGGGAACCAAACGTCGATGCTCATCTGCGCATGGCCATCTAGTGCAACCCCCTGCTCCAAGCAGGACCAGCCCCAACTACACCATCCCAGCCAAGGCTTTGTCTACCCAGGTCTTAAACACCTCCAAGGATAGAGATGGGACCGATTCTCTAAGTAACCTGTTCCAGTGCTGCACCACCCTCCTCATGAGAAAGTTTTTACTAATATCCAACTTAAGCCTCCCTTGCTGGAACTTGAGACCATTGCTCCTTAGTGAGATCCAAGGAGGAAGAACTGTCTAACCCTGAGAGCAATTTAGTATTAGAGTAGATGGCTGTGCACCACATGAGTGGTGGCCTGGGTTGTGTTTTAAATTGATGGTCCATGCTGCAAGGGGCTGCAAGGGGCTGTACTGTGGCTGGAGACCCAGGAGACGCCCAGGCACTAAAGCCACAGAGCATTTATCCTAGTGGTGGGCAGAAAGGTTGCCTCACTGTGGATGCAGGAAGCTCTGTGGTCTCCTGTGGACGGTCATTTATCATCACTGCTGAAAACACTATTTATTTTCTTTATTGCAGTGCCACTTTGGCCCCTTGCCACAGATCCGGACCCCATTGTGCTACACGGTGGTAAAGTTGTGATAAACAATAAAGTTGTGAGTTTGCCATAAAATAGTGAGAGTTGGCAAGACTGCATGGAAGGAAACTTGGAAGAAAATAATAGTCTTTGCTCTAAGGAGCTTCCAGTCTGAGGGAGGACCTTAATATTTCCCTTACATCTTCCACTGCTCTGGATTTGGAGAGTTTTCTTAGGCATAACAGTGACCATCATGCTGGCGGGGTTTCGACAGCCAGTGGAAGGAAACTTGGCCCTGATGCATTCAGTGGAACTCAAACCTCAATTAAAGGAAGATATCCAAACTGCCCATCAGCACCTAGCATTATTCTATATATCTTGTCAGCCTATTTTATCTGAACAGCATATTATTGATGGATTGTTATGCATTAGGCAGAATGCTAGGGCATCTCTGAGTTTAAGTTTCCTTAATGAAATACTCCTGACTGTAGCCAGCTATAATGCCATTGCCTGCTGGGGAAGCTTTCCCTTTACCTACCAGGAAAGCATAAAAAACTTCCTTTCCTGCTAAAAACCACTATAACAATAGCATACTCCTAAAGGGTGTTGACTGAACAAGTGTTGTACACATAGCTTAGCCTGGCTAAGGGACATTGCTGAGCAACCTTTCCCACCAGCATTTAGCTGAAAACCACACAGATGTGTTGACTGTCAGGGAAATTGCACACTTTATAAATACTGTATTAGGAATGTCTCACCAGCTGCTCAGGCACTCATGAGAAATGTGCCTCCGCATCTGTAAAACTAGGCAACTGGCCTTTCTACATACCCTTTGGGCTGGTGTTTGGAGAAATGATCGTCACACCCATGGGCTTGGTTAGTTTTTCATGCTGTAAAATCTAATCATTTGTGAATGCTGAATCTCTAAATAACCCAAGTGTCTGCCCATGATAAACAGAAGTGCAGAGGTATGAGCTTGGGCTGCAAATCCTACGGGTCTCCTGAGGTTTCTGGAGCTGCCCATTCCTTTTAGGAAGGAAAACTCGGAGACAAGCTGCTCTTCCAGCAGGAGAGCCTGTCTGACCTCAGGTGGACACTCACTGGACTCAGACGCCTTCCTGTTCCTAAGCAGAAAGTAGCAAAACTTGGGAAATCCATACGTTCCCAGGTAAAAAAAATAAGATGTACAATCCTACCACAAACAGACTTTTTTTTCTCTTGAGAGGGAAGAGAACCAGAGTTGTCATCAAAATTCATCAAATATTTAAATCCATGAAAACTCATCAAGGGTTTTGCTATTTCTGTTAATTTTACATGGACGGCTGCAGAGACCCCAGAAATGGGTGGCCTGGTTTGGGATGGTTTGGTTGGGATGATCCCGCATCAGGCAAAGGGCTAGACTAGCTGTGACCTTGGGAGGTGTCTCCAGCCTGACTTCTCTATGGTTAAATGAGTTTATGTTGGTGCTAGAAAACAGAGAAAAAAATAAATAGAGAGCGTGCCTACTGCCACCCAAGATTGTGAGATTGTTTTGTCATGAAAATCATTATGTTAAAAACCAGAGCTGGGTTTTGTTTTGTTTTGTTTTTCTCAGCTTTTTAGTTTCTGAGCAATTGCAGCACACTCAGATCACATTTTAACCATTTTTGTCTGAAGCCACCAGAGCTACAATTAGTCTCGGAAGCATATGCAGAGGATTCAGGTCAAATTTGCAAATAAAATCAGCAAGAAGGAAAAAAAAAAAACCCTTTGGGAAAGTCCAAACATTTTATTTTGACATTCTCAAAACAAAAGTTGAGGAGATTATGCTTCAGTACAACGTATAGCAGATTCAAATTAGGTCTCAGGAAAAACATCCTTCCCGTCATAGCCGTGAAGCCGTACAACGACTGCTCAGGAAACGGCAGCATCTTCTTCACAGTCTTCTCCACTGAAGTTTTCCATGAGAAGGTTGGATAAAGCTTGGACGGTGACAATTTAGAAATAATATTCCTGCATCCATGCAGGGGGTTGGACCAGGTGACCCTTGAAGTCTTTTCCAAGCTTATGATTCTGTTTTTTAAAAAATAGGTGAAATGTAATCATTAAGAAGGGGTGAAAAGGTTAAGAAAACAAAAATCGAACTGAACATTTTGTTCCACTGGATTTCTTTTTCATTTCACTGATAAAAAAAAAAATCAAGCAGACCCAAAAGGAATCATTATATTTTGAAGCTCAGCTATTCACACGGTCCAACAAGAAACTTACTTTTTCAGAAAAAAATGAAAGCAGAAATTCTTCCTTAATCACAGACCTCTAGGAGTTGGAGTGTTAAGAAAAACAATAAAGTTGTGAGTTTGCAATAAAATAGTGAGAGTTGGCAAGACTGCATGGAAGGGCATAATCCATATGCTTTCAAGCCTGCAAACACAGCCCATTTGAGGCAAAGCTTCCCGCTGGCCTTCGTTCTAGCCAAACTTGCTCATCCATCCTTTCCAGTTACTGGAAAGTGACCTTGCAAGGTCCTGGTGTTACCAAAGAGGAATCCTACTCTGTGGGTTGCTGACAGGTGTTTTGCTTCATGAACCTGAGACACCTTTACTATTAACTAAGGGCCAGACACTACTGCCAAGAAACAGGCTGACCGCTGCATTATTCTGCAGCTGGACCTACTGGAATAGCAAGCCTCAGAGCTACAAATCCTAGTGGGTTGGAGCTCTCTGCTTCCCCTGATAGGGAAAGTGGGATAAGTCTAGCCTCTGGCAGGTATAATTTGCATAAATTATAATAACACCCACCCATAGTTGCACCTGGTGAGCTATGCTGCATGGTTTGAATTGCACCTACATCCTGCTTTTACAAGGGATCCTAGCTTGTCTGTGCCATCATTTTTAGAGACCAACATGAATCATGCAAGATACACCTAGTAGTACACGGGACTTTGCCTTCCCCACCCTAGGACCCTGAGCCCATTCAGAGCTGATCTGCAGACGCAAATGGAGCTGAACTAGCAGTGGCCTCGCTGTCTTCCAGGACACCACAAATGGAGTGAACACCTGAGCCAGTGGGGTCAGCTGCCACCTAATACACAGATTGGGTATCACTATCTTTCAGGTCTGTGTACACCCATTTATTTCGTCATGCATTGCCAGGAACTCCAAAGTGCTTGTGAGAGGGAAAGAAACACTGGGAAACAGCGGATAAGATTTTAGGTGGGGTTCAACCTATAGGTATCTACTAGGTCATTGCTGCCAAGCCGACATGTTATAAAAGCCATTGAAATGAGTTCCTCCTGAACAAGAGTCAGGAAGAAAGCATGTGACTCTGAATAGTCTTCTAGGCCACAGAGTATTGACATGGATAAATGGGGAAGTTTAGACATCATGTAAATTATACCAATAGAAATGGGTCTCGGTTGCTTGATTTCAGGCTTTACCATTTTACTTAGGGCTGTGTTACACTTTGAGCTACTAAAATGTTGATCAGTGTTAGTGCTACCTCAAGTTTGGAGCAATCACACCTAAAGGCTAAACACCTTCTCCATCCTTTGGTGGCTGGGAGGTGGGAGCAGTGAAGGAAGGTATTTTTAGAGGAGCTACTGCTGCTGCCCTGTGAAGGAAGTCCCAGCTGATGGGGACATGATCCAGCCCCCTCCCTCGTCCCCCCCCAACACACCGCTAGACCCCACCCCCAAACCCATCTGTACCCTGTGATCTGCCTACCTGGCATGTGCTCTGCAGGCTGTTTGCATGGGTTTGCACCCCGGGGGTGGGAAGGTCACACCCCTGGGGGTAGGAGGGGTAGTTGGTTTGGTGCCAGAACTACCCCCTGGACAACAGAGTTTAGGGAGTGGAAAGTTTGTCCACATGGAGCAGGAGGGTGGGGAAGGGGGCACTGCATCTTGGGATGCTGGAGGACTGCAACTTGAGTGGCTCATCTGTGGGGAGTGGCCACACACTACTGAAACACAAGCTGAGTGACATGGATCAAAGATAAACCTGCCCTGGAGTAGCGTAACTTTTAACCACCTAAGTGTGCTTTAAAGTTGTTTCAGGTGTTAATCTGTGGACAGTCCAAGGGTCAAGAGCTCCAGGAGCTGCCTAAAATGAATGACAATCCTGCATTTCATTTGCTAACAAAAGGACCTTAGTCATAAAGGTAAAGTCAAATAATGCAGAAAATATTTAATGTTTTTAGCTGGTATTAGAGGTATGGAATCTGGCAGTTCCAAATCCTGAAGAGCATAATCATAACCATGAAGATGTACTGGGGGAAAAAAGCTAACGAGGAAGAATATCCATATTGATTCTATTTACTCCATATAGGAGGGATAAGGGCAAATATATTCATCTGTCCCAAACTTTTACAACAGTCCTTGGGAAATGAGAATGATTTTATTTTAAAAGGTCACAGAGGTGGTTTAACTCTGGAATGGCAGGAGCTGATCATGTCCAGCGATGAACAGATCGTTAAGCACCGCTCCATGAATCACAACAGGATGTGTATTGTACTTGCAAATTGCCAGACACAATTGATTGCACGGAGTTATCAAAATTGCACTTCTTGTGGGATACAAACACCAGTTCTGAAAAGGATGGGGATTCTGGTCAAATATGGAGAGACGATGAATGGTACTTCCCCTCGTGGTTAGGGACCTCACCTGGAATAAAGAAACCCCGTTTCAAGCTCCTACTCTGGTCCAATGCAGGAACTTGAACTTCAGGCTCCCACATTCCTGTTGTCTGCCCTAATCTCCAGGTACTTAGATATTATGTGGTGTGCCTCTGTCAGCCTCCTCTGTGAAGTTTTTACACTTTATACAATGACTAGTCCATGGAGTAGGCACATAATATCTAAGTAGGATGGGAAGGGACCTCCAGAGGTTACCTAGTCGACCCCCCTGCCTGAGGCAGGATCATCACTATACAAACCATCCCATTCAAACCATAATCTAAACTCTACACAACACAACTGTCAGCCCTGACACAACACAGGAGATAACACCCGGACCTGCCACCGGTAAAGCAGGGGAACCACAGCAGCCAGCTGTGAAATGCTGTCAATATATGCTTACTCTTAAGCCCAGATGGAGGACCACGTCTCCTGCTACAGAGGAAGGCAAAAACTCCCACACCCCAAATACAGTGATCAGCCTGATCCTGAGCAGAGGGGCAAGGCTTTCAGGCCAGAAAACTCTGGATTTTATTCCCAGAAGCAGTGCTCACATACCCCAGTCAAAGTCCCCAGCCTGGGCTGTAGTCAACACCCAATGTGTCTGAAGGAAGGCTTAAAAACACACTGATGCACACACGTAGCAGAAACGGTGGAAGGAGGCAACTTGCAAATCCCATAAGCCTGGCAAATACCCACAGGAGGACACAGGCTTTGCTACAACCAGATCACCCCCGCCCAGGGGCTGGCCATGTCCAACCTCTCCTTGAACAACTCCAGTGATGGAGAGCCCACAACGTCCCAAACGTCTATTCCACGGCCTCACTATTTTAACAGGAGATGTTTTCCAGATATCCCATCTAAACCTACTTTGCAGCAACTTCAAGTCTTCCATCCACATCCTCCTCTCTGCAGCAAGGTGCTTTCCCTCTTAAATAGAAGTAAAAAAGAAAAGAAAAGGTGCTTTCCCCCTTCTTTATGGCACCCCTTCAAGTATTTCCAGACTGCTATCATGAACTTGTGTGACTTTTCCACAAGCTGAACACACCCATATCCTTCAGCCTCTCCTCATTTGACTCATTTTCCAAGCCCTTGATCATCTTTGTTGCCTGCCTGTGAGCCCTCTTTAACTTCTCCATGTCCTTTTTTAAAATGTGAAGCCCAGAAGTACTCCAAATGAGTCCTATCCAGTGCTACCATCTCCCGTGTCTTGCACCTAACGCTTTTTCTGATATAGCCCAGAACCGCATTTGCCTTTTGTGCAGCTGCATCACACTGCAGACTTGAACTTCATCCTATTGCTTCAGCCTAGCTTTCCAATCTGTCAAGGTCCTTCTGAACGGTGTTTACAACCTCCGGTGTGTTCTCAGTCATCCCCACTGTCATGTCATCTGCAGACTTGCTCAAGACGCTTCCTATGGCAGCATCCAAAGCATTTATAAACACATCAGACAGAAACGGGCACAGGGCGTCTGCCCTGTGGGGCTTCACTCAAAACCTCCTGCTGTTCTGACATGGGCCCGTTAATAATTATCCTTTGCTTATGGCTACTGAGACAGTTCTCTATCCAACTTGTACTACTCCTATCCAAGCCAAATTTCTCCTGTTTGTTTATGAGAAAGTTGTGTGAGACCTTTTCCAGAGCCTTGCTGAAGTCCAGATACACAATATCCATAGAGTTCCCTTCACCCACTCAGGTACTTACTTTGTCAAAGAAGGAGATCAGGTTTGTTGGATGTGATTTGTTTTTTCATAAATCCATGCTGGCTGCTTGTGATCAACTTTTCCTCCTCCACATGCTTGCAAATGGCTTTCTTTAAGATCTGCTCCAGGAACTTCCCAGGTATTGAGGTGAGGTTAACTGGTCTGTAGTCACACGGGTCCTCCCTTTTTTCCCTTTTTGAAAGAGGGGTGGTGCCTGGGCTCTTTTCCAGTCCCCCAGTACCTGGCCCATCTCCCATGACTTCGTGAAGATCATTTCCAAGGGCTCCTTGGCAATTACATCAGGACGCTGGGACGAAGTTCACATGGCCCTGCTGACTTGAATTTATTTTGACTCGTAAAAATCTCTGTCCATCTAATTTGTTGTTTCATCCCTCAGATTTCCCCCTTCCTTATCTAAATAATCCATATTAGATGTCTGACTGCAGCTTAATTTTTTGTGAAGACTGAGGCAAAGTGTCTATTGAGTAGATCTGCCTTCTTTGCATCGTTTGTTAAGAGTTCCCCTGGTTTATTAACAGAGGACCCATAGCTCCCTTGGTCCTTCTTTTCTGGCTAACAAACCAATAGAAACTCTTCTTGTTGTCTTTAACTTCATTTGTTAGGTGCAGTTCATTCCTTATCCTTTCCTTCCTGATTTTCTTTCTGGAGTTTCTTGCTATGTCCTAGCACATATCCTTGGTGCCCTGCCCATGCTCCCATTGCCTGTCTCCTTCCTTTTTGCATTTGAGGCATCCTAAAAGCTCCTTGTGCCGTTCTTCTTGTGCTTCCATAGTGTCGAGACAACTTCTCGTTGGGCTTCCAACCCTGCTCCCTTTAGGAGCTCCCAGCCCTCCTGGGCACCTTTGCTTATTAGCTCCTTGAGTCAGATTAAATCCACCTTTTTGAAATCTAGCTCCTTAATTTTGCTGGCTTCATGCTTCCCCTGTCTCTAGCATATTGTGATTGCTTCCTCTCAAGTTACCCATCATCTTCACATCCTCCACCAGTTCCTTCTTGCTGGTCAGGATAAGGTCCAAGATAGAGGATCTCCTAGATGTCTCCTGCATGTTCTTGTATATAACATTTTCCTCTACACAAGTTAGGCTTCACATTTTATGTTTGGCTGCATTGTCATTCCAGCAGGTGTCCAGAAAACTGAAGTTTCCCATCAGTCCCATCCCATAGCTTCTGGATAGATTTCCCACCTGTTTGAAAAATACCTCATTCACATCCTATTCCTGATTTTGTGGTCTATAATAAATGTCCACCATGTGTCTTCCTTATCCCAAAGGAGTGCTGTAACCACTAAGTACCTCTGGAGTCATGGGGATCATAGGAAAGTAGGGCTGGAAGGGATATCAAGAGGTCATCTAATCTAGCCCATTCCTCAAGGCGGGCTCATCCCTGACTAAACCATCCTAATAAATGTCTTTCTAATCTGCTCTTGAAAATGTCCAAGGATTGAGATTCCACAATTTCTCTAGGCAGCCGATTTCAATACTTGACCACTCTCCTAGTCAGAAAGTTCCTCCTCATTTCAAACCTAAATTTTCTCTGCTGCAGCTTGAAGCATTGCTCCTAGTCCTATCCCCTACAGCCACAGAGTAAAGCCCATGTCCAGTCTCTATATAATTGTCTCTATATAAGCGCTGGTCCCAGCTGGCAGCACCAGCTTCCTGTCATCCAGCAGGCAGATCAGGGGCTCGCCTGCACCCCCAGGAGGGCTGTGGGGCTGTGCTGGACTCCTCCCGGGGGTGTGGGCCCCCGATCTGCCCGCCGGATGGCAGGATGCTGGTGCTGCCAGCTGAGGCCAGCGGTAGCACTGATCTTCCCAGCGATGGGTGCGGAATAGCCTATGGACAAAACATTGAAACAGCATCGAAACATCAAAATGAAACAGAATGGTGCTTTCAAAATTCATAGATTTCACAGACATTCAGGCTGGAAGGAACCTCGGAAGATCGTCGAGTCCAGCCCCCGCCCCAGGAGCAGGAAGTCATCTGGGGTCATAGGATCCCAGCAAGATAAGCATCCAATTGTGTCTTGAAGGCATTCAAAGTGGGTGCTTGAGCTGACTCTGGTGGCAGTCAACTGCAGGTCTTGGGGGCTCGGACAGTAAAGAAGTTCTTCCTTATGTCCAGCCTGAAACCGTCTTGGAGGAGTTTGTGACCGTTCAATCTTTTCATCCCTTGGGGCGCTCTGGTGAAGAGACGTTCCTCCAGATACTGGTGGTCACCCCTGATAAACTTATAGGTGGCCATCAGATCACCCCCGAGCCTGTGCTTCTCCAGGCTGAAGAGCCCCATGGCTCTCACTCTGTCTTCGTAAGGTCTGTTTTCCTGCCCTCTGATCATGCGCGTGGCTCTTCTCTGGACTCTCTCAAGCTTCTCCACATCCTTTTTGAATTGTGGAGCCCAAAACTGGACACAGTACTCCAGCTGCGGCCTCACCAAGGCTGAATACAATGGGAGAATGACATCCTGGGATTTGCTTGAGAAGCATCTATGGATGCAAGCCAGTGTTTTGGTCGCTTTACTAGCCGCAGCATCACATTGAAGGGTCATGTTCATCTTGTGGTCAGTCATGACCCCCAAGTCTCTTTCACCAGTGTAGCACTGCCGAGCCTATAAGGATGCTGCAGGTTTTTCATCCCAAGGTGGAGATCCTTGCATTTTTTGGTGTTAAACACCATCAGGTTCTCATCCACCCATTTGCCGAGCCTGTTCAGGTCAGCCTGGATCACCCTCCTGTCCTCAGGTGTGGATGCTTTACCCCAGAGTTTGGTGTCATCGGCGAACTTGGCCAGTCCGCTTCTGACTCCAATGTTCATATCATTAATGAAGATGCAGAACAATATGGGTCCAAGGACAGAGCCTTGGGGGACCCCACTGGTCACAGGGCACCAAGACGATTGACTTCCATCAACCACCACCCTCCGGGTCTGACCATTGAGCCAATTCCCCAGCCAGCAGATCGTGGTGATGCCGAGGCCGCAGTTAGCCAGTTTTGCTAAGAGGTGATTATGGGATACAAAATGAAACAAAACGAAACTGGAAACGAAACACTGTCCCATTGAAACATTGAAATGGAAGTCAAAGCAGAACAGTGCTGTTTTGCACAGCCCTAGTAGACAGACACTAGGATAGGATGGTTTCGATAGCGCTGAACTTGCCCTGAGAAGGAAGTGGGAGTAGCTGACCTCCGAGGGCCCAGACAGCTATTTCTTTTTTATGATTCTATGAGTCTAAGGCAAACAAAAATTATTTTTTTATATGCACACTCTTGCATAATTCTATATTTTCTCTAAGACTACGGGAAAGCTAGTAGCATCAGCCTCCAAGCTTTCAGATGAATTTTGCTCTTTGAGTCTGTTCAGACATGGGTGTGCTCCAAAATCACTGGAAGCAAAGGAGTATGACTGTGGCCTGCTTCTTTCATAGTCTCAGCTCTCCCTGTTTAGTGTTTTATCATATGAGTTGTTCTGCAAAACAACAACTGGTTCCAGCTGGCTCCTGCCAGAGCCTTTTACAAGTACATTCTTCCATAAAGGCCTTGAATATTTTGCAGTTTGCTTTAAGGTTTATGGTCACCACAATCCCCACTCAATATTAGGTGGCAAGATATGCAGATTTAATGATGGCTTTGTGGTTATTGTCACTTCTGCTCTGTGGCAGAATCCCTCCCATTTACCTTCTGACCATCCTCATTGGGAATGCAGGGTAATTTTCTCTGTGATCTCATCATCTGTATGCATAGATAAATTTGTATCTGTGGCTATTTCTTTATGCCTGGCTTTGCAGGGAAACACTGGCTCCCCAACTTCCCTATCTCACTTTTTGGTCATAATCACACTTATACCGGGAGTGAGAAACAGGTAGCCTGTCGTATACTTCTTTTCTACAGAGTAGGGATATAAGCAGGTTCCCTAGCAAGCTGGTTTCTATAGGTGGGCAATGCTCCCTGCAGAGCTCCTGAGCTCGTCCCCTCACCTAACACATCTTTAGGCAACAAACAAGCCAACAGCTAAGCAAACTAAATAAAAACCCTTCTCCCGTGTCCCAGGCACTCGAGGAGGAACCCATTGGCTCTGGCCCCCAATACAGCAGCCTAGCCCATGTGTAGCAGGCTGTTCTGTTCACACCTTGCTTCCTCCTCTCTTGCTTATTCTTCTGAGAGCTCTGCTAAGCACCGTGTCTATACAGGTGCTCTTCAGATTGGGTTCTCAACAGGGATGGATGTCCCCTCTTAAAGGGACAGGCTGTCCTGTTTCAAGGGACCTGGGAAAGCTCCTCTCCTCCATGTGGTCCAATGACTCACAACCTAACAAATAAGTGCATATCCTCAAAAAAGTAGACATGCATCTCTGGGTTGTAGAGACTTGTGTAAGTCATCACTGATCTGAGTTATACCTAATACTAGACCATCACTGGTGGGATGTTTTTCCTATGGAGAAGTGTTCTTTCTTATGCTGGAAAGTCGCCGGTTGGTGTACGTCCTGAGTCACGGTTGATAAGGTGCCTTATACATGATTACTCTCAAGGAGATCAATTGCTAGTATCTTTTTTGTTAATCTAACAGTCTGATCCTTCGCTTCAGGACATGTTGGCCTACAACAGGGAGTTCCACTGATGATTTATGCAGCAAATACGTTTTGCCTCGTCTTCCCCACCAGCCTTTATTAGCATGCTTTCTTTTCCCAAGCACACCCAGCTTTCCCTGCCGTCCACATCAGAAGCTAGGAAGCCTCACAATAAAAAAAACTGGCACCTGAGGCAACTTCTTTTTGTTCCAAAGTGAATGCAAGAGCAGATTTATGGAACAATTCATGCAATCTAAGCCAAACTTATGAGAATGAGCTAAGTGCAGGATTGGTAGGACGTGGGTTTTTTGTTTTTTGGGGGGGGTTTTTTGCACTGATTGTATTCTTCTACAATAGTTGTAAATGTTCTGTTCAGAACTGGAACTACACAGATGCTACTAGAAAGAAACATCTGTTACCTCTCCAGAGATTTGCAGGCCCTAAACAGGCCTTTCTCGTTTAAGATACTAGTTCTAAAAATGGCAGAATCCCAGTGGCTAGGGAGTTGTAAACTGAATCAGAAGTCATTTTTCATCTGAAAATGAACTGGCTTATGTTCATGGGTATTCAATTTTTTTAGGTGCCAAAGGTCCAGCCAGAACAGCAAAAGAATATGTATAATAGACATCAAGGAGAATTGTTTCTTCACTCTAATTACCATATTGTTTCTCAGGCATTCAGTCACAACAAACTCTGTCTTAAGCTCTCTTCTGGATATTATTGGCGCTTCTTCCTCCGAACTGCGAAAGGAGAAGGTGTTGAAAGATGGTGATACCCTGGGCTCTCTATCAAGTGCAGTCACACAATCTGATCACAAACCAACATGTAGAAAAGAAATCTGTTTCCAGTGTTAATTAAGCAGAGCCTTCCATCTGACGGTAATCGGCTGCCTGGCCGGGAGGGACTTTGCTGCGATAAGAAGCCCTACAAGGTGAGCACAGGGCAGAGTGATTTTGTGCCCCATCACCTTATATCATTTGTTCCTTCCCTGAAGGGTGCTTCTACTTTGCTGAAGTGAAAGGGTTTGGAGTTAATTATGCTGTCTATTGCACTAATTAGTGAAACAATGATTGGAGCTGAATATTGTAGTAGACCAGCGGCCACAGGCTTGAACAACCCAACTCTGATGTGAGGTGGGCTAGGGGGTCCAGTCACACTCATCCACCTCTCAGCTGCATCACAGTTGCGGCACCGAGCTGCCCGCCCCCGATGCACCCATGCTGCAACTGAGGTGGGGTGTGGGGAGCTACAATGCAGGCACAACTGCAAGTTGTCTAGTCCCAGTACAGCTCCTGTGCTCAATAGCTACTAATGCTCTTTTCCTCCAAGATTGTGCCCAACCCCTTTGTGAATCAGGCTCAGCTCTCAGCTTCCACCACATCTAATGGCAACTAGTGCCACACTTTAATTCCACGTTGTGCAAAAAGAACTTCCTTTTGTTAGTTTTAAACTTCCTACCTACTAATTTAATGTATGACCCCTAGTTCTTGCATTGTGAGAGAGAGTAAATAATAAATTCCTCTTTACTAGTACAGGGGACTAGTGGATTAGTACAGAATGAGGGCAGGGGATTGCCGATCATCAGGGAGCATGGCCTTGTTGCATTTCATGCTACTTCTCCCCTACTCCAAGCACCTGCACAGGAGTCAGCTGAGTTTGCCCCTAAAAGTTTAGCAGATCTAAGTGCTTGTAGCAACATGCACCTGACACCAGACATGCACACACACTTCCAGACTCATGCAAAACTCCCATCCTCAGTGCTTATTAACATTCCTGGAGGATCATTGTATAAACATGCAGCCCACCCCAGAAAATATCTATTATCTATGACAAATTCTTACAAGTTGCTCTAGCAACCACCCACTATGTTCCAGCATCTATGTTATTAGCAGAACTATTAAGCTAGATTAATTTTTAATGACAAAGCCTCTGAACAACATGCATCATGTTGTTCAGCATTTCAAATGCAGTACTGCATAGGGAGCAGAAAGGAACTGAATTATTGCCTGTGCTGGGAGCTGGACTGTGTGGTGTCTTGGTTGCTGAGCTTTACTTTGGCAGGTATTTGGTGCAAAAGTGTCTTAGAAGGACGATATTTCTTCTATGGAGCTGACACCCATGATAGGAGTGATCTATTGTGGGAAACCTCGGGCAAAGATGGGAGGGTCTGATTTAAGGAGGCTCACGAACGTTTTGCAACATCATCCCATAATTTATCTGGGCAAAAGTGGTAAATTTAGGAGATGTTAAGCTGAGCACTGAGACAAAATCCATTCATTATTAATTATTATGAATAATTGATTAATTCTAAGTATTTTATTTAAATTAACAAGTGTTCTCAAGAAATATGACCACCTCCTTTAACAGGACAGATGTTCTGTAAAACAGGTCTGGAAAACAAGCATTTCTTTTTGGTTTTCTAGAAAACTGAAAAAAAAAATAGACTCTTTGATAGCTGGATATTTTGTCTGCTGCCAAATGTGTATAAGCTTCCTTTGATACAGGGGCAAATACCTCAGAAAAAAAAAACAAACCAAAAAACAACAACTCAGTAAGCTTCAAATGAAATTACACTTTTCATTTTGGGGAGAAAACAAAAAAGATTTGTGTTCTTAAAAAAAGTTTTGAGATAAAATCTGCATAAGGAACTGGCTTATATAACTACCAGCCTGGCTAGCTCTGCCAAGGGCAAGTCCTATCCTTTGGGACTCTTACCATGCACGATAAATGAGATGTCTACAACTGGGATCCAGCCTACAGACTTGTGCGCGGTGCTGGTGCTCTTCCAGAGCTGCACTGGTCCCATAGTCCTACAAGGAATGAAAAATGACCAAAACCCATTTTATACTGCTAAAAGAATATTTGGGCATTTTATTACGGCACTTTTAAAATCATAAGTACATTTTATTCACTCTTCATTACCTATTTGTTACAGCTCATAAGGGTTTTTGGAGGAAGGAGGGGTGACATTATTTCTTGAGTTAAAACATACTGATTCATCAAAATCGTCTTAGGAAAAGTTGGGTTTGATCTTTTTTTTCGATGACTTGAGAAGGAAGGGGAAGGAGAAAGGGAAGGAAAAGGAAAAAATGTTTTAAAACTGTCAGCGTATCTTGTTCTACATTTTTAAATTGAAAATTACCTTGAAATAAATGTTGTTTTTTTTTTCAAAATACACTTTGTAGCCAAAAAAAAAGAAAAAGACAAAAAAAAGGATTAAAAAGGTCAAACTAAAATGAGATGCTGCTATGATTATAAAAACATTTTGCTTTGTGAAAAAAACATTCAATATATTGACTTCTTATTGTATTGACATGGAAAAACATTTAAAACCTCCAAAATTCTTACAGGATAGAAAAAAAAAATGTTTTTAGTTGACTATTAATATTCATAACATCATAAACTCACAGACGATGTGGGTGGGAAGGAAGCTCAGGAGGTCACATCCAGTCCAACCCCCTGCTCCAAGCAGGACCAGCCCCACCTACATCATCCCAGCCAAGGCTTTGTCTATCCGGGTCTTAAACACCCCCAAGGATGGAGATCCCACTACCTCTCTGGGTAAACTGTTCCAGGGCTTCACCACACTCCTAGGGAGAAAATTCTTCCTAATTTATGAACCTCTTCCTGAGTATACAAACATTACAGAAATAACATTTGCGATAACAGGAGGGCAGGAGGAGTTTGTAAAGAACAATGAGTTTTGAAGACAATGAGTACGTGGCAGCTCTCCAAAGCAGGCTCTAGCACTTGAAAAGCAGTGCCCATTCAAACGCCATGGATTTTAAATTAGTTGCAAATGCAGAGTAATGTTGTTAGAGAAACGAGGAATGCTGACCCTGCTGACAGAATGGGAGGCATTGTCTGAGAAAACAGTGACGCTGGCAATAACGTCAATGTGATCCTGAGTCGCAGTCCTGTCGGGGAAGGTCTGGATAAAGAAGTGAGCAGGAGAAGGGACGTGATTTTACACCTGCATATAGCATTGTTAGGATCGGTTCTAAAGTGGTTCACAGTCCTGGAATCTGTGCTCTAAAAGGCATTTTGAAAGCTCATTGGGAGCTCAGGGAAAAAGAAAAACAAAAAACAAAACAAAACAAAACCCCAGAAAGATGACTGGGACTGCTGTGTGGGTGGACAAAATTGAGCAAACCAATTAGTCTAGACAGTAGGGATTCTCAGGGGAAGGGAGGAGAAAGATAATATTTTGGAGTGACCATCATGCACAAATGCACATTATTGTCCTCATTCCCAGCACACTCAAATAGGGACACGGATGTCAGCGCATGTGACAATACTACCTCCCTTGCAGAAGGTATGCCAGCAGTGAGACGTGGGCAAAGACCAACCTGCAATACCATGACACTGTGAGCCTGCAGAAACGGAGGGCCAGGACTGAGCTGCTGTGACCCCCAAACTCTCCACAAGACCATGTTGGCTTCTTCCCCACTGTTTTAAGTCAGGGAAAAATTCAAAATAAGAAAATAACACTTGGGCCTCTTCCACACATTACAAGTATCCACAACTGTCTGGTCAATTTTGCAAGCTCCTGGAGACCAGCTACACATGCAAAGTCGCTATCATACAATAAAAGGCTGCAACCAGCTATCAAGTTAAGCCTGGAGAATGTGTAATAGCTTCATACCTGGTTGCAGTCCAGGTTTTTTTGCAGGTGTAGCAGGGACTTCCATGCAACAAAGGTGCACCATGCCCCGTGTAAAATACCCAGACCCTGGACATTGTGGCTGCCATGGTCCCTGGGGATAGGTGTTTCAGAAACCCTGGGGGCCAGAGAATTGCTGCAGGGGTGATCCTCCCACCCCAGGGGTGCAGGAACCCACAGGGAGAGAGGATCACCACTGATCCTCCAGTCCCAGGGGTTTCCCACACCTCTGCAGGGGTGGGGAATCTTCCTTCAGTAATCCTCCAGCCCTTGCTGCACCCTTGGGGTGGGGAGATCACCACAGCAGTGATCCTCTAGCCACAGGGATATTACACCCCCCCCCCCATGGAGGAGGATCACTATCCCCCCCACCACACCCAGGGGTTAGGTGGGGTGCTCTCAAGGCTGTGAGCTCTTCAACTACAGTGCCTGGAGCTCCCGGCCCCACTTGAGCTTACTTCTTTCACAGGGTGAGCCCAGGTTTGGGTTCTCCCTGTGCCAGCAATACGGTGCAATGGGATCTAATACCCGATCCCATAGTCATGCCTCTAGCCATGGACATTAGACCATACAATCATAGAAAAGGGGGGTTGAAGGGCCCCCCCCCCCCCGGTCTTCTCTTCTCCAGACTAAACCAGCCCAGTTCCCTCAGCCTCTCCTCACCAGTCCTGTGTCCCAGCCCCACAACCATTTTTGATGCCCTCCTCTGGACTCTCTCCAATGTGTTCACATCCTTTCTGTTGTGGGGGCCCACAGCTGGACACAGGACTCCAGATGTGTCCTCCCCAGTGCTGAATAGAGGGGAAGAATCACGTCCCTCCATCTGCTGGCACTGCTCCTACCGATGCAGCCCAGGATGCCGGTAGCCTTCTTGGCACCAAGGGCAAACTGCTGGCTCCTGTCCAGCTTCTTGTCCCCTGTCCCCACAGGTCATTGTCTGCAAAGCTGCTGCCCAACCAGTCAGCCCCAGCCTGCACCGGTGCATGGGATTGCTCCCTCCTAAGTGCAAGACTTTGCACTTGTCCTTTTTGAACCTCAGGAGATTTCTTTTGACCCAATCCTACAATGTGTCGAGGTCACTCTGAATCCTAGACCTACCCTCCAGTGTACCTACTACTCCCCTCAGCTTGGATTAGGTTAATATCCAACCTCAACTTCCCTTGCTGCAGCTTGAGCCCATTGCTCCTTGTCCTGCCATCTGCCCCCATTGAGAACAGCCCAGCTCCATCCTCTTTGCAGCCCCCCTGCAGGGAGGTGAAGGCTGCTATTCAATCCATCCTCAGTTTTCTGTTCTGCAGACTAAATCCCATCGTGCCTTTACCTGCAGCTGCAGAGGGGCCCTTATAGGAAAAACAAAACAAACACCAGCCTCCAGAATTAGCACAAAGGGCGCAACTCATTCAAAGACCTTGACTATCACCCACACAGGGCCAAATCTCAGCTGCTATAAATTACCCCATAGACCATTGGCTGTAATTTAGTGATGGCACTCCATGGAAGTTAAGTGTCTGCTTCTTCCTCCTCATTGCCCCCACACCCTCTTCTATGCATACGCTTTGTAAAACTAAGTTCATTTATTCTTGTCTGTATTATCAAGTTGAGGATCATTTTTAGTCTTAGATGGCAAGACAGGAGTGTGAACTAAATGTGAACTGAAGTGGCAGAGGCACTCCATGTCCTAGATGACAAGGGAGGCAGGATAGAAACTAATGAAACTTAAAAATAACTAGGAGAAGTTATTGGATTCTGGCATTAAATCTAGGATTTAAGTGAGGGCTGAGGGACAGTGGAATCATGTAGGGATTTGTCAACACTATTTTCTGGCTATGAGCTATATATATATATATATATATATATATATGATATAGGTAATAGGGGATCTAGGATTTAGAAATATAAATGTGTCTACTTTCTGAAATCACTCTATTGCTATTAAAAACCTTTTTGAATTTGAGGCTCTAATAAGCTGCTGTTGCTGCTTTTCCCTTTGTAAGATGGACCGGTGCTGAAAAGTGGAGACGTGTCAGTGTTCCCCCGGATGAATGATTGGGACTTGGAAACTGACCAGAGAACAATGATGAGAGATATAAGAGTCTTCTTCCGGCGAGTTGGGGTTGATTATATTACACCTTATATAAGGGCCTTGTCACATGTTCACTTGCAACAGTTGCAAAACAGTGGAAACTTGTAAGGTATTGAAGTCAGTAGGTGCGTCTACACATACATTAATGCACTTTTCTTAACATGTATTAAATTTAGTACCTGTGGGCATTTTTACACATGCTCTGGGGGTGGGGCAGTGCTTTAAGTAGAGCGATTCCAAGAAGCACTCTAAAGAGTCTCATGTATCAGCGCCTCCTTGTTAAAAAGTGGCCGTGGGAGTGCTTGAATTAAAGCTTATTCAACGAGCTGTAGTTTAAGTGCCCCCACCACCTTTCTTAAGCACACAGACACTGATATACAAGACACAGGAGGTTGCTGGATAACAGCAATTGCCACGCTCCAGCAGACTCAATTAATCACGTCTGTTCTGACGCACTGGAGTGGAGCCACCTCTGCACTCGTGTATAGCGCCCTGTAATGTGAGCTACTAAATACATGCACATTAGGCTGCCCTACTGTGAGGAAATGAATGTTCACACTTATTTAGTGATGCTTAATGTGCAGTAGCCTATTTTTACTGCACATTAGTGTGTTAGTATGGGTTTTTATGTGGCACTTTAATGCACAGTAAAATAAGGTTACCGTGCATTAAAGATCATGTGTAGATGCAACCAGTAGGTGTTAGGAGATCACCCTGTCCTGAAACTTTTCAATAACAAGACAGCACTTAACATGTGCTAAAGTACTTGGACATGTGTCTGCTTGCATTTTAATTGCACTTAGTAAGTGTCAAGCTGAACATATGACAGTAACCTAGGTGTCCCTGCTTTGTGAGGAAAATTACTCATAAGAGCTGCAGCCCCAATAGTTTAGCTTGCCAGACACTATGTATTAAAAAAGAAATCAGTTGCTTGTAACTCTGCCAAAACTTTAATCATTTGGACTTCAAACTCTATGCCAGGTGTCTCCCTTGGGTTGATTTCTTTTTTTGGAAAGTTTCAGCCAAAAAACTGTAAGCCATTTATGAGAGCCTTTTCCTTGCTTCTGGTTTTAGCAAATGTAACACAGTCACAATTCCCATTGTGCTTTTGTTAGTCTCCACATTCACATTGTCACATTCACAATGTTGGGGAAAAATATCACCCAGTTTGTATACCTGTATCACTTCTATACCCAGTGAGCCTAGGAGGAAAAAAGTTTCCAAAAGCCCAGTTAAATTATATTTAGACTTCCATGTCTATTTTCTGGTCGTAGAACATACACAATAGTTTTGACAGCGGAGTGGTGCTGAAGTGATTGCTGGATGTATTGCAGTCTCCGTGCACCATATTCAGAAGCAGCGATTATTGAACAGACTGCAGCAACATTGTACTCAAGCACTCTCGGAGTTAGATTTTGTCCACACGCAAAACATGAAGTTCAATGAAGAGACTTCAAGTGGAATTCAGCACAAGGATAACGCTTTCCTCTTTTTATTTCAATTTCCCTTCAGGCTATTGATACAATGTCTTTTCTGTTGGTGGAAGACTTGGCTGAGGTTCTCATCGCCTTTCTTGCACAGATTACATCGTTTCTTCTTTACTTCATAGATGTTTTTGGAAAAGAGAACTTCTGCACAGCTTCAAAGCCACTGTAAGCACTATTAATCCATGCCAAGTCCAGACCATTTTCAGATCCAATCGCGGGAGCCAGCAGCTCTCGACGTGCTGTATGACACACTGTCGGTGTGCTGCATGAACCTTGCCCTCGTTGAGTTGGATGTGCCAACACTTTCTGACACAGGTAACCATGGGGCTTGCTACTTTGAGGATCTTTTGCATAATCTCATAGTCTCTGGGTCTTTATTTTTGCTGACTGACCATTTGTAGTTATGTATCATATTGCTTTTGCTGCAAATCGACTTGAAAAAATGTATTTCATACACGCTGGTCTAGATGAAGGTCCCATTGTTTCTCTGAATGTGCATGTTTTCCTTTAGCCCTATTTTTAATCACTGCAATCTTTGTCTTCATTGTTATGCAGATAAAATGCAAATCCCTGACTGTTTCTCGAGATCCTTTAAAAAATAATTACTACTATCATAGACTGGTTGATACTTTAGTACTATGTATAATATAACTCTTCTGAAAGAATATATACTTTCTTCTTCTTTGATTATTCTGTTTGTGATTTCACTTTCCTTCACACCTCTCAGATTCATGATGAGACAATTAAGATTTCTGAAAGCAAATTCTCCGCACTCCATCCAGACTACCGATTCTCTGTTCCACTTCATGGGCCTCCATTGGGTAACTTCACTTGTAGGCTGCACACATGGTCAGTAACTGAAGCACCACAAAGACAATTACAGTTGGTACCCCTAGCACCAGTCTAAATCATAGATAATATAATATGTATGCTTGTTTAGAAAGAAGTGCTCAACATATCATCGATCAGCAGTAGCTTGGAAAAGCAGAATAAACTCTTTTGGTCAAGGCTACCAGTAATTGTCCAGACCAGGAAAGGATAATTGCATTGATGGAAAGCACTCATAGTAGTTACAGGTAACAGCTGTAGTACCATAATGATATATTTTTGTTAATGAGAAGAATTGAATATGCATAACTAGCTAGAATCCTATTAAAATATATTGTGTTCTTGTTAACTGAATATGATAAGGTGGAAATGCATAGTGACTTATTACTAGCATTAACCATTTTTGAGGGGTTTATACCAAGGAACAAAAGTGTGGCTAAAGCAGGAGATCTCTGATTCCTGTTTCTGAGTGACCGCAGAGTGAACCTTTGCAGACTTAAAAACTAGCCTTGTTAGTAAAGCAAAGAAAAAAAAAGCAATTAATATGTCTAGCAAAAGGGAAGTGGCAAAGTGTTAAGTGGTTCTCCTCAATCAAGGTGTAGCTTCCTAAGTGACCTGGAAGTTGACAGACAGTCAAGGCATGTGGAGAAGGGATTGAAATGGTAATGCACTTATATGCAAGCAAAAGGAGTAACATCTAACCATGTGCATCCACAAGTTAGCCTGTGATTAGATGGTGCAAAACGAACGGATGTATAAAGATGTATTTTTGGTTTTGGACTTACATACCCTGGCATATATCCCCTTTGTCAGCTGGATTGGCCAGCCAAGTGACAGTGAATTCAGGCTATTTGATGTCTAGTACTCGCCAGAGAACCTGCAGTCGTGGGAAGAAGTGTCTCTGGAAGTTGCAAGAGTTACTTTGGCCAAAAGGAATAAAAAAGATGTTTGTTTTTGTAGATGCCTCTTTTGTTCTTTAGAATTTATTTTTACTCTTTTGGCTCCTCATGGGTCACAATTATTTTAAAATTTGAATGTTTGTGCTTTCAGTATGATCCAATGTGTTTGGTGTATAAATCTTAACATTACCTAAATGCATGGAGCTCTACAGGAAGCACTGTTTAATTTTTTTTTTTTTTAAAAAAAAGATCTGCCGATGCTTTTATGTGCCATATGCCAATGGTTAATTTTTTAATGGCATAAATACTCAATTCTTCAAAATCCATGAGTCTTTTCTTTACAAGCCAAGTTTACACTGCTGCACTCTCAAATCCTTATGCACATCTCAGAGGACTTCCTCAAGGAAAGCTTATTTCTCTTTTGGAGCCTCAATCTGCACCCCTGTTGTCCAGCTCGGCAATGCAGCATTCATCCACCGTGGATTGGTGTTTTAATTAGCCATTTACAATTCAGTCTCAGCAACCTGTGTCACTCTAAATGACAGCCTTTCAGTTTGAGCTTGGGATCTTCTAGGTCCTTAGAAGTCAAGGTGCCGTCACAAAAGGAGAGAGGTCTTCAAAATAACAGCTTTTGGGAGATTCTGGAGACCGATGAGAAGTTCAGGTCATTCAGATGGTGTCAGATATGGTGGGAATGCAGGATGTTCATTTCTTCTACAGTGTTTCTTTTCCATATTCTTTCCAATTCTGTTCTCAGGGGTTGATATTTTGAGAGCTTTTCCTCTTGCTTCTCAGCTAGGTGTTCACCCCATAGCAAGATAATGATGTTTTTGCAGGTTGCCTGGCTTTTTTGGTTTCCACCAGTCTAACTAATTGTAAGTCATCTTCCCAAAAGTTCTTCACTCTCTGTCACATCGTTATATCTGTGTTCTCGATTCGGCTGACCTCTAGCAAGGTGGGAACACGAGTCTCGAGGAAAGGCTTTAGGAACTTAGTTACATCTGCCCTGTATGTCAGCATTAAATAGTCACTGACAAGACTCAATATAGTTTCCGCACTTGTATTGCATCTTCTGCATTTGTCCATGGTGTCATGCATTTTCAAAACTCAGTGTCCTTAGCTATTGGTGTGAAAAGCCTGGATTTTTACAGCTGTAATGAGGGCTTGGGTTCATGGTTTCAAAGGAGCTGTTCTAAAAGAATCTTTATCAGTAGTCTCAAGAATACTTATATCTGGGTACCTACCATCTCCCCATCTCTGCTTCTGAATGTAAAGCTTAACATAAACTGGGGCAGAGGTTCAGCTCTTCCTGTGTAGTCCATAAACTCTTCCAGAGTCTAATCTACTCTACCAGAAGTATAAGACTACATTAGGATGATGCAAGTATCAATACCCTAAAGAGGTTGTTTCCACCAAACTCAGGTTTCAGGAGCTGAAGGAACCTTTTCCTTAATTCTAACATAGGCTAAGTGCAGTTAAACAGACCATGAATGAATCAATTAAGTCATTGAAGTTTAGTCTAAGCTGTGTAGATTAATGGATAAGCAACTGAACAGATATTTACTTTTGATTTGCAGGACAAGTCCTATGAGGAGAGACTGAGTGACCTGGACCTCTTCAGCCTCCACAAGGAAAGGCTGAGAGGGGTTCTTGTGGCCGTCTACAACTTCAACAGGGGGATGCAGCAAGGGATTGGAGATGCTCTCTCCACCAGGGCGCAGATTTAGGCTATACATCAGGAAGAACTTCTTCACAGTAAGGGCGGCCAAAATTTGGAATGGACTCCAAGGGAGGTGGTGCTCTCCCCTACCTTGGGGGTCTTTAAGAGAAGGCTGGATAGGCACCTGGCTAGGGTCATCTGACCCCAGAGCTATTTCCTGCCCAGGTAGGGGGTCGGGCTCAATGGCCAAAGTGGTTCCCATTTTCAAAAAAGGGAGGAAGGAGGACCCAGGGAACTACAGGCCAGTTAGTCTTACCTCAATCCCGGGTAAGCTTTTTAAGAGAATTATCCTGGCGCATGTCTGTGAGAGGCCAGCAGGGGAGTATACATTTAGGGGCAACCAACACGGGTTCATTAGGGGCAGGTCCTGTCAGACCAACCTGATGGCCTTCTATGACCAGGTCACAAAATCCTGACACAGGGGTGGCAGTGGATGTAGTCTTCCTGGACTTTAGGAAGGCCTTTGACACTGTCTCTCACCCCATTATCATAAAAAAAAAAAAAACTAGGGGACTGTGGCGTCGACACCTACATGATCAGGTGGGTCGCTAACTGGCTGGAGGGCCGCACCCAGAGCGTGGTGGTGGATGGGTCATTTTCGACCTGGAGGGATGTGGGCAGTGGGGTCCCCAGGGCTCGGTCCTTGGACCCGCACTGTTCAACATCTGCATCAGCGACTTGGACGAGGGGGTAAAAAGCACCCTGTTCAAATTTTCTGACCACATTAAGATGTGGGGGGATGTGGGCATGCTAGAAGGGAGCAATAGGCTGCAATTGGACCTGGACAGGTCACAGGGGTGGACAGATGAGAATAGGATGGGTTTCAACACTGACAAGTGCAAGGTGCTGCACCTGGGGAGGAAGAACCAGCAGCAGCCCTACAGGCTGGGGAACTCCCTTGTCATCAGTGCAGAGGCAGAAAAGGACCTTGGAGTCGTTATTGATGCCAAAATGAACATGGGCCAACAGTGTGGGGACGCGATCAGGAAGGCCAACTGTACCTTGTCATGCATCCACAGATGCATCTCAAGCAGGTCTGAGGAGGTGATCCTCCCCCTCTATGCGACACTGGTCAGGCCGCAGTCAGAATACTGTGCCCAGTTCTGGGCATCGCACTCCAGGAGGGATGTGGACAGCATGGAGAGGGTCCAGAGGAGGGCAACCCGCATGGTCAGGGGGCAGCAGGGCAGGCCCTATGAGGAGAGGCGACAGGACCTGAACCTGTTCAGCCTCCACAAGAGAAGGCTGAGGGGGGATTTAGTGGCCATTTACAAACTGGCCAAGGGGAACCAGCAGGCATTGGGGGAGTCCCTGTTCCCCCGAGCACTCCCACGAGTGACTAGAAATAATGGTCACAAGCCGGCAGAGGGTGGATTCAGGCTAGACATCAGGAGGCACTACTTCACTGTCAGGGCAGCTAGGATCTGGAACCAACTTCCAAGCAAACTGGTGCTGGCTCCTACCCTGGGGGTCTTTAAGAGGAGGTTAGATGAACACCTTGCCGGGGTCGTTTGACCCCAGTACTTTTTCCTGCCATGGCAGGGGGTCGGACTTGATGATCTGCTCAGGTCCCTTCTGACCCTAGCATCTATGAATCTATGAATGTGCCCCAGAGAGTACTATCTTCGTACTGTTATGTTCTAAAGAGAAAAACAGACAAACCATGTGGGAACCTTGTAGGAGCAAAGTGGTCAGAGGGTAGACACTATTGTCTCACTCACACTTCATGCTTCCTGCCCTTTCTGGAGGGGCAGAGCAGGAGAAGACAGAGTACTGGATCCAGTTGGGCAAATCTAGTGCAGAGGGTTACCCCTTCTTCCAGGCCACACAAAGTTGAAGGCATGCACGAGTATTAGGGACTTCATTTGTCAGTTTTTTGTGGAGGCAATTTTGTACATCTAGCACAGCGGGGTCTGATCCTATGCATCTATGAATCTATGATTCCAGAAATGCAGTCACATGCCAGCATTATCAGAGCACCCCTCACTGCTTGGCTGGAGCAGACAGCTTGGGACAAAACTAGCCTGCCCACCCGGCAAGAGGGGTTCACAAGGGAAGTGCAAAGCATCCTGGGATGCTGAATGACTGAGAGTCAACTTGAATTTGGAGGGCATCTGGGACAAAAGTTCAATAAACTGATTTAACCTAAATCATAGAAGCATAGACTACACTACATATTAGGAAGAACTTCTTCACAGTTCGAGTGGCCAAGGTCTGGAACGGGCTCCCAAGGGAGGTGGTGCTCTCCCCTACCCTGGGGGTCTTCAAGAGGAGGTTAGATAAGCATCTAGCTGGGGTCATCTAGACCCAGCCCTCTTTCCTGCCTATGCAGGGGGTCGGACTCAATGATCTGTTGAGGTCCCTTCTGACCCTAGCATCTATGAATCTATGAATCTATAGAAAATGAGGGTCGGATGGGAGCTCCAGAGGTCACATGTAGCCCAACCTCCTGCTCAAAACAGGACCAGCCCCAACTACATCATCCCAGCAAAGGCTTTGTCTAGCCAGGTCTTCAAAACCTCCGAAGATGGAGAGTCCACCACCTCTCTGTGACACCCATTCCAGTGCTTCACCACCCTCCTAGTGAGAAAGTTTTTTTCCTAATATCTAACCTAAATTTTGTTTGCTGCAACTTGAGACCGGTGCTCCTTGCTCTGCCATCTGCCACCCCTGAGGACAGTCCAGCTCCATCCTCCTTGGACGCATTGATGAACTTTTCTAGTATTTTCCCTAGGATGGAAGTTAGGCTGAGTGGACTATAGTTACCTGGGTCTTCCCTCCTGCCCTGCTTATGGATGAGCACAGCATTGGTCCTCTTTCAGTCCTCAGGGACTTCTCCAGAGCACCATGAGTTGTGGAAGAGCTTTGCCAAGGGGTCAGCCATGACTTAGGCCAGCTCCTTCAGCACTCTTGGATGCAGATCATCCAATCCTGCTGACTTGTATACATCTAATGTTAGTAATTGGTCATACACCAATTCTACAACAATAGTAGGAAGGCAATTATTCCTACTGTGGAAGGGGGTCAATGGCTTTCTTTAGTTTTAAACTCACACTGTCTCCTACAACTTGATCCTTGTTGGTGTCCGTGGCACATCTAGTGCCTAGTTTGAGCTGCATGAGGATGCCTTCATGTTCTGTCTTATGCCCAAGCTATTTTATTATGATTTTACATACACTTTAAAGCTATCCGCATGGAAGAGGGAGATAATGGTAACATTTTGCATGTAGAAGTCCAGTTCATTTTTGCACAGAAAGTTAGATCATGATGAGAATTAAAATATGACAAATAGAGGCAATAAGGAGGCCTTGCAGAAGACTCCAGGATGGTGGCTAGGTTGTGACCATGGGTAGTCATAGCTTTATCTTCTCAGGGAGTGATACTGTTTGCAGTGGTGTCCATCCTTACTCCATGTTTTCCTGTGCCATGCATGCAGGACAATATCCAATGCCTTTTAATCTACCCCTCCACCCTGGATTTGGCATTCTTCAGCACGCACTTGTTAGTGATGCATCAATCATTCATAAACACAGTCATCCCCTGAGGCAGCATTGATGTTGATATAATTTCTGAAACAGCATCAAACTTAAAATGACAGGTGTCTGGTTTGCTATTCCATTGCACTTGTCTCCTTAGATGGATATAAATCCAGCCTGAGCTCAGGTAGGCCATGAGGTGCCATTGTTATACACATGGTTGATACCAGTGTTATCTGTGTACTTGGTATCCAGTGCAGGGAAGGCACCAAAACAGAAGGAAGCAGCAGATTGTCATTCACTCTAGTTTCCAAAGAAACTGTAGATAATGTAGCCATACATCCACCAGTATATTGACTGTTTAAATGCCACAAGCTAGCACAGTTATATTTCCTCTTGCTTTTCAAATATTTGCAGAGCTTGTTGCAAAGACTGTAGTCCTTTCAACCATTCATGGATGGGTTTTTCTGAGCATTCATCATCTTTGGCACAACAGAGTCATAGGAGTTGGCAGAAAGAAATGTAAAGCATTAGCTTTGGGGGGAAAGTGGGTACAAGGGAAATTAGATGAGGGTGTTGTTATTTGGGATTAGGTTCATTTTCCTGTTGAGCACAGCACTGCATTTTTATTACAATACCAGCTGAAAAAAAATGGAAGAGGCAGATTTTGTTTGAGAAGAACTCAGCTCTGGTTTCAAGCCCATCCTCACTAACCTTTTTGTAAACTGATTATATGCCATTAGATAATATATTATCATGTATATAACATATTTTATATGAAAAGAAAGGCATTAATCTCCAGATGCTTACAAATCCAATGCAACCTCATTATAATGAATTCCCCCATAAAACCAGGAGAAAAGGTCATTAAAAGAAGGTGTTCTCTGCACTAAGGGCCTCCAAATTGCTGCATCATCTTAATGAAAACAAGGTCCCTGCTGTTGAGATTGTTGGAAGTGGGGCATTGTTATAAACAAGGTATATTATAATGAGGTTGTACTTTATTCACCTGTCCTGTTGTGCCAGGTATGAGGAAAGCAAATGTCCACTGGAGTCCTAGAAACAACAACTGCCAGGAAAATGAAAAAGGGAGGAAAAAAAACCCCAAAAACGAAATAAAGGAAATGTTTTTGTGTACTTATTTTATAAATTAACACAAATGAGTTTGGTTTCTTCAGTGCTCAGATGAACATCAGTGTGAACTGAAAGGCATGCTAATGCCTGTGCCTTGCTACATGCTGCTTTCCTAGAAGAGCCCACAACAAGACATGTTCCTAGCTGTGCCTTCTGCATTAATATTAGCAATTTTGAAAATGCTTCCAGTTCAGCTGTCAGACCTAATGTGAGGCAGTGTTAATCAATAAGCGCCTGGGCTCTTATGTCCGGGTGCCAGCCCCCTTGACATGTGTGAGTTCCCTGCAGCAAAGCAATTATTCCCTCTGAGGCTCATCTCATCCTCATCGTTTGCAGATTCTGTGCAAGTGGAGCATGTGCTTTCTGTTATTTACTGACTCCCGATACCTTGAATGCAAACATTAAAAGGAGGGATGAGATGCCTAAATCCACGCAGTTACCAATTTGAGGACAGAGTTCTTTCTGGAAATTACATGTTGCTATTCTCAGCAGAGCTGAAAGTGCAGGAGTGTATTCATGTAGCGTGGGCTGCATGTCAGGAGCAAGCTGCTCGGGGAGATCTCTGTCTGAGGCAGCTCGCTGCCGTGCCAGCCACATCAGTCTGGCTCACATCCCCTTGTCAATGGAAGCAGAGAGAAACATGGGCATTTCTCTAAAGCCTGCAATAGTCCTGGCACAAAACACCCCAACATGAGCTTTAGACACAAAATGAATTTTGCACCGAGTATGTGACAAGCCCCCCACCAGCGTATGACTTTATCCAGCCTCCTTTCCCAGTCCATTTGACAAGGGTGCCTGTGGCTGGATAGCAAGGCCAAACTTCGCACCGCCTTGGCGTAGCTCCATGAGTTAGTCATTTTGAATCAAGAGAGCATAGCAATCGGCAGGCTCTGACCCAAAGAAAAAGTCAGAAGCTATCTAGCGATTTCTTCCTTTGTTTCCAGCCTGCCTCCTACCAGGGTCTTCTGCAGCGATGCTTGGAGGGGTGGAACGCTCTGCGGCACTAAGCTCTCCCATCAGTGCAGACATCTGTTGACTATTTGCAGGCAAGTCCCAGGGCACCAGTAATCCTGGACACTCATTTAGCAGGACTGGCAAAATCAGTTGCCAGGAACTCATGCCTCTCTCATCAGAGGAGAGTTTAGCTATAGTGACTCCTGACTCTCCCTTATCCTCACTGCACCAAGTATTACAATGAGTACTATACTGTACAGCGATGCTTGCAGGTGGAAATGCCGGCATGCACAGCATGCCTCTGTGTTAGAAAACAACTTCAAGGGTGCCATTCCCAGCAATGTTTTGCTATGGATTCCTCTAGTCCCTGAGGTCTCAGAAGCTGTGGGGGTTAGGGTTTAGCTCTCTCAGGGCCTTGTTATACAGTAATTTTGAGTGGCTCTAGAACCACTTTACCCCTGGATGTTTCATAGTTTCATAGTAGTTAGGGGTCAGAAGGGACCTAAATAGATCATCTAGTCTGACCCCCCG
>NW_005842184.1:841626-852457 GCF_000455745.1 Alligator sinensis | reverse complement strand
CGGTCTGGCATTGGCGGCTCATGTTCATCTTGGAGTCAATAATGACTCCAAGATCCCTTTCCACCTCTGTGCTCACAAGGGGGGAGCTCCCCAGCTTGTATGTGTGCTGTGGATCCCTTCTCCCCAGGTGCAGCACCCTGCATTTATCCACACTGAAGACCATCCTATTACCATCCACCCACTTCTGTAGTCTGTCTAAGTCTAATTGCAGCCTCTCTCTCCCTTTGAGTGTGCAGATCTCTCCCCACATCTTGGTGTCATCGGCAAACTTGGACAACATGTTTTCCACCCCCTCGTCCAAGTCGCTGATGAAGATGTTGAACAGTGTAGGCCCCAGGACCAAGCCCTGGGGGACCCCACTATTCACATCCCTCCAGGTCGAGCACGACCCGCCCACCACCACTCTCTGGGTGTGCCCCATCAGCCAATTTCTGACCCATCCAACTGTGTAGGCATCAATGCCGCAGTTGCTTAATTTATTGATGAGAATGGGGTGAGAGACAGTGTCAAAGGCCTTCTTGAAGTCCAGAAAGACTACGTCCACGGCAATACCATCATCCAGGGATTTAGTTACCTGGTCATAAAACGCCATCAGGTTGGTCTGGGAGGACATGCCTTTGATGAACCCATGTTGATTTCCCCTGGGCATGATCTCCCCTGCCGGCCCCTCACAGATGTGATCCTTGATAATTTTTTCAAGGATTTTCCCCAAGATCAATGTGAGGCTTATGGGCCTATAGTTTCCTGGGTCCTCCTTTCTCCCTTTCTTATAAATGGGGAGCACATTAGCTAGTTTCCAATCTCCGGGCACCTGTTAACACCTTTAAGTTGCTTAAAGCACTCATTATGTGGCTTAAAGTTATGCCACTCTAGGGCAGGATTATCTCTGATCTGCACAACCCAGCTCCTGTTCCATTACGGTGTGGCCACTCCCCGCAGATGTGCTGCTCAAGTTGAAGGTGGAACTGCTCCAAACTCTGAGCTAGCATTAAACCGGTTAGCATTTGTGTGGCTCACAGTGTAAGGTACAACAAGGCACTGGCTCTCTGTTCTTGGCCCGAGGAGTGCCTTTACCTGTTGCTGTTTGTATATAGCATTGAGACACAGAGGAGGTGAGGGAAAGCCCTAGAAATGCCTGGCCAGTCTGTTTTCAGGAGTTCTGTCTGCTCTTAGCATCCTGAATTAATTCTCTTTTCAAAAGCACTGAAACACACTAAAACAATGCTGAAATACTGGAACGTCAATATATAATTAAAAACAAGCACTCCAAGTAGTGACCTGGGAAGCTGTAATGTCAGAAAGGGCAGAAAGCTACTAAGACCTCCCTTCTCTGTATGCTTTGAGCTGCAGAGATGTAACAAGGCCAAAGGGAAGACTTCATTTCAGCTCAGAAATGAAACACAGAGCATCAACCTCCCTCCTCCTGCATGGGTGTCCCGGGAGAGGATAGGTTGCAGGGGTGCACACACAGGGCTGCATAGGTGAGCACAGAGCCATCTGGTCCTGGCATGGTCTCCGCTGCACCTTGCTCTCTCCCCATTAGTGATCCCCCCTTCTCCCCAAACATAAGAAGCAATGTGGAAATTTGCTCCCCTCCAACCCCAAAAGAGGGGGTCTTCCCCTGTTGCTCTGTGAGATAGCATGACAATTGAAACAATATGGCTGTGATGAAGGAGGTTGGGTGATCTGGGTTCTTTGGGGGTGGCTCAGTTTGGGTAGACTTTGCTGTAGATGATTCTTGTAAATAGCTCCCGAAGTAGGACGTATGTGTGTCCTTTTCAGCCCAGGGGCAGATGGGAGTCTAGGACTGCCAGCAGGCCACAGTGACTGTTCTTTGATTGATTCCCCATGACATAATATCGCACAGTATTGGGGGAGGGCAGTCACCATGTTAAGACTATTGTCTTGTAATTGTTTTGTCGCAAGCATGGTTGCGTGGGCTTGAAGAGAATGAGTGAGGCTCTGGGAGGACTAAGCAGAGGTAGACGTTCCCAGGAGGACTGGGAGACAAGGGCCCAGGGAAGACCAGGACAAGGTGCCAGGACAGACAGAGAGAAGAGGAATAGTCCCAGGGAGGACAGATTAAAGTTGTAGAAAGATCAGAGGCAACTGCAGTGGCACAATGAACACCTTTTGTTTCGGAGAAGTCTGCAATGCTGTTGGAGATGATCAGCACCCAGATACCCTCTTCTGTAAAAGGAGAAAAGACTCTAAGCTTCCCAGGAGCTGCCCAAAAACAAGGAGCTCCCAGAGGAGGGGGTGCGATGACCACCGGGAAAACCAGGGACTGAGAAGAGCCAGGGGGTCAAAGCCAGAGGCCTTCCCCTTGGAAAGCCACATGGGGCTGGCTGTGGGGGGTCTTTTCAGGAGAGGGAGACCGAATACGGCTGCTTCTTGGGGAGGCCTGAGAAAGAGCCTTTTCCTCCCCCTCGATAAGGGGCAGTTTGATCCTCTGCGTGACAGCGGTCCTGATATAAAAGGACAGAATAACACATGGACCCAGACCTAATCTCAGCCCTAGAAAAGGTGACTCAGGCTTGGGGCCTGTTAACCAGGCAGCTTGGAGTATTTTGCCCTGGTTGTTCTGTGAATGTAAAGAGGACTCCAGCACTCTCTGGACGGCGCTTTTTCCAGGAGTGCAAGCACTGTACATACACACATAGTTCATCCTTCATGGGCAAAGACAATCACGTCCAGCAGAAGGGAGTGGGGGAGAAGGGAGAAAATAAATTGGAAAGAAACAGGGAGGGAGAAAAGAGAAAAGGAGAAAAAAGGAAAAAGGAGAAAAGAGAGAGAGGAAAGAGAGGGGGGTGGAGGCTGGGTTGCATGGGTACGTAGGTGACTTATAAGCCTGATCTTTGCCTTGAACAACGTGCTGCAGCGGGCGCAGGAAAGCGATGAGGACTGGGTGCGAGAGGTTTTCGTTTTCCTGGACACGTTTTTCTTCATTACTTCTGCTGTGCATTGCTGTTCAGTGGCCAGGTATCCATTCTGGATTGATGACCTACAGGATGGATGGTCACGAGCAATTTGCTCCCATGATTCTGGGTTAATGCTGAAACTCTTTAGGGACACCTTTAGGGTGTCCTTGTACCACTTATTTGGCGTGCTGTGAGAGTGTACTCCATTTGATGGTTCGCAAACAATGTTTTTGTTTTTTTTTTTTAAATATGATATTAATTAAAAAAAAAAAAAGAAGATGGGGGAAAGAAAGAAAACTGAAGTGTGAAAGGCTCATGGAAACCTCCAGGCAGCGTGCCTTGTAGCACCTCTTCTGAAGTTTCTCCACAAAGAAAAACAGCGCTTACAGTAAATACTCTTTGCTACGAAGGGAGAGAGCACTTGGAGATAAAGCATGCTTTGAAGATAACACCCCGTATAGATAAACTGTGGAAGTTCGCACTTTTGATTCTGTTGCTCCCTTCCCTCTAACTTCAGGCTCCAGAAGGCAGCAGCAGAGTGATTTACACCGGGAAGGCTGCCTTCACAGCCAAGGAAAGTGAAAACTGCTCTGTTTTATCAAGCATGAGGTTTCCTCGCTCTTCTTTATGGAGAGTGTGTGAAACAAATAATTCCCAAATCAGAGGTCAGGACTCTTACATCAACTCAAATTGCCTTAAAAGAAGGTAAAGCTGAGGCATCTATTTCATCCATGAGGGATAACATGGGGAGCGCCCTGAATAAACTGCTGCACAATTACCATCTCACTTGTTACACACATTGCTTATGTCCTTGTTGCTGTCACAGGTTGCAGGCATTCAAGCCCAGGTTTCCATTCCTACTTCACCTTTTTTCTGTACAGACAGACTTTTAAAAAAATGGCAGTGCCAAAAAGGTATGGGCAAAACATTGGACCAAACTTTATTTTGCTACAAAAAATACCGATTTTTATCAACCAAAATATTTTGCTGTTTCATCTATCCCAACCATATAGTTGGTGCAATAAACGGCACCATGCACCGAAATCTTTGCCTCTTGTGTATTTGATGGATCATCATGGCTACAATGTCACTTCACACTGATAATTTATGTCAGTTTGGGCAAATTTTTCAATAAAAAAAGAAAAGAAATATAACTGCAAAAGACAAGATGTTTCTGTACATTTTCAAAATGAAATGTTTCACTTTTATTCAAAATGATGCTTTGCTTAGAAATTTGTCATCATCCTCTTTATAACCACCCATTGGATATTTTAAATCTGGCCTTGTTACACATTCATTTTAGGTGGCTTCTGGAGCTCTTAAACCCTGGATTGCCCACTCATTAACACTTGAAACTAGTTTTAAGTAGAGATGGACGTTTGACTGGTAAAATAAAGTTTGCTCAATTGACTGGTCAAATATTGGTCAAAAATTGTAAATAAATAAATAAATAAATAAAAAATGCCAATAGATTCAAATAAAACACAGAAAAAAATATTTTTTTCCATTAAGAAATGTCTCACAAACCAATAAAAAAATCATATTTTTGTCAAGAAAACTACAAAAAATGTAGTTTTCGGTAAAATTGAAATAATCTTTGACCAGTCAAAAAATATGCAGTCAATTGACTGGTCAAATCACAATATGTGGCTAGTCAACTCACCAGCTCGCCTAATTTTAGGCACAACCCATCTCTCACACTCCCCTACAAAGAGCAGAGATACAAGCCTATCCTGGCTCACCAGCCCTGTAGTGGCAAGGCACAGCTGCAGCTCTTAGTCCAGCCCTGCTCACCAGGCCTCTAGTAGCAAGTCACGGCTGTACAGATGGGAGACCATCAGAGAAAGTTTTTAGCCTTTAGGTGTGATTGCTCCAAACTCAAGCTAAGACTAATACCGATCAACATTTCAGCAACATAAAGCAAAATGTATAACAAGGCCCTTATTAAATCCCCCATCAGTCTTCTTTCCTCCAAATTAAATAATCCTAGTTCTTTCAATCTTTCCTCATAAATCATGTTTCCCAGCCTCCTAATCATTTGTGTTGCTCTCCACTGGACTCTTTTTAAATTGCCCATGCCTTTCTTGAAGGGAAGTACCTAAAACTGGACACAGTACAACAGGTAAGGCCCTCTCAGGGCTGAATAGTGGAAGAATCACTTCCCTTGATTCGCAAGTGCTATTCCTGGTAATACAGCCGAGTACGCTGTTGACCTGTTTTGCATCAAGAGCACACAGTTGGCTCATATTCAGCTTCCGGCCCACTAGAACCCACAGATCATGCATTTCTGCAATGCATTAGGCTAGCTAGTCATTCACAACCTGTATTTGTGCATATAATTGTTCTATGCTAAATGCAGGACGTTATACTCATCATTATTGACACACCTGTACACACCACAGGGTTTAATCTGCATTCAATTAAATATGTTTATAAAATTTAAACTTTTTAATTTGGAGTGTCACATCAGTGTTTGCACACACTAGGTTTTCAAAGTAATTAAGTCCAGTCCCTGGCCAGCACCACAGTAGAGTGGGATGGTCCAGTGCTGTCCCCCACCCCCCATCCTGGGGCTCCACATCCTATGCCCTGTCATGCAGCTATGAAGGCAGGGAGACAGCAAACTGCACAAGAAAAATAAATAAATAAATCAGAAGCAATTTGACGGCAAAAGCAATGCGAAGGGATGAACTACAAAATAGTCACAGTGCCATCTAATGGACAAAGAGGCTTATTACACATCTTTGAGTACCTTTATGTTTGTACACAACAAATCCATGGACATAACACATTAATTCACGATGAACCAAACTAAATTACATTGGAGGAGTTTTACTTCAATGTGCCAGAAAGACTTTTAAAGCTTCCAGAAAACCCACTTGTGCAAACTTGTGTTCCAGAAAAACCACTTGTGTTGCAGCACAAGAAAGGGCAAAAACCATGGCATGTACAAAGGCCCACAGAGGGTATCACATACATGATACCCTCTGTATTTGGCTAAATGGTTTCAGCCCCCAGAGGAATTCTATATAATTGAACTCTTCCTGTTATCTATTGAAGGAGCTTCTTAAATAGGCAACTAGTTTCAGTATTCACCTCAGGCAGCCAAACCAGGTATAATTCTCAGTTCTACACATGGAATCTGGCTGAAAGCTGTGTCGCCTTGCTGGAAAATGTTGAGGTCACCATCTGTGATGTCAGTACATCTCCCCATGATACCCTGACAAAAAATATGATCTTATATGTTTTTCTAGATGGCATCAGGAGAAATGAACCATAAAGCTGACAGTTCTGCTGGCATGTTAAGACAGGATACCACTTTGATGCTCTCAACTGATCTCAGAATAAGCACCAAGTTTGCGAATTACCTGTAGGCCACAGAAGCCAACTTTATGTGTAATACTGAAGTTATTTCACTATTTGAGTCAGACAGATTTTTTTTTTAAAGATCTTTATCACCAAAATATTTATTTATGAGTTAATTGATGTATCGCCAGTCCCTTAGTTGCATATAAAACACACATGAAACAATGGAAAGGTTTTCATTCTTAAACTTTCATTCTTTTCAACTTAAATAAAAACAGGATTTGGAAACTGATTATAATAAAATTATTAGGAGGGGTTGGTAAAAATAATCCATTTCTCCCAGTTTTCCATTAAAAAGAATATATATATATTTAAATTAAATCAGTTTGAAAAACAATTGCAATTTTCAATCATTTTAATGAACTTTTAAAAGGTTGACAAACAGCAGAGTTTACTCAATAGGCAATAACATGGCTGGGTCTTTGTCTAACTGGGAGAGAGAACAGTTTTTCAGTCGTCCAGGATAGAAGAAGCTACACTTCTGCAATGAAGAAAATCATGTGTGCATGGGGCCTGGGTGCTATGGATATTATCTCCATTCTGAGGCTGGACAGTGTCTTAGTACTCTGAAGTGCAATGCCATGGCAGGAACATGGGGGGGACCTGGTAATACAGGTACTAAACTTAATGCGCAGTAATTATGGTGCCAGAGCCAACCTGAGCACGGTGCGGGTCCCAGGGCAAATCAGCCCATGCAGGGCACTGTGTGCCCTAGACCCAAAGAAGCTGCTGCCACCATTGGCAGGAGGGGAGCCGGGGGCGGAGGGGGGGGGGGGGGGGGGTCATCCCTTTCCAAACCACCCCATGCAAACCATAATCTAAATGGTAGCCTACATAAGGCTACCATCAATCCTGACACAACACAGACCTCATACCCAAACTTATGATAGATAAAGCATGGGAGACATGGCAGCCAATGTCCTACTTCTATGAAATGCTTATGAGATCCCAGGTAGAGGCCATACGCTCTGCTACAAAGAATGGCAAAACCCCCTGCCATTCATACCAATCTGAGCATAGGGTAAAATTCCCTCCTGACCCCAAATATGGTGATTGGTCTGACCCTGAGTAGAGGGGAAAGGCTTTCCAGCCAGGAACCTGCATTTTGGTCCTAGCAGGAGCTTCCTACAATTGCCACCTTTTCTATTTTTCATGGGTCAGGAGGGAACTCTGTCCCTCCCTTTTCTCCCTGCCTGCTATTTGGACATGATGGTGATGGTGGAGTCTCTGTTCCTGGAGCTGGAAGCCAAAGAGGGTGTCAGGCAGAGTTTTAGAGCAGGTTGTAGAAGAGAGAGTGCCTAGCCTTTCTGTGACCTCCTTTGATTGAGCCTCTCAATAAGGAAAAGCAGGGGCTCTCCTGCTTTGCCCCACAGGGCTCAGTGAGCCTAGTACAGATCCACTGTGTTTCCCATGCCAGATCTCCTGTCCATGCCATTGACAGGGCATGAGCAGTTCTTCTGATGGGCAGCCACAGAGAGGTGGAGCAGTGCAGTCACAGAAATGTTTCCAGTGCATGCAATGCTCTGCATGTTATCTTAGCTTTCAACCTGATCTTCCATTTGATGCATCTGAGGGTGAAATTATACATTACACTTAGACCTTAATAACGGCACTTAAGACATAGAAGTCTGCCTGTTGGATCTCATTAACTCCTGCTAAGCGCCCTCTGAGCATCTCAAAGTTATGCCACTTCACTCGAAAGTTAACTCTGGGCTCTGCTCCCAAGCTCATGTTTGGGTAACTTCAGACTGCTCAACAGAGATAAAATGAGCAATTTGCAGTCCTCCAGCATCCCAGGATACACTGCTCCCAGATTCCCCTGACCCAGAGCAGAGATACAGCCCAAGTGGCCTGGCTTATAGCCATGCCCTATTCATCAGACCTCTAGAGGCAAATGAAAGTTATATAGGCAAGCAATGGTATTAAACCCTAACATGTGCCTGCTCATGTTCTACTTTAACACTACTTTACGTTCCACAGATTAATGTGGTCTCAGCGTAACGTGTAACTTCACCCTCAGTTTGAATGGGTCATCCAAGAAAGGACTGAGATCCATGCTTATATAAGTTGGTTTGAGAGATATATGCATCTTGAAACAGGTTCTTGGCTGTATTCTTTCATTAACTTTCATTTAGAAAAAAAAAGTCTACCACCCATTTGATTTCCTGCCTTTCTCCCTGACAGAGGGAAGACACAGTGTTGAAAAGAGGGGATGAGGTCAGGGTGACATGACATCTATTGCAAGGAGAGTTCTGCTTTTAGAAAGGCACATAAAACCTGCTCATTAATTTACTTTCTTGAATTGCTTTGCCTGTGTCATATATCTCAGCCATTCAGTCTAGCCTAATTGGCTAAAAAATGTTCATTTTGTTTCTAATACCCTGGCATTGTATGATCCTGAAAACAAATCATTTAAATAGCTTGCTCATCAGTAGACACCTTGCTGTTAGCTGCAGAAACACACACTCAGGAAAACAGGTTCAATTTAATCTAGAGGAAACATAAAAAGATGGGATCTTGTGACTTTAAAATACTACTTCTATCCTGAAGAGATGCTACTGGATGAGAGATATGAGTAGAGTAGTGCAGTTTTTAAGCTGAATTTTTACATTAAAAAAAAAAATTATAGCAAAGGTGTTTGATGAGACAAAAAATGGTTTGTGAATTTTTCTTGCTGTTGCTTATTTTTTCCTCCCATCATATAGAAAGAGATAAAATTTCTGGAAAAAAAAACAAAAAACTAAATGTTTATTGGTTTATTTGAAACAAATTGCTTTGATGTTTCAATATTAAATGGCTTTCCATTTTGAAATTTCCTTCATATGTATGTATATGCTTTTAGAGTGTAAAAATACTCAGAATCAAAACAGAGCTGTTCATTTTGGGAGCGGACAGAACTTTTCATTTTACCTGCAAAACATTTTTTTTTTTTTCAATGTGAAACATTATTAAAAATGATGACTGAGTCCAAACAGATTTTTTTCTTGATTTTGCAGATTTTCTGGCAAACCCAAAACTCACCAGCTGTATGGAAAACCACCAGGAATGTGTGCAGAATGGTTCAAATTCTCCTTCATTGGAAGCAATGTCTTCACAGAGAGATCACATGGTTCTGCTCTTATCCTTTTGCAATCAGGAGGAATTTTATTGGGGATGTCTCGGTCAGTCTCTTACCTCTTGGCTTTCCTTCTTTCCTGACCTGGGAGTTCTCTAATTGTTTGATGGCCTATCTCATGCTCCCTCAGATCATCACAGGTCTGCTTTAAAACATCATTATCCCATTCTCTCCCAATGCACAAGCCAGTCAGGGAAACTGAGGAATACAACATTATTGTAAAATAAACACATTTAACAGGGAAGTATTACAAACAGGGCCATATTCTGCCACACATCATTTAATACTTTGTTTCATTTTCAAGCTTTAGTTATTGCTTCCAAATTTCTAGCAAACAAGCATTTAAGACAGAGTTTTGCCTTATTTATTTGATGGCTAATGTGAGCAGAGAAGTATTCACGTTAACAGATCACTTGTGATTAGGGAGGGGAAATCCATGACAACTGAGTGTTTTTGAAAGTTCAAGGAGTTTTATTTTTATTGTTAGTTGCACTACACATTTTTGAGATCCTTAGAGGATATTTTCTCTTACCTCAAACCATTATTTTCAAGGGAAATTTAATTCAGAAGGACACGGAATAAGGGTGTCAAGAATAGTGTGGGCAGTTGTGCTGTGTGAACAATAAAGATGCTTCTTAAGAAAGTAATTCTTGACTTGATTTTAAAGGTAAAAAAGAATATAATACAAAGCATTTGGGAGTGTCCCAGAACTTATATTTTATAGGTTTAAACTTCAAATAATTTTTCTTTCAATTTATTGGGAACACAGGAGTTATTTTAGAGACATGTTCAGGCCCATGTTTGAAGGGGGTCACACTACACAAACCTATGCATTTGCTTGTACATTGTAAATTCAGAACTGAAGCTTCTGGAGTGGTTCTAAATTCAGAAAAATAATTTATCTTCTCCTACTCAGGTACATCGTGTTAAGTACGAGACAATATTTCAACAATGTTGCTTCCATCATAGAAACATAGAAAATTCAGGTGGGAAGGCACCTCAGGAGGTCCCATCTAGTCCAACCCCTTGCTCAAAGCAGGACCAACCCCAACTACATCATCCCAGCCAAGTATCTGTTGAGTTGGGTCTTCAAAACCTGCAAGGATGGAGACTCCACCACCTCTCTGGGTAACCTGTTCCAGTGTTTTACTACCCTCATCATGAGAAAATTCTTCCTAATATCTAACCCAACTTCCCTTGCTGCAACTTGAGCCCATTGCTCCTTGTCCTGTATCTGACCCCACTGAGACCAGCCCAGCTCCATCCTCTTTGAACCCCCCCTGCAGGGAGTTGAAAGCTGATACTATATCCATCCAGGTTTATTTTAAACCAGTTTCAGCCATTTCAGAAGCAGTTTATGTGTACTGAACTTCTGTTGTGTTACAGATTTGAACTGGTATCTAATCACTTACACTGGTTTATGTGCAAC
>NW_005842184.1:808881-841576 GCF_000455745.1 Alligator sinensis | reverse complement strand
CCCTAGACATCATGTTATTGTTTACTTTAGTGGGCACTTTTACATGTGCACCAGGGGCTCGGGGGTGGGGGCAGGGAGGTGGCACTTTAATTAGAGTGGCTCCGACAGCTGCTCTAATTGAAACACCACCACATCTCATGTATCACCATCCTTGTGCTTAAAAATGGTGGCAGAGGCACTGATACACAAAACTCAGGAGGCTGCTGGGGCATGGTAATTACCACACTCCAGCAGACTTGATTAATCAGTTAATTGAGTCTGCTCCAACATGCTGCAATTACAACATTTCAGAGCAGCCTCCGCACTCATGTATAGGCACCCAATGTTGCCAATGTCAAGGTATTTATAAGTCTCTTCAAGGTGTAATGGGTCAATGACTTCCTCTAGTTTTAAACTAACACTGTCTCCTACAACTTGGTCCTTGTTGGTCTCTGTGGCACATCTACTTCATTTGAGTTGCATGAGGATGTCTTCACAAGCTGTTTTTATCTGTTCTTATCAGTTTGGATTTTATTAGTAGATGATAAGAATCATAAACCAAAAAAATGACAGAGCCATAAGGGAAATACAGAGTGGCCAAGTGAGGGACTAACATAAGAGGGATGGGGGTGAGGAGGGGAACGCAACTAGGTTAGTGTCATGAAGATCCAGATCCACCACAGCTATTGGGCTTGAGACCTGCACACTTGTGCTAAGCAGGAAGTCATCATAACTTATGGCTATGGTAACAGTCACATAAGCCCTAGCAGGCAAGAATCTTTAAATTCAAACTTCACATTTCAAGGGAAATAACTCTTAAACTAAAAACGATAAATAAACAAACATAACTCAAACCCTCCAAACACATACATGTGTCTCTGGGAGTCTGTGATAAGCTGCTGCATTCGAATTCATTGTGCATCTCCACCCACATCACCTGCTCTCTGCTCTTAGATACTAGAAGACAGTTAAGGTGCAGACCCTATGGACACCTGCCATGGTCTTGTTACACCTTAAGCTGTAAGCCACACAAGTATTAAGTGGCTTAGTATTGATCAGCTTAGTGGAGCAGTCACACCTTAAGGCAAATAATCATCTCTGAGTGTCCTTCATCTGCACCGCTGTGACTCACCACTATAGTTTTGGTGAGCAGGGGCAAGACTAGGCAGTATGCATGGTCCCGGGTGAAGGCAGTACCCCATACAGTCCTTGGGCTTTTCTGTGTTTAAAAACTGTTTGAGTCCCTTAAATCCGAGCCCCTTCAAATCTGAGAGGCAAAAGAGCTGGGGTGCCTGTGGCTGGCAGATGGAGGGGGGCAGGGGTTGCTGGCCCAGGGTGGGGATGACATGAGAGGCACTGCAACCACCTGGTGCTCCAGGGCCCCAGCACTTACTCTGCCCAGCAGGAGTAGCGAGGCGGTCTGGGCAGCGCCCCACCCCCCGGATACATTGGGCAAAGCAAGCACTGTTGCCCTGGAGCATCCTGAGATACTGGAAGACTTCAATTTAGGCAGAACAGCTGTGGGGAGTGGCCACACCTTCATGGAACAAAAGCTGGGTTATGCGGACTACAGATTATCCTGTCCTGAAGTGGTGTAACTTTGAGTCAAGTAACAAATCCCTTAAGCCATTAAAAGGTATTAATGTGCAGCAAATCCATGGGGTAAGGGCTCCAGAAGCTGCCTAAAATTACTGTGTAACAAGGCCCTTAGAGGGAAGTGACATTGCCATATGGCCCTTTTTTTAGGAGCAGTCTGGGTGGTCCCTCCTCCCCTTTGTCTGAACCCAAGGCTGCTCGGGGCAGGTGGCCAGGCTTTGAGGTTGATGGGATAGCTTTCATTTATGATCCAGAAGGTTCCAGATCTGCACTGCTGATTGACAGGTGCATGGCTTAGTATGGGATCTGCAAGTTTCATTAAGCAAAGAAAGATAAAATCAAGAAAACAGTGTGCTGGTTAAATGTTTGAACACTGGAGACAAAATTATCTCCTGGTGTGTGAAGTACACACTCAAAACCTCCTGACATTTCAGTTCTTGTGCGGAGGCAGACCCTTTCCTCCCACACATCTCCAAGACAGTGATGATAAGACATATCTTTAAAACAGAGAAGCCAAGTTAGGCCATTCCTACATACTGCCTTACCTATGACACTCTGACACAGATAAGAGACCGTCCTCCAACGAATTGGTTTAGGAATCAACATTTAGGGCAGTTTAAGCTTTCTTTTTTGGCACCTTCCCAGTGTGGGGTTAACTCATGCTTAGACACGTCATTATGCACTCATTTCACACCCTTATACTGAAGGATATAAAAAGGCTGGGGTGTCTCCCAATGAATAAAAACAAGCAAAAAGAGAATAAAGAGAGTGGAAGAGACTAGGATGAAGGGGAATTGTGATATACCCTTTAGTCCTCTGGGATCTCACAGAGGAGGAGCACAATGATGTTTCCAGAGCAGTCGTCTGGGTGTTGAAAATGTTGTCTCCTTCCTGTCTGTACAGAGATCAGCATCAAGGACTCTCGACTGCCAGTGCTCTCTCAGACAGCACAAAGGGCTTCCCAGACTCATTCTAGAGCTTAAAGTTGTGGCTTTCACATGCCCAGCTTAGTGGTATTTTCTTCCAACATCTTCAAACGAAATTGGGGAGGGTCTCTTAGAGCCCGGCAACTTGTGCAAACAGGTTCAGGCAGGTCATCCATATCTAGCACCATATTGGAGAAAGGTCCATCTTAAAGCCAATGATGTAAAAAATACTTAGTACTTTTAATGGCACTGATACTGTCTGTCCGCAACTGTAGAAAACCCTGAGCAGAAGGAAGATGGCATGCTGAGGAAGATGGCATGCTCATTCCTCAAGTCTGAGGAAACTGGCATGCTTTTATCCTGCTAAAAAGGTCTGGCAATGACATTATGCCTTAGGTTTTCAGAAATTTCCACCAACATGCATATAAAAACAGCAGGCTGAAAAGGTCCTACCAACAGCCATCCGCTCAGCATCACCCTGCAGCCAGTGTCGAAACAAGCGTGGACATCTTTTGACAGATGCTGTCATTCTTCTCACAGACAAGACCAAATGCTGTATGTTCCTGTTTTAGAGCTGCATATTTTAGGAAAGTTTCATCTGAAGCAGGAACTTACTTTACAGTCACTTAAGATAAAATAATGTAAGACATAATAATAAAGTTTATGTAAGGTTTGTATTTCCATATGGAAAATGTCTCTCACACACTGTTTCTGTGGTTGCATTTTTGCAAGAAGTGAGTATGTGTGGGTGTGGGGTTATGTGTGTTAGATCTGACTCCATGTGATGCCCAGCAACTAGGGAGACAATGGATCAATGCCACCATGCATCACCTGCGCACATTGCTCATCAACAGCTTTATTTAAAATGGAGACAGCTTCGGACTAGCTCAAACAAACCGGGAAGCTTCACTGAACATTAATGTTTTCCCTATTTATATACCTTGGTTTATACTCATTATAATTTACCCCACCTTTGTCCCTCCTTTGGTTCACCCTTAGTCCTTCCCATTTTAAGCTCCACCTCTGTTTACTGTTTGTTTCATTACCATGGAATTACCTATGTATTTCACTTATTTACATGTCTTTTTGCTACAAGCACATGCCTAAGACCCTGACCCCACTTCTTTTGGTCACTTGGGCAGACTTTAACCAAAGTCTGGAAGCTTCTGGAGGCTTCTTTACCAATCACCATTTACCTTTTTGCATATGTGTGTCTCGGATTCTGTTATGAGTCTTTCACATTCCAGTCTGTTTTTCAGTCCCACATTGTACCACCTTTCACATTCCTAAGACTTCATCTCATTCACAGCACACTGACTTACACAGACTCACTTGAAAATGGCTGACACAGTTAGGATGGCTATTTAGCATAAGCATTCATAGGCAAAATCTGCTTTATCTCCTAACGATAGCCAGTGGTTTGCATCCTGTTTCTTTTACATAATGAACTATATATCTTACAACACTACTAGATTGCTAAGAAAATGCTTGCCTAAGCATCTTGCAATGTTACTTTTAACATATCATTCTGCCTTGTGGTTAGCAGCTAGACCACAGGTTATAGCCTTTTATTCAGCTGCAAATCCAATGCTATCCAAGATCCAAATACTGTCACCCTAACACTATGCTCTTCTGGCTCTGCTTTCTACTTACTTAGAAGGATGTTTTCATTGCTCAAACATCTCATCAACATAGCAAATTATTAAGAGTACAGGAAGTTATAAAAGAAAGTTCCTCAAATTTAAAGTCCCCACCTTCCAAACAATATCAAGATTGCAGAGAGTCATTTAAAATAATTGTGCCAAGCCTATATTTATATGTTCTAAAGTTTACAAAAAGTAAAGAGGACTGGGACTAGGTATTGGTTTGACAATCCAGGTGTGATGGATGTTTTAAAATAGATCAAAACTAGTTTTCACAGATTGATTTTTTGTATGGGAAAATAATGCTGTGTCAACTCTTGACTGACTCCGGGTTCTGCTGCAGTGTCCATCCAGGAAAGTGCAGGTTTGTTAGTTAGCTGCCAGGATTCAATAAGAGTCGTGTTTTGCACTGATTAAAGTAATGGATTAAAATGGTACATAGCTTGCAGTTTAAGTTTTCAGGTAATGCAATTTCCTCAAAATCAGCAGAAACTCAGAGTCTAGGGAATGAGCAAACTTTGCTTTCTTTTTCGGTTACAAAATATCAAGGGATACCAACAGCCTAGAAAGAAAGCTGCTACATTTGCACAGCAGCTCGTGTAGTTTTCCTGGAGGAAAGTGATGTGATGTGCTTTTTCCAGTGGTATTTTTCTCTATCAGTATTCACTCTCTGTCTCCCCGCTTTCATCAGTACTACCAAAAATGAAGTTTTGAGGCAAACAGTGTTTTTATTAGAAGATGAATATTTAATGATGAAAATATAATGCATTAAGCAAATTTCATGGCAAGAAACTCAAAGCCTGGCAGCTTTCCCTGATCGCTCAGAGCCACCCCTGCTAAGTGCTGTATATAAAATTACCATGTTTTATAAATACATCCCTACCTACAGCAGAGAAGTGTAGGGCACGAACTGTCTACCTGCCTCTTCTGATACTTGTGCAGGCATGTGACACTTCTGCATCAGCAAAGCAGAGTTTCTGGAAGTGAAAGATCAGCTCCCATGAAACAGGATTATCATACAGCATGGTATTTGTTGGCAGCCTGGGAAACAGGGCAGTAGTGAGGGGGCAGGATTTGCAGATGACACAAAATTATGTAGGTCAGTCAAAATTAAGGAAGACAGAGCAAGTTCAGAAGGACCGAGGAAAGTGGGCAGAATAAGCAATGTGATGGCAGGCAGGATTCGATGTAGAGGAATGTTGAAGTAATACACACTGAAAGGACTCATTCCAGACACACCATTAGGATCTAAGTTAAATACATCCCCTTGGAAAGAAGGCAGGGCTGGGTGGGGGCATGGGTAGAACTAGGATTTTGAAAAGGGGGGTGCAGACAGGGAGGTGCATCATCACATATAACACAACACACATTTTTCTGCAGTTAAAAATAAACTAGAAGCTTTACTAATACATTTAGGGCCTAGGGTTGTGTTATTCAGTTTAAGATTGAAGCAAAAGGAAAGATAACTTCATTGGAATGAGTTTAAAACAGTCTCCAGTGCTGTGAATTAGGAGCTTCATTACCAGGAGCAGCTACAGACAGCAGAATTGCAGAAAAAAGGATAGCTTGATTGGTGGAACATCACGACCATTAAAAAGAAGAGAGGGCCATTCACACCTGTGAAATTAAGAGATTAGCAGGGATCAGGTAGATGATAATGAGCCATGAAGTCAAGTGTCTCCCTCACCACTGCCTGACTAGAAGTGCTGCAGCCACTGCCAGGCAGCTGGTTTCAGACTTCTAAGCAGACCGGGATCAAAGGATGTGCAAGTGCACCAGTGCAGCCCCCTGGATCTGCCCCTGGGTGGGGGAGTTCACGGTGTCAGTGCAATGGAGATCGCTGCTCACTGTGCAGGAGGGATTAAAAAAAAATAAAAATTAGTAAGCATAAGGAATATGAAGGCCAAAAGTACTGGAAACCCTGCAGTGCCCATCTGTAAATGGGAATGAGTCCCTGACTGGAAGGCTGTGTTCTGTCCTAGTCATTTCAACAGACACTGATGTCTGTATAAAGAGCGATGAAAAAGGGACTTCAGTATCACAGGAGAACCTGAGTAGACCACAGCTGTATTGTTTAGAGAGAAAGAAGAGGAGACATGACAGAAATATATACAAATTAAGGCTCTCAGTTAATCACAGTTAATTTATGCAATTAATGTAAAAACAAATTAAAGTATCTTTTTTTAATCCCGTTAATAACACACATTGCTTTGACCTGTGGAGCAGACCAGCTCCAGACCCCTGTGCACAGCCCTGACCCCGGCCCACCCTGCATCTGCTCCAGACTCACCCACCCACACTGAGCAGTGGCAGCTGCTGGGCAGAAGCTGCTACTTACCATGGGTGAAAAGTGGCCCCTCTTTCTCACCACTGTGGGGCCCTTCTTGCTGCAGCTGGCTGGAGCCTGCACCCGGGCTGTCCTGTGGTTCCTCTCTGCTGCCATCAACACTGCCTCTGGGCTGCCCAGCGGGGCAGCACTGGCAGTGCGGAGGAGCCGCAGGGCAGCCCAGGCACAGGCTGCAGGTGGCTGCAGCAAGAAGGTCCTGGCAGCAATAAGTGGGAAGCAGCCGCTTCTGCCCAGCTTTTGCCATTTCTCAGCACGGGTAGGTGAGTTTGAATCAGGCACGGGGTGGGCCGGGGCTTTTCACAGGGGTTCCAGTTGGTCGGCTCCAGGTGGGGCAAGTTCGGAGCAGATGTGGAGTTGGGCAGGGGCAGGGCTGGGGCTGTGCACTGTTGGTGGTGGTGGGGAGGAGCCTCAGGGTGCACGGGCTCCGGGATGTTGGGTTGGGTGGTACTGACTATTGTTTAACTGTGCGATTAAAATTGCCATTAATTGTGACTATTTTTTTTAATCTCACATTTAATTGTGATTAATGTTTTTAATTGTTTGTCAACCCTAATACAAATGTTGTTGTGTTGTTCATCCTTCGCAAGCAAAAATGACTGCATCCAGCAGGAGGGAGAGGAAGAAGAGAGAAAGGAAGCAGGAAAGAAAAAGGGAAGGAGAAAAGAGAAAGGGAGAAAGAAAGGGAAAAGGAGAAAGCAAAGAAAGGAAAGAGAGAGGAGCCAGGTGGAGGCTAGTCTCATGGGTACTCAGGTGATTTATAAGCCCAATCTTTGACCTGAACAACTTGCTGCAGCAGGGGCAGGAGAGTGACGAGGACTGGACATGAGAAGTTCTCATTTTCCTGGCCACGTGCCTCCTCGCTGCCTCTGCTGGGCACCGATGCTTGAAGGCCAGTGCTCTGCTCTGGACCAATGACCTCCTAGATGGACAGTCATGAGTGATTTGCTCCTATTGGTCAACACCAAAACTCTTTAGGGTGTCCTTGTATTGCTTCTTTGGTGCATACAACATTTGACAGTTCGCCGTAGAAGACTTTCTTTGGCAGGAGAGTCTTGGGCACTATTGAAAGCTGGCCGGCCTGTCTTAGTTGTGCCAGTTTCAGTAGGGTGTGGATACTGGGGAGAGCTGACCTCCTGAGCACCTCAGTGTCCAGAATCATGTCCTGCCATTTGATCTTTAGTATCTTTCACAGGCAGCACAGGTGGAAGTGATTTAGTTTCTTGGCATGATGCTGGTAGTCGGTCCAGGTTTCACAGGCATAAAGGAGGGCCGGGAGAATGATGACTTTGTAGACCTTCACAGTTTCATCGACATCCTGATGCCTCAGCAGTTCCAGACTGACTTATGGAGCCTGCCAAAGGCCATACTGGCTTTTGCTAGCCTTGTGTTGACTTTGCCGTTGATGTGGACACAGCACGGGAGAGCATGCTGCCTAGATAGGCAAACACATTGACCATCGACAAGTGTTGGCCTTTAACCAAGATGTGTGGTTCCTGGGATGTTGTGCCAGGCACAGGTTGAAACATCACTTTGGTCTTCTTCATGTTGATAGTGAGTCCGAAGTTGTCGCAGGCTGATAAGAATAGGTCCATGGACCGTTGCATGTCAGTCTGTGATCCTGCCTGCACGTGAGACACAGTCATCAGCAAAGAGGAAGTCGTGAAGCATGCCTCTCTGGACCTTGGAGCTCGCTCGGAGCCTGCGCAGGTTGAAGATGTCTCCTAATACAAATAATTAATGGCATAAAGATGCCCTGTTCCCCTTTCATCGAGGCTACTACACTTGCCCACCTCTGCCTGATTTGGAGCAGGGACCTGTGGCCAGGCTTCCCTCCTAAGGGGAAGAGTGCACAAAGCACTGGGGCCTTGAGCACTCGGAGCGGGCTCTCTCACAGTCCCCCATCGAGCCAGGCCTGTTTGTGTAAAACTGGAGCATGGGATGAGTTCCCGGCTTCCCACGTGAGGGGTCTGACCTCTGGCCTCAGGGCAGCTCAGGAGTTTGCAATTTTAATCCATTGCCTCAGTTATCTAGCTAAGGTCTAAGCAGTGCTGTGTAGCACGGCACCATCCCCTCTTGTGTCTGACGCCCTAGACCCCTGTCGTGGCGTTCGGTCTGGTGCCAGCAGATGGTCTGAAGCTGTCTGGCATTTCCTGTGGCCCAAGGGCTTTTGCTACATGCAACAAAGTCTGCTTGTTTTTAATTCATCCATTTGTGTATACCTCAGCTGTGTACATGAATGCACACACGCAGATACAGACTCCCTATCTGCCACTTCACCCAGAAGGTGTATGCCAGTGATTTAAATAAGTAAGAAATCATAAATCTGGGTTCACGGATGCCAGCTGAAGTCGTTTTTCTTTTTTATTGCCTACACCATTGAACATGTGAATAGCTAACCTTTAAAGAATGGCCATTCAGAATAAAATGTCACCACGGACCCTTCATTATGGGGACCGATGAGGCACTCTTTCAATTCATACACTAACATCTAAAAGCCAGGACTACCTTTTTCAATATGCCACTGGAGCACTGGAAAAGGTATTTAATAGGAGGGAACATTTCTTTATAAATCTCATTATTGTGTAATCCCTCTGAAAGCAATGCTTTCTGCCATATTAGTTCAGATGTCCACTAAGGTGATATAAAGAGAGGTTGAACATTATTATAATAGAAGGCTAAGTACTCTTCCAACCTCCTCACTGGCTTTAATGAGGATTTTGATTAACTCAGATAAGAACAGGGACTGCAGGGACATATACATATACAACAAGTTACAATGGATTTAAGAAGGGGTACCTGTTACAAGAAAAAGCTAGGAATTATTGTACCTATGAGACTAAAGAGAGTGGTCCCTCTCCCACCCTCCTTTCTACCCTTACAAGTGGGAAACATTTCCAATAAAAGTAAAAATAGGTCTGCTCCTATTTACTACAGTGTAAATCCAGAATTCCCCAGGTACAGCTCTGGATTTCAGGGCAAAAATTTCCCCCAAATCCTTAGCAAGAGTCACATGGATCTGAACCACATTCCTGGTCTTTTCTAGTCACATGGAGGACGCAGCCATGGGGTTTATGCATGTCTTTATCCATATTTTACCATCAATTCTAGGTGGAATAAGTATAAGAACAGAGTCATAACAAGGGGCATTTGTGCAACGTTCATGCAGGGCATTTATTCTCCCACAGTCAGAGATCCAGAAGAGAGGACTTGACACCATAAGTTGGCAAGCATGCCCCACGTATGAACTTACACTGGATACTGCATGGGTTTTGTGCTGCAGGGTCTTCCTGGGGAAGAGGATGGCACCCAGGAGAGCCCCGTGCTCCGGTTATTCACACAGTCATGGGAGGCCCTGAACAACACATGCCACCAGTACAGCCCAGTCCACTGGAAGAGCCTCCTGTTTCTATGCAGAGTACATCTCATCCAGAATCAGACCATTCACTGATAGCTGCAAAAGGATACTGGAAACTTGGCTTTCTGTCCAAAATGAGATCAACTTCCAACTGCTAAAATCTGAGGAGGAATTGCAATTTATAGTTTGCATTCTCCATTCCTTCTATTTCCTCTTTTATAAACTTGTATTAATTAATTCAGGGAATAAAATAATCACAAGTTGTCCAGACGATGAGTGCAGATGCATACCCAAACAGGTAAACGCATGCACACCTGCTTGTTGTCTATTTGTGTTGTTTTTATGCCTGCATTTCACTAACTAACAAATGTATTCCCAGAGCTGTTTTGACATCAGTCAGTTTTGAAGAGACATAAACAAATATGTTTCAGCGTGACAAGATGCTATATTAATTTACGTTGTTAAGTCAAACTGCCATATTTATTTTGGCTTTGTGTAAAACACAAGGGAATTATATAGCCATTGTTTCAAATAGGTAGGGCTAAATCTCCTGGAGATGCCTGGCAAACCCATAAGTATATTATCTTTTTTGAGTGCCTGTTAATATTTTGGTGGATGAAGCCTCAACTCCTCCTTTATACATGATGAGACAGTGCTCAGCATTCAGATGCACTTGGATATATTCATTCTGCATGCAAAAAAAAGAAAGATGTCAACCTAATTGCTAGCTTTCCAGTCTATGGTCTAATAGCCGGTCAGCAGTGACACCATATACACATGCAAGGTGAAAAAAAAACAACATTTTCCTGCTGTTTTGAGTGCTTTTACCAGAAAGCTTGCCCAAGATTTTGCTGCTAATATGCCCCCCGCCCCAGCAATAAAAGGAAAGGTTACTAGTGCTGTCCTCGGTAGGTGTTATTGGTGCCTGCGGAGCAATAAACGGAGGAAAGTTTCTCCGTTGACCCTCGTGATACCCAGCTGTGCTGTGATGGCTCTCAGAAGAGAGGCAATGGGCTCACAGGAGCAGCAGGCCGGCCCCGTGGTGCTGACACCCATTTGAGCCGTCACCCGGACGTCCCCAGTGCCACTTGCACGGTCTGGCACGCTGCGCGCTGCTAGCGAGAGTGGATCACGTACCCGATCCGTGACGGCCGCTTCAGCGGTGACAGACTGCTCGCCGCAGTCCTTCACTCAAGTTTATGACTCTGCTTGTCTTGTGTTTAAATGAACTCTTCTAATATACCCACAGGACTAATTAATTCCATACATAATGCCCATGCATGGGAAACGCTGCCATCCATTTTCTTCCGTTCCCTACATGAAGCGACTGTCAGTCCTTCAAACCTGACAGTACAAACGCTGATGTCAACCCCTCGCTGTAATTGCGTTCCACTGGACCTCTTTTTCATTACTAATACAGCCATCACCTCCTGCTTTCTCATTTAATAAGGCTGTTCTCATCCTTGGCAAGGACGCTGCCATCCGTATTGTGGCGCTGCATTTCAAGCATACAGGTCTCTCCCTTCAGTATAAACACACGTTATTTTGCTTTTCCTGAATGGCCAAAAGAATGCAATTCCCTCTCCACCCCCAAATAAATGCATTATCTCCAGGTGTAAGCCTTGCATTTGGGCAACCTAACTTCAAAAATACACTTTCCTCTTTATTAGCACAGGCCCATTCTTTCCTTAACATTCAAACCTCTCTAAGGGTTGCTGTTGTCATATCTCATGAGCCATCACGTTAATCTGGTCCCACGCTTCTGGCCAAAATCATCCTGCCCCGGGGCTGACTCTGTGGTGTTCCTCCCCGTTCGGTCATCAGATTAGGTATTATCAGTTGAACTGATATTTATATCAGTTCTGTATAAACACAGGAGACGTGCTGCTTATGAATGCCCATGCGTGCCTCGCGATGCAAACAGTGCTCCCTCCCCTTCTTGCCCATTCTCTGTGCTGTGATTCAGGTCTCCCAGGGAAGTGCATTGCCAACGGGATGTGCAGGAAGGAGTGCAGTAGTACTTGTATGCAGTTTCCTCTCTCTCTTCATTATGAGGACACTGCATTAAGGAGAGCTGCTCAGCTCACTTCGGGCAACAACAAACTTTTGGTGATGCATCAGCTCCTCCTAAAAGCTATTTTGGTTTGTTGAACCCAAGAGCAGCAGTTTTGTTTTGGGTCAGTTCAGTGTTGAAGTACACCTCCTTCAGCTGTCACACTGATGAATAGGAACTGTGTCCTGCAGGTTTCACACCCATGTCCCTACTGCGGTTTGAGCTGAACTACATCTCCCATGATGCACCACTGCCACCCCACTGGTTGCACCCATGTGGCCCATGGGAGTTGTAGGACCACAGCACGTCATCCTGGGGAGCAGTCTGGTGTTGGAGCTTGGCCCCAGGCAGGAGAATAGAGACAAGAGGCACCGCAGCATCTCAAACAGAGTAATGATGAACTGCCTCCAAAAAAAAAAAATGCTTTAATGAAAGATTTGGATATTCCTGCATAGGCATCAATGTGGTTTTCTCTTCCACGCAATGTGTTGATGCTCTAAACGCTCACCCTAATTTATGATGCAAACACATTTTGGACTACTGGGGTTTCCCATGGGATGGGAATGGTTTTTGATCAGGTCTGTTACCGTTCTCCACCGAGGTTTGTGGCTGCTGAATTCCTTTATAGTTCGCAAAAGAATGACAAAGTTGGGGAGCTTTCAAGCACTGCTAGAGCATGGATGAATAATGTGAAGTTAGCATCCTAGTTATGTACTGCATGTTGGTCTTAGTGGTGTCCCTCTTCACTGAACATCACTCGTGGAACAACTTAGCAGCCTTTTTCTGTCGAAATTCGGAGAACCAAGCACTGCCAGTGTCTCTTCCCCAATACAGCTCTCAGGGCCTTTTCCAATTCTGAATTTTCCATTCACAGTAAGCATGTGCTTTCAGGCTGGATGATCTTCATTGCAGATGCAGTCACACAACAAACAAAGGGCATGTATATATTGCCATGAGAGCATGAGCCCAGCTTGCCCTGAGGAGGAGATGAGAGGAAGAAGGAACCACATGTGACAGATGTTGGCGACCTTGCACAGCTGGAAGGCACTCAAATATTATAGTGATGAACAGAGGACCACTATCTGAATAGGATAGACCTTTACTTGCGGCTGCCCCTTGAAATAGCTTGTAATTCATCCTCTGCCCAGCAACAAGGCAAGGTGGTGAAGCACTGAAACAGGTTACCTAGGGAGGTGATGACATCTCCATCCTAGGAGGTTTGTAATGGCTTGTCTGGGATGATGCAGTTGGGGCTGGTCCTGCTTGGAGCAGGGGCTGGACTAGATGTGACCTCCTGAGATTCCTTCCAGCCCTCATTTTCGATTAAATCATTCAAACTGGGACTATTTCTGTAGGACAGCCTAGATTAGGCTTCTTGGAGAGTCTTGTCTGAATCCACTACGATCAGAGCACAAAAATGCTCCTTCTGGTCCAAGAGATGCCACGAGTTCAGCAGCACCTCCCTCCATCGTGTACAGGAGAGGTTTGTGACACACGTATGCTCACCAAAACTGAACCTGGTGCTCAACTCACAGCACTGTGCACGGGCACAAGGAATGAGGATAGAGTAGCCTTAGACCTGCCTCATCAGTCACAGTGGCTGAAACCTGCCAGACCAAGGTTTTTTTTCTGGAGTTTGCTTTCTACACCTGAGAAAAGCTTATGACTCACTGGTTTATTAAAAAAAATACATATGCATTAAAGCTTTATAATCTACTGAGATAAATAAATTCTGCCCTTTAGTTCCTCTTTTGATTCATTATCTTTGCAATAATATCTGCAAAGGTCAAAGGACATTTGAGTTTCCTCACCGCATAAAATTAGAGCTTTTCCCTGGCTTGTGGAGAGCTGACATTAGAAGAAATTAGAAAATGTAGCGGACTGCCTTTTTAAAAACCAGGGTGATTGATATCTCTTTGTGGGAAAGGCAAAGCACAAGGCTCAGGCAGCACTCAAATATCATTTAAAATAGGAATTCATTAGGGCAGTTGTAATACAGGGATTTCACTCTATGTTGGCACTCTCTCGTCTTAAGTCTTATCTCAAGCACATTCAGGGAAAGGTTGTGTTCATAGAATTACAAAAAAATAGGGTTGATGGGAGCTCAGGAGGTCAAATCTAGTCCAACTCCCTAGTCCAAGTAGGACCAGCCCCAACTACATCATCCCAGCCAAGGCTTTGTCTACCCGGGTCTTAAACACCTCCAAGGATGGAGACTGCACCACCTCTCTGGGGAGCCTGTTCCAGTGCTTCCTCATGAGACAGTTTTTTCCTAATATCCAACCTCAACTTCCCTTGCTGCAGCCTGAGCCCATTGCTCCTTGTCCTGCCATCTGCCCCCACTGAGATCAGCCCAGCTCCATCCTCTTTGCAGCCCCCCTAGTGCTGAGTTCACAAACACTTATTTTCTATAACTATATCTATATCTGCATAGATAGATAGACAGACATAGACATCCCATTTAGTTAGTCTATAAAGGTGCATGCATATTTACCTTGCCCACACACCATAGTCACTATTGTGACTAGCTCATGCGTACTCAAATAACTCATCCTCAAACCAGATAGATTCGTTACTGCTTGCAGTGGTAGCCTGGCTAGCTGGTTGAACCCTTACTCAGCTTCCCAGACTAGCTTTCCAGCCCATAGTGAGCTCTTTCCTATTGTAGTTTCTCAGCTAGCACTTCTCAGGCTACCAACTTTCAAGCTGGCTTGGGTGCAGATGAGCTGTACTCACAGTGGTGATTGCAGCGTTGATGTATCCTCAGTCCAGTTTAACTCCATCAGTTACCCTAAAAGTACTCCTGTCTTGCCCAGTAAGGTTGAAACCATCAACTGGATCTTTCAGAGATCAGCAAAATGAATGGAGACTTAATTTTCCCCCAGAAGTTAAAAAAAAAAGAAGAAAAAGGACCAGCATGGAGGCAAAAAGAAAGGACAATCCCGTTGCTGCACAGCCATATCTTTATATGGTACATTTAAATGAATGCACTGTGCCTCATTCACTCTACCAGAGGGCCTTTTACAACGACACCAAATGCCCTTGTAGAGAAGTTCAAACCGTGTCCCACACTGTTGACTCGTGTCCATTTACTGCGTGGCCAGGTACCTTCAGGCTCTTCACACTGGTGATGACATCGTCTTAAGGTGGCTGAAACAATATGCCAAAACTGCATACGCTAAATAAAATAAAGAAAATGAACACAGAGAGAGACTAGGAGGAATCAACACATATCTTGGATCTGTGATAGAAGCACAAGGATCATCTTATTCATGCTTCTGCAGAGATTTGGATTCACTGTCCCTGGGCCAACTCAGACATGAGCCCCTTCACCCTCTCCTTGAAAATCTCCAGGGAAGGAGATCCCACCACTTCCTCAGCAGCTTGTTCAACTGTCCTACAGCTTTCCCCATTAGGAAGTTTTCCTTCTCCCCAAAGCTGTGTGTTGCTAAGGCTGCTTTGCCGGTCACGTACATCCACGCTTTGCAAAGGAGCCATTTCTTTTCTTTTCTTTTTTTTTCCTTGAAAGTGTTCAATGCAATGCATTGCTATTCCTACAGAGCATCAGCGCCTGGACCCAAAGCTCTGAATCAGGGCTAAGGCCCTGCTACTCGCTTTGAAATAATTCACTGTTGCTTCCCACTGCCTTCTTAACTGGGCCAAGCCCTGTGTTGCTCGTGCCAAGGCATTCTGCATTATGAGGTTTCAGACTGCTATTGTGATCCTCCTGCATTCACTTGTCTGTGCTGCCCACTGCCAAGCTCAACAACAGTAACAGAGCTTTAGGTCCATCGCATGATGCTTTAACTTGTCACTAAAGCCCAGGGCACACAATAACAGCATTTATAGCAATGGCAGTCTCCACGTGCACTGAGTCTGCTTGTGCTAGTCAGCATGACCCCATTAGAGGAAGCTGTGTTTCAAGGACATTCTCTGCTCTTTCCCCCCATGTGATCTAATACCTTCCCTGGGATTTTTATTCCCCCTGGAAATATCTTTCTGAGCGAACAAAAGAGTTGTGCAAGGTGTTTATGATAGGTTAGACTGTCCTTCTCTATTGTAACACTGTTCACTATCAAAAGAAAGACGCATGTCCATGCATTGTGATCTTGCTTATCACTGGGCACATCTATACACGTGCATTTACTGCGCAAGTAACTGAAGTTACTGTGTAGTGCAAGCACATGTCTACACATGCATGCCTGTACTGTGGAGTAAATATGATGACTTATGCAGACTTGAGTGTAAATTTGATACCTGCATTATGCCCAATTACTGTGCAATAATGAACATGCCTTACTGCACAGTAAGCACTATGTGTGTGGACTGGCTCGGGGCTAACTTTAGTCTCCAATCAGTCCACACACAGCATGAATGTATTTTAATGCTGACGTGTAGATGCCAACGTATTCCCTCTTACTGTGCAGTAATTTACTGCACAGTAAATTTAAGCTGGCATAAATGCCCATGTAGACTTGCCCGGTGTCCACTAAAACTTACCAAACCATGTTACACATAACCTTAAAACCATGCAGATCTGTAGCTTCCTATTCTTATTTCCTCCTTTGTCTTTTGGAAAGAGAAACTTGAAAGAAGGGAGCAGCCATCCAGTCCAGCTACAAAGCATTTACTTCTTCAATACTTTATGCTTGGAGTACGATCCAAACTTATCTTTGCCATGAAGCCAGGCAATGGCTTTTTTGGCTTTGTGACTGAAGCATTAAAGAATCACTGTGAGGCTGAATGGGATTCAAAGGCTTTGAATAATGAAACAAAGCTTTAGCTTACTACAATAGAAGCTGTGATAAAACCACCCTTGCACATATATCCATGCAAGCACTCCAGAGTCAGGCCCCAGCACATGCATACACCGGGGGGAAATGGCTCTTAGCTTCCCCAGCTCAACCAAAAACAGGGAAAGCAGAGCAATGTATCCCCACGACTCTTCTCAAGAACACGTAACAGCCCCGTTTCTTGCCGAAGGAGACCCAGTTCAGTTTCAAACAAGCACTGGGAGTTTAAGAAACTTCTCCAAGGTCTCTCTGGAGGCTCCCCCCTAACTCATTATGGATAGCCTTCAAGCAAAGGAACCTTACAAAGCATATAGGGCATTTCTTTCCTCTGGTATGCGAAATCTATCTGTAGTCTTTTATTAATGAAGTTATATAATCCCAGGCTATCCCCTTAAGAAGGGGTCTATCGCAAACCTCATCCGCACAGCTGCGAATCCATGTCAGAAAGCTTTATCACCAGCGCACAGCATCTCCCGTTTGCTTTTTCTTCTGCTCTGCCCTGCGGTCTCTTCTCCTACGCGGCGTGCTGTGTTCCTGTTTGTTTGTTTTCCCCGCGACACGTCTCTGGCTTTGTGGCTGAATAATCATATCTCTGTGTCTCCTAAAATAACCGTGCGTATAATGATGAGGTTGTTCTGCTGAGTGTAGTTTATGGAATAATTGCTGCAACCCCGGATAGAAAATAACCTTATAAATAAATTAAAAACCGAGAGCATGGACTCTATTAATGCGTGCATCAGGGAGTGAGGTCCTTCTGGGGTCAGGGGAAGCAGGACATCACCAGAGGAGGCAGCCACCCCGGGTCCAGGAGGAGCAGCGTGTGTGGAGAAGGTGGAGTTCACCCTCATTTGGGGATGCGGGGTGCTGGGCCAGGCGGAGGAGAGCTCGGGGTGCTCTGCTGTTGCATCCGAGCAAGGGCATAAGGCATCATTAGGGGCCTGTCAGTAGATCTCTGCCAACAAACCTAGGCTCCTGCCCCGGTGCTGCCGATAAGGAGTGGGTCCAGCGCAGGTGGGGTCCAGCTGAACCCCCAAGGAGGGGCCCACATGGATGGGTTTGGGCAGGGCATGCTTGGGCTCAGAGTGAGGGGCTGTATGTCACCCGTGAGGTCCATTAGCTTCAGAGGGAATCTGCTGCTGCTCCATGGCCTTCCCCCCAGTCCCCCTCCCCATGCACCCCACAACTGGCATAGCAGTTCAGGCCGACTGCTGGGCTCTGGATCCCCCCTCAGCCCCCTGCTTTGACTAGAAGGTGCTGCTGGAGACCTGCACCGCTGCCCCCAGGCATCACCCCCACTGCAGCTGATGCTCCCAGTCCCCGTGATTACAATGGGAACAGACTCAAGTCCCAGTGTGAGTAAGCTATATCCAGGAGAGAGTTAAATCCCTGGCTCCCAGAGCTGGGGGAAGACCACAGCTGCAGACCATGTGGCAGGGATTGCTCCAAGGGCACAGCTGGGAGGGTTTAGCTCACAATAAAAGGGCAAGCAGGCGGGGCAAGGAGGTTTGGCTCTAGAAGGAAGGTAGATAGGAGTGGGGAAGGGGCTGGTTTGTTCTGGTGAGACCTCCATCCTAGCTGCAACAAGGCAATCCCTTCTCCTGAGGCAGGCTGGTGGAAACACCTTTGCTTTTAAGTGCAAGTCCTGACCTGGGAGATCTTCCATGAGGCTGATCTTGGCTCGGAGGACAGCTGTCTCACTTGCTGAGCCATGGGAACTGGGAAGCTGGTGGTATCCCTTGCCTGGATTATGCAAAACCCCAGAAACCTAAGTGTTGGCTCTCCAGGTTCGGGATGTCAGCTGGGAAAGCTGCTCCAAGCCTGGAGGGCACAAGGGAAATGGGCAGTGTGGCAGAAGGGCATGAGGCAAATCACTAGACCTCTGTGCACTGTAGTGGTCAGTGCATGGGCAGGAGGTATTGCTGGAGGCTGTGTAGTAAAGCTTCACACCTCCTGAAGTCTCCAGGCAAGGATGAGGGTGAGGGAGGAGGAGGTGGCCCTTGCTGCATATTCTGGAGGAAATCCCATCCCTGATGGAGACAGAGCACTATTCCCAGCTCCCATGCTTGCTATGCTTAGGGAAAGCCTTGAATGCTTGCTCTAGGACAAACATAACCAATGCACATCTCTCTGACTTTGCACCCTTCCAGGCACACTGAAAAGAATAACAGGAAGGATGGTCTTGCCCCAGTTTGCACAGGGATCCCCTCAAATGTTTCCCTTTAAATGGTCAGGGCACAGAGTAAATCTGCCCCAGGTGGGTAGCTTAAATCATGCTCTGCCTCCATGCTGGTGCTGAGAGCGTGTAGGGTCCGACACCAGGAAAATGGGCCTCTGCATTTGGAGCATGGCTCTGTTCTGAGATGGGCAGAGAGGTGGTAGGTCTGACTTTTCCCTCAATGTAGTCAGGATATTGCTGCAAAGTGAGTGTCTTTAATTGGAAAAATGACTTTTTTTTTTTTTCCATTAAAAAAAGCAAAGCAAAACAAATTGCAACAAAAACACACTTTTAAAATTAATTATTCCTGTGAGAAAAGAAAAGAAAGTTGTTCAAATCATGTGAGATGTCACCTTCAAAGCCATGCAGCTGCCGACCCCCACCAGTATAAGTCCTCTGCCCTGCTTGCAAACAGCCCAGCCTGCGTTAGGTAGCAGAAGCAGATGCATGAAATCATCTCTGTCTCTCTCTCCCTTCCCCCCCACATCTCTGTTGCCAGGAGTTTTGTTGTTTTTTCATATATCTCTAATAAACCCTTGAGAATAAAACCTATTGTTAGAGAGGTCATTTGTTCTTTGGTTCAAAAACTTGCCTATTCCCACAGGACAATAGGCTGCTTGAGAAAAGAGCTTCATTACAGTAGTGTTGTGGCAATGGCAGGGGTTAATAAAGGTATGTCATTACAGTAGTGTTGTGGCAATGGCAGGTGTTAATAAAGGGATAACTAATAACAATAAAAAATAATGGGCATTTGTTTGGCCCCGCAGCACTCAAGAAGTCCTGAAGAACTTCTTACCCCAGCTCCCCTCAAATTTTTGAGATTTCAGCTCTTTCTCCCCATTCCAACTTTTATTTTAAAAAAATCTAAATAATAAAAGCATTTGAGAACCTAAAATATGGAGTAAAAAATAATGCTCCAGGCCAGTGTTACATTTTGTTTTCGTAACTGAAAAGCTTGCTGTTTTGATTTCTCCTGGTACAGCCTTGGGGGGACGGGACACAACACAACTATCTTGGTTTAAACTCACTTGGAGCCCCATACTCTTTCTTTTTCCTTTTTTTCCCCCAGCCTGTCTCCCTGGAGCAGAGGGGTGGTGATTGCTCAATTATAGGCTTCTGCATTTGATCATCATCTCCTTTTACAGCCTTCAAAAATGATTGCTTTAAACACTGCCTGTCCATGGCCATTGTGACCCAATATAAGGATATACTGTGAATTTCTCTAAGAGAAGAATGTGTAAAATATAGTCTAATCACTAGTCTTCAAATGGGGGTATTTTTGAAGGATTTGGAATGGTAGATTTTCTGTAAGTTAAAGGCATGTAGACAAGTGAGGGTGTAATGGATGGCTCTAACTATTAAATTGTTTTGTAAAGGACTTTTCCATCTCAGAAGGTTTCTTCCATTCATATTTATACTTAGCCATGATCTGTGGCTTGCTCGTTTCATTATTAAAGCTCTTAGAGTCTGTACCACATCAGTGCTATGAAATAGCAAACCAACATGCAGGCCATAGAAATAAGGAAGATGCCAGGATTGAGGAATATGTCAGATTCAGAGCAGTGGGATGGATGGAGGATCTAAGGGATGCTTCAGACTAGGAAGAATCAACCCTGATGCTATGAGCCAATATATCATCATTTGAAGCTACTGTACGATACTTCTGTTTGACACAAAACAATATACATTGCAGTACTGGCTTGGGAAGATGTTCATCGCTCTTTGCTGCAAACCCCAGACAAGTGGGTTATTGCTAGCTTGCAGTTTTCACCTTTTCGCATATCTAAGCTACTGGAGGAAAGAATAGCAAGAGAGAGAAAGAATGGCCCTGTACTTTCATAAATAGATCAGTCCTTAAATATTGTGTATGTGTGTTCACCTCCAGAATACATTTTTTCCTGGATCTGACCTGCCACACTATGCATGTAGGGGCCAAGTTGCAGATGGGTCCAGATTCTGCCCTGACTGCCCAAAAGGGAGCAGATTTAGCCATAGGGGTACAATGGTTTTGTGGGAGCAGGCCACTTTGGGGCTGTTTATTGATGAACTAGAGTTGCATGGGTACAGGTTGTAGTCACATTGGTCTACAGCCAGAAGGAATCAGAAATCTGGGTAGAGGTGACATCCTTTCTTAGGCCAACTCCATATTTGCAAACACATGTCTTCATGTGCAAGCTTTCGGGCACATTCACCATTAGGTGGAAATGACATTCGTATTTCACAGGACAGCTGATGGTGTTGTAAGATCTCCTGGTTGGAAAAAAAAAAAATCATTTTTTTGCAAATTATGCTCAGATAAAAGTTAGAGCAGTCTATTTACCTTCTACATAAGTCTTTCTATTAACATCCTTTCTAATTCCTAGAGGTTTTTTCTTCTTGTTGTCAGAAAGTGAGTCTGTTACAGTTTCATTGTATGTTTCCATGTAGGAAACTCGCAACAGAAACGCTCTATCTGGGATTGCACAACTAATTTTGAAAATATCATGAACTGCCTTTGGAATAATGCCAATCGAATTGTTGTCTCCCATCATTGCATATGTTTTTCCAGAGGCAGTCTGCTCATATGCAGAAATAGTGCCATTGTATCCTTGGACAGCAGACTTAATAATTGGAGAAGCTACACCTTCATGTACTTTTTCAGTGCAGTCATGTGAATGAAACACATGTTCATAGATGAAGCTCTTCATACCATCCACTTGCAAAACTGTACGATTCTCACTTTTTTCTTGTGAACCTGAGCTTCGTCTTGAAGCGCACCATTTTCACTAGTGATGAGTGGGCACATGCGCATGCAGACTGTCACGGCGCCCTCCTCCACCATAGCGCTGCTCCCGGCGTGGCCCCAACTGTCAAGGTCTCAGTGAGCAACCGTTCACCAGGGCACCCTTGGGGAAAACCACGAGTAATGGCCACAGACTCCTGACAGACTGTTTCAGGTTCAATATTAGGAAAAATGTCTCCACACTTCCGGTGTCCAGACTGTAGAATAAGCTCCCTCCAGAGGTAAAATCGCCTACCCTGGAAATCTTCAACAGGAGCCTGCACCTTGCTGAGGTCACTTGACCCCAGTTGTCTTTCCTGTCAAGTGCAGGGGGTTGGACTTGATCTTGATCTTCCGAGGTCCCTTCCAGCCTTATAATTTATGAATCTACCTATTTGGAGTTGCACGTGGCTCTTTCCAAAAGACGGCTCATGGCAGCTCACAGTAAAGAACAAAACCAAGTGCAACAAGAACATAAGCAAGTATAATAGAGCAAAATCCCTCATCTCCTTACACCCCCTCCAGTTAACAGCAGCATTGCCCTACACCCGACCTAGGAGAGCCTTTGCCCATGGGGGTGTCTGCAGGGTCGCCCTCCTGGTAGCTCCTTGCAGCTACTGCGTGCAGCTGAAACATTGCAGAGAGCTCAGTGTGACCCATGAAATGCAGCTACCGAGAAGGGGAGAGAACTTGTCCCGTAGACCTCAAGTAAATCAACACCTAATGACCCTTGTTTCCCACCAAGTATCAAAACAACCATGGATGAGCTTTAGAGGCAGAAAGAATTTCCCAGGCGCAGCCCAGCATGGGCATGAGGAACTGTTCTCTGCAAAAGGCAATGCATGGAGCACATAGGCTACACTAGGTGGGGTCATCCCTAAAATAATGGAGTCCGGTCTGGGTAATCCTGCTGCTCTCGCCCATGTTTGCAGCTCCCTGCTCCGATCTTCCCAAGGACAATGAGTGAGCATCTTGCCTTGCACACAATCTGCAAGCGCGACCCTACAATCTCAAGGAAGAGATCTGTTTTTGTTGTGCAACAAGACCTAGTTGGCATGCATTCATACTTTTAACCTGTATTGTTTCCAAAGAAATCCTGGATTCATGAGAAGATGCATGAGGTTTTTCCTCAGGCTCAGGATCACATTTTTTAAAGAATCAGTATACTTAAGGAGCTCAAGATCCCTTTAAAGAAGTGACTCTGGCTTGAGGGGCCCAAGTCTCTCATTTGAAGCCTTTATTCACAGGTTCTTCTGAATGCAAATAGTTTTGTTTTGTTCCCCCCCCCCCCCCCTTTTAACTATAATTGAAAAATTTTTTTTTTTTTCCCCCCCCCCCCCGCCTTTGAATCATACCTATTCATCTGTTTCAACCTCCATCCAAAGTTTGAACCCATTTGAACCTGTTCTTATTTTCTTTTGGTTTTTGGATGTATCTGTGGGGTCTGCAATCCAGCAGGAACTGAAATACCACAAGAACTGTCTAGTGGCTTTCTCACATAAGTTTAATGTCAGTATGAATGCCTAGCCCAAAAGGAGATGCTTTCCAGCTCAGCAGGCCCTTCTCTACTGGCTTGATGGGAAGCAAAGCCTGAGGAAGACTCCTGGAGATGTCCACAACACACATTTAGCAACAGCAGACAGCTGAAGCGAAGAACTAGATGTCTCTGTATGATCAGATCCAGATTGCAAACCCAGTGGACATTACTTAGCCATTAGCATCCAAACTGGAATTTGAAATACTTTTAGTTTCAATTCACATTCAAGTTTATATTGTGTTCAGTTCCGTTCTCTTGGAAAAAAGGGGCACACCTAAAGATGGGACCAAGTGAGTTTTTGACATACTGAAACAAGAGAGCACGACCCAGGGAGAGGGCCAGAGAAAAGCCACAGTGACTACCCATGTGTTTAATTATATTTTGAAAATAGACACGTTGCCTTGATGGCAACCAGATCTGAAATTATAGCTTCTCATGCATGAATTATTATCACTATTGCCCTCCACACAAGCCTCCATAGAAATGCAGGAGTGAGAGTAGACTCCAATGTATCTGGAGTCCGGTGTCCAGCTGTGGGCTCCCACTATGGAGAGGATGTGGACACATGGGAGAGAGTCCAGAGGAGGGTAACGACAATGGTTGTGGGGCTGGGACACATGATTTGTGAGCAGAGACTGAGGATGGAGCTGGGCTGTCCTCAGTGGGGGCAGATGGCAGGACAAGGAGCAATGGGCTCAAGCTGCAGCAAGGAAAGTTGAGGTTAGGTATCAGGAAAAACTTCCTCATGAAGAGGGTGGTGACGCACTGGACCAAGTTACTCAGAGAGGTGGTGGACTCTCCATCCTTGGAGGTTTTGAAGACCTGGGCAGACCAAGCCTTGGCTGGGATGATGTAGCTGGGGCTGGTCCTGCTTGGAGCAGGGGTTGGACTAGATGTGACCTCCTGAGTTCTCTTCCAACTCTCATTTTCTATGATTCTGTGAGTTGAAATGACTCTCCAGGTGAAAAAAGGACACCATGAATTAAGAGTGTGTATATAACGCCTGCCCAAGTGTTGTACTATCTATAGCCATGAGCAAAGTATGTGGGGGAGCTGAATCCAGCAGTCCTCCCATGGAGCAACAGAGGAGGAGGGTATGCTCACCGCAGTTACACGACAGGCCCAAATCTCAAAATTGGGCCCCGCTTCCTGCATGAGCTGATCTGAATGCGAGGAATACAGGAAATGGGTGCAGAATATACACTTAAAGGAGCAAGGTTATCCATATGGTGACCTGGACTTAAAATGTTGTCAGACAACTCTATGATGTATTATTAACATAGGATGAATCCTTATTTTAGAAGGTGAGTTTTAGGGAGGTGGGGGATTGTTTTGTGCAGGTTTCCATGCAGTTATGCAAACTTCCAGTGGAGGTGCAGGGTCTCAGACACAGATTGATTTTTCATTGACTTTCCTCAGTTCGCCCAAGTATGACTCTGATTTTTGTGGAATTGTTTCTGATTCTTGCCAGGACAGATGAGAAGTGAATCAAGCCATATTTCTTGTTCCAGCAAGTGCAGAGCTTGACCCTATAACAGTAACAACAGTGCCTTGCTCCTCTGCTCTCCACTTTCACTGTGTTTGGTTATAAAGTGGAGGAACTAATTATTGCTGTGTATATTTTTTGCATGATGTTTTGAGGTCAGACATCTACTTGTCCTTCCACATCTCTTACACCATTACTCTGTCATCCTGCAGATTGAGGGATACCCATAACAAAGTTTCCAAAGTCTTTCCTATCAATTAAAACCCTCCCACCAATTAGCTCCCAGTAAAGTATCAGAGTTTGCAGATAACTAACGGAGCTTGCATCCTGTCTGTATCGATCAAAGATCTAATTGCCCGAATTAAAAATTCTACAATGCCCCTAAAAGCTAAAGGGCAGCAGGTTATTTGTCTTGATTGTTGCAGAAATCCTGGGGAAGAATAGGAGAAAACCACAAAATGTTAGTGTCAAGGGAAATAAGAGTCATGTTAAATGCCCCTGAGTCACAGTTGTCTGATGATGCCTCTAGTCATGGACAGGATTACCTGACCTCTGGGAAGGCATTAGCCTGAGATTGTTTCCTGCCCCGTCCTACGTGAAGGATAGCCTCTCATTTAACCTTGTGCCAATGGTTAAACTCAGCCAGGTCCTGCCTGGAGCAGAAGCTGTGGTTTGTTTATTCAAACGTGGGACATAATTAAGAAGTCATTTCTTCAGCAAACATCATGGGAGCTTTTCTTGTGTGCAGCAAGTTTGCTTGTAACCATCTCCCAGGAGTCTGCAAAACGATTTCTTGTGAAACATATACATAATGTGCATACATTTGTATAAACTAATGGGTGTGTATGGATATACATAATAATTTAAGTGTGGTTTTACCCTGGGAAAAATATAAGCAAGCTAATATGTAGATTGAGTAACATATTTAAGTTTTATTGTCTAATGGCTTGGGGACTATATCCAGTACAGACCTAGAAGGCCACTTCATTAAAATGCACCAGCTCAGCTGTATTCTACCTGGCCCAAAAGAGGCAACCAAAATATTTTGGGCCCACACTTTGGGCAATGTAAGAGAGAAAACAAGGCTGGCACCTTCAAGCTTGCATTGCAAACTCCCTTGTATTCGGAGATGCATAATCATAGACAATGAGGGCTGGAAGGGAGCTCAGGTGGTCACATCTAGTCCAGCCCCCGCTCCAAGCAGGGCCACCCCCAACTAGATCACCCCACCAAGGCTTTGTCAAGCTGGGCCTTACAAACCTCATTTAAGAGCAGAAGTTCCTCCTAGGATCTGTTTTACATTGCAGACCAGAGTGACCCGGTTCAAGTCAGCAACAGAAAGATGGACACTGCATGCATCTACATGTGTACTAATTAGCTCCGCAGTAAAGCATCAGTACCTACACATGGGCTGGTATTAGGGCACACTAAATTAATTAATTGCCATAAGATAGTACTTCCTAGCCATACAGCCCCGGCCAGCCCCTCTGCCACTACCCAGAGCCCGGGGCTGATCCCCCAAGCCTGCTGCCAGCCTGGACCAGCTCCACCCTAGCTCAAAGTGGTGCTAACCCAGGTGCACGTGTAGGCACTGTGCCTAGGAGCAATCTACTCCAGCTCAAAGTGCTCCAGAGTTTATTGCTTCATCTGAATTGCATGCATAGATGCACCCACTGCTGCCTCTACTTTTTCCACAGCGGCACAGGGGAAGTAACTGCTGCCAGAGCCCAGTGGCCATAGGCTGCATAAAATAACTTGAGGGGCTGGATCAGACCTGTGGGCTATAGGTTGTTGCCCCATGTCCTAGATGATCTGCTATGACTTGCATATTGCACACCACTGCAGTTCAGCCTGTTAACCTGTGGTAACCTGTGTTGGCTGAAAGCATATCTTCCTGAAAGTTGTCTAGTTTTGTTCTCAAGATACGAGGGGACTCAGGATCCACCGCTGCCCCTGTTTAGCACTTCCTTATTGCTAAAAAAAAAAAATAAAACAAAAGAAAAAAGAAAATAAAAAGAGAATGATTTCTCACTGGAATTTATTTGGCTTCAGGATCTGGCTATTGGCTCTTTTTCTGCCTTTCTCTATTAGGTTAAAGAGCCCTTTGCCACCAGGTGTTTTATCATTGTGAAGGCACACATGCCCCGCACTGAAGCAACCTCTCCATCTCTTTCTGGATAGATTAAACAGACTGTGCTTCTTAAGTCTCTGAGGAGGCAAAAGGAAGTTGCCTTCGTAGCCAAAGCCACTCTTTACAGTGGCACAACACTGTAAGAGAGAGTAGACATCCTCGCCCCTTGTCGTGCCACAAATGCCATAAACGTGGGCGTGATGATTCCTAGCAATAGTTTATGAAGCAGACATCTGGTCACGTATAGCATGAGAGGGTGGACAGCTCAGGGCTGCCATGATCCCACCCCTCAGCACATGCTCCCAGAGGGTCAGGAGCCTGTTCCTGTGGGATGAGGGTCCTGGCTGCCTGTCCCCAACCCATGGGATCCCTTCTCTGTGACTGCAGACACGTGGCCCAGGTCAAGGCCAGGCCCTCAGGGCTGCTGTCCTGCAGGATTGGGCCCCTGAAATCCCAGGAGCAGCAGGGGCCTGATCCTTCAGGACAGTGGCCCTGGGCCACATCTGTCTCTACCCAGCTATTGGACCAGCTGTGCCAGACACATCCCGGCGCAGCTCCTCCTACCATAAAACGATGCCTGTTTGTAGCTTCAGTGCAAGACATTTTCCCTGCCCTCAGATCACTTGTGTGGTTCTTGTCTACATTTCTCTGACACTTCATTTTCCTTTTTAAACCATGGAAAGCAGAGCTCTGCTCAGGACTCCACTGTCGGACTCATGCACACCCTGCACAGAGGGAAAAGCACCTCCCTGTTCCCCTGCTGATATATCCAGGGATTGCATTACCCTCCTTTTTGCCCTAGCATCTCACTTACAAGCTCATGTATACTTGGCTGTTGGCTTGCTCTGACATCTGATCTTCTCCAGAATCACCATTTTCCACGACACAGCCCTCCAGACTGAAGACGTGGCCTGTAGTCCTTGTTTATCGACCAATAACTTTGCAGTTTCCTATATTTATGTGGACCATGAGTACATAAGGACATACAAATGTCCATTGACAGGGTCAAACCATAGGTCCATCTTGCCCGGGCTCCTGTGTCACACAGCAGCAGAGAGCAGGTGTTGAAGGGGAGAGTGCACGGGATACAGCCAGGATTTTTCCCTGTTCCTCTCTCACTTGCATCCTCCAGCACTGAAGACCCAAAAAGTTCTGATTCAAAGCCCATGCCCCTCACCCCCATGCCCAGTAGCTCCTGAAGCCCCTTTCCTCCAAAAACTTGCCCAACCCCTGTGCAGATGGGCTAAGCTCTCAGCTTCCACCACATCTGGTGCAACGGGTCTCACGCTTGAATGACACACTGGGTGAAAAAGAACTACCTCTTGTTAGTTTTAAACTTACTTCCTATTAGTTTCCTTGTATGACCCCAAGTTGTTATCTTGTGTGAGGCAGTAAATAATAAATCCCTATTGACTTTCTCTTCACCATTTAGTATTTTGTAAACACTTCTCATGTCCCCCCTTGACTGTCTCTTTTCTAACCTGGACAGGCCTGGCCTCGTCAGTCTTTCCTCGCATGGGCGCCCCTCCATAGCACTCGTAGTCCTTGCTGCCCTTCTCTGGACCTTCCCCTTTGCCCTTTTGGAAAACTGGAACAACCCTGAGCTCTTCCAATGTGGTTGAATGTCCCTGATATTGTGAGATATATTGCAAATGAATATCAGCTGGTGAAGGATCTCCAAAGACCTCCCAAGGTCTTAGGACTTTTGGGTGCAGGATATGTGGTCATGCTGATCTAGACATATTCACCCCTAGTAGAGGCTGTTGTTTAATAGCTGCCTTTGACCCTAACAGACCGCAAAGTACTTCACCATCTGCATGTGCTCTAAGCATACCTACTTTGTTTCGAATATGGCATACCTCTGTTCTTTCTTACATAATTGTTATACCCAATGCATCTAGAGCATTGCTGGACTTTCCTTTGTTTTGAATACATTGTAAATCTCTTGTTAGCATATAAATAGTCATTCTGAGCCATTCTGGACAATGCTAGATGCAAATCTAACCAATAATAATGATACAAATGATAAAAATCAGCACCACAGACCATCTCAACTGCTATTTCTTCTTCAATAAGATAGACATTTGTAGCCTAGACCAGATTTAGTGAAAGAATTCGCTGAAAATCCTGCTATGAGCAGGGGTTGCACTAAATGACATCCTGAGGTCCCTGCCACCCTTACTTTTCTATGCTCCATGATTTCTATTAAAATCAGCACAGAGTATGGCCTGTATAGCAGCAGGCTTCCAGGTTGAAACATGCACACCGCACTTGGTACCGGGACGTTGCTGCTTCCAGACTCCTACCCATCTCTCTAAGTCCCATCTCTTGGCATATTTTTTTTTTCTGTTAATGACCAAGCTCTTCCTTCACAGTGGCTGCTGTCTTTGCAAAATGCTTGAGCTGTGATCAGGATGTTCATATACATATTAGTCATCAAAGAACTGAAACAAGGGTATTAACTGCGATAGGAAAACAAAAGGGAAAAAAGTAATAAGGGTTAAGACTTGGGATGTCAGTAAGGTTTACTGTGTACTTGGATGTAATGATCAACTCCCCAGAGCCACAAAGTATTAGCTTTGAAGTCTGGAGAAGAGCGGCGGACAACTTGTAAAGCAGATCACGTACTGTTTGAAGAGCTTTCTAAACTTTTGGTCAAGCTACAGCAAGTCTTTATATAGTTTGCATTGAGTCCAGGGGATTTAAACAATTATGTACATTTATACTATATAACTGGAAAAGCAAGCAAAGAAGGAGAGAGGGTCAAGGGAACAAGATCAAGGAGTTTTTTGTTTGTTTGTTTGTTTTTTCTGCTTGTAAAACATGCAGATTAGGGAGCAATTAAAACCAGTTCATTAAAAAAAAAAAATTGGTCAATGCTAGAGGTGAAGCCTTTTCTTATGAAGTGAATGCATTGATGAAACAGAGAGGTATGCAGTCTGTTCTGGCTTGTAACAGAGAGGTATTCTGTCCTTTCCTGCTCAGAGTGTAGAAGACAAAAGTCACCTGCCAAATTCAACTGCATGTTTGCTTGCATCAGATCCTTACCAGACTCTTCAGAAATGTCCCCGAGACCCCCCAACCTCAACTCAGTGACTTCACAGCGAAGGGCTAGCCTTTCTTTCTGGAACAAACTTCTCCAACACTACCTAGTTTCATACAATCTTCTTCACCTCCAGGTTTTATTTTCAGTGACTCAAGGTGCATCTACACAAGACACTAAATGTGCAGTAGACTAATTCTACTGTGCATTAGTGTGTCATGGCAAAAGCTGTGCTAATGCATGGTAGAATTAGTCTACTGTGCATTTAGCATCACAAAAATACCGTGAGCTAGTGCTATTGTGCAGGAGCACTGGTTACTGCTCATTTAGGTAGTATCTGCTATTACAGGTAACAACGGCACAACAACGCATGTATAGAGGAGCTGCTGTATCCCATTGCTTGGAGCTCTCCTCTTAAGCCAGTCGGCTACTGACTTCTCCGTGTGAAATACAAGCCAAAAGAAACCACCAACAGACACTTCTCAGAGAGCCCCGGCCGTAATCCATCATCTTCCTGGTCCATCCAGGCCTCTTTACTGTTGATCAGTTAAGTAATTTAAACAATAAGCCTAGTGATGCCCCTGAGTGCCTTAACTTCAGAAATGTTTTTAACACTCACACACACACCCAACCATCCATTTAGTTAATGATGTACAATTAAAGAGATTAAAGGACTGATATCCCCTACAGAAATCTCTTACAAAGCAGTCCCTTTAGGGGACAAGCATAATTGCGGATTAAATCAAGGGGAACTTTGCCATTGACTTTAATGGCACCATGATTTCACCATGGATTTAAGGCTTTCTGGCTGGTCAGCAGTCTCGAGGTTCCCCGACATGGAGGGAAGTGGCTTCCTCTGGATGGAGAACTCACTGCTGTGAGTTAAAGACCCACCACGGACAATAATGCCTACTTTTACTCTTCCACTTGACTTTCTACCTGGCCCCTGTCCTGCAGGCTGTCACATCTGAGCCTTGATGGGAACATAACACATGCAACCTGCAGCTGGCTTAGATGAGATCCAAGGGCACCGGCCGCACCGTAGAACAAGCATGGCTCCCCACGGCTCGGACGTCACAGTGCTGAAGGGTTTGACCCATGGGAAGTCCTGCAAAGCAAGGGGATATAACCTAGCCAGAGAAGCGTGTCCTATGCCCTTGTGCCAAGTAGGCATTAGCAGGAGGAAGAGGCTTGTTCAAAAGCCTTCTCATTGCTAGCATGCATCTCAAATACACGTGAACTTTTCCAGCAACGCTGCACCCGTCAGCGAGGCAGGCGCCGCGTGCTCATGTGAAGCCGGCCGCTGACCCCAACACTCACATTTCCCTGTTGAAATAAAGCAGGAAACAGCGTGAGGGGGAGAGCTGGGTTCTCAGCATGAGACACATGGGATGGCATGGTTCAGTTTGAAGTCTTTCCCATTGTGTGTGTCCTTTCCTCCTGCCAGCTCTGTCTTCTCTCAGCCCCTCCTGACAAGGAGGCGTGTTTAGAAATTTGTCTTTCAGATCAATACAAAGAGAGAGAAACAGAGAAATGTTTGCTGAAAGAGTATTGACGGACAATTTTTTCCCCACGAGGCTTTCTGCTGATTGAGGGGACAGGAACATACTGTCTATCTTAACTGGCCATCATAAATAATTAATGGAGCCGGCCAGAAAACAATTCTATTTTTTGGGTGGAAAAATGAAAAAAAGAGGTTTCAATATTTATTCTCAGTCAGATGTCAAAGTCAGCATCCATCGCAGAATAGCTAATGACTCGGTGCATTGGGACTCACCTTGGACGTGGAAGAAGAGGCTTGTGGCTGGCATCCGGATGGGTCCCCGGTGCTCTGTCCATGACCGACATTTCTCCGCCTTCCCGAGTATTTCTACCCCAGGGAAAGCAGCTGACCTCTGGCCGGTCATAAGAGGGGTATCTGGGTTTTCCCGGCGGTGCTTCCTTGTGCTGCGCGGTGTCGGCCGGCTTGGTCATGACCTGGCCACTTGCACCGTGGCACCCAGGTGAGTTGGGTTTGGTCTTGTCGCAGGCTTGAACACCCCCTAAAGGTGGGGGAAATTAGTATCAAAGATCTTTCAGCCAGCTTTATTCACCTGTCCACTCAGTTCAAATACCCGCAGCCAAGTGCTTGTGTTCAATTTATAACATAAGGCTTATTGCGCAAAATTATTCAGTGATCGATTTCAAACAGCAAATGCATTTGAGGAAATCAAAACCAGTGCTTCTTAGTAAACAGAATACAAGGCTACATTTGTTGAACAGATTATTTTCTACTAATTTTTCACCCGGCTCGATTAAAAAAGCTTTTCCTCTAGTGGATGCAAATTTTGGGAAGCTCAAATGAGTTGAAGATAAATTGTTTTAAACAGATTTCAGATCCATCATTTCCATGCAGTTTGCAATAGGAATTTCATAGTAACAAATAATGCAAATTAAGAAAGCTTTTTTGGGCAGTTTTGAAGTTTTCTGCCTGCATAGTGAAATATGCTTTTTTTCCAGTCGTTGTGCTTAGCTAATGCATGTGCAGCTTCTGCCAGATGAAAAAATATTGTCTGGTAGAAGGATGACCTTCCCTTAGTGGCTGAACCTGAAGGACACTGCTAGAATTTAGGGACAGACTTGTGTCCTTTTCTGTTTAATTTATTTTGCAGTAGGTATTAGCTTACATCTAAGGAGCCCTCTTCTCTCACTTCTGGGGAATATAGTAGGCATATTCAACAGACAAAGAACTATTTATCTTCTGACTAATTGCAGAGTTATAAAACAAAGCAAAACAAAAGGGCTTCTGTTCTGCAACTAACCAAAAAAAAAAAAGAAAAAGTCCCCCCTG
>NW_005842184.1:795175-808850 GCF_000455745.1 Alligator sinensis | reverse complement strand
CCTGCTGAAGAGGATAATTATGTGACAGCCTAGTTAAGAAGTTAGCTGCCTTTCAGGTTCAATAAGGCAACTCCAGTAATGCTGTATGGCAGTGGTTCTTGTTGTTTTTAGACTCAAGAAACCCCATGGAAATGGCAGCTCTTCTCTTTCACTCATTTTTTGGCTGCAGAAAAATACTAGAGCAAGTCTTGTGTTGCAAAACACTCCAAAAGACCTGAATGGGGCAGCTTGTTTCTGACATCAGGTTCCTATTTGAAATCTCTGGGGTGTTGCTTGTAGCCGTGTTAGTCTAAGGACATCGGCAGACAAGGTTCTTTGGGTAAATGCGCTGTCTTTTATTAGACCAATGAAATACTTGGATAAATTGTTCTTTGCAAGCTTTGGGGGACAAACACCTTTCTTCAGGCATAGGGAGAGTCTGCTGGAGTGTGTGCGCTCTCCTGGGTGGAATAGCAGCCAACATGCAAAATGCAAATCTGTGGCAGTGAGTTTGCCTTTTGAATCACACGTAGCCATGTGCACCGCTAACGATGCTAATTTTGCAGCACACGAGGCAACCCCCTTGGAAGGATCTCATGCTGCCACAGGGTGCTACGACACCCTGTTTGAGAGTCATTAACAACACAACATTTTGACTTTTGGGCCCCAACGTAGTGCTGATGTCTCTTTGGCTAATGGGCAGAGTCCAAGTAAATACAATCACATCCCACACTGCTGAGCCTCAGGATCTTGGATCTTGACATCCATCACACCAGGATCAGGGCAGCCAAGTGACTTCAATTCACCTGATAGCCCCTAGCCTGCAAAGAAGTGTTTTTGAAGGAGAGCAACAGGCTGGCCCCAAATGATCACGGAGCCGCTTTTAAGTTGTGGGCAGAATTAATGTTTTTTTGCCACCCATCGGGATGTGCTATTTTCAGTCTCAGGCAGACAAGAGACAAGACTCCTTATTAGCAGCAGACTGAAACAACAACAACGCCGCGCCGCCTGTTCCCCCGAGAGGACTCACTGTATTATTAGAAACACCAAGCTGTCGCTTTAAGAGAAACCGTTCCATGCCACTGTATAAATTGGCAATCTGTGTGTCAGGTGCCCTATTTTAAATGCAGCCCTGGTGTGTTTAAATAGACAGAGCAGTTAATAAAGAGAAGGACACTTAAAAACTGCCAAGTAGAGATAGGAGGCAAGGTCTCCGACTGACTACCAAGGCTGTCTCGGCCAGACATCAGCTCTGGGAGTGGGGAGGCGGGTGCTGCACAGGGGAGCCGTGGCTCAGAGAGCTTGTAGCACCCACCCAAACGGCGCTGGGGCCAAGCAGATGATTCACACCCTCCGGCTGCAGGTTTTAGACTTCGGCAGGCCCGGCTGTAGTGACCAGAGGTGCCCTGTCCCCCGCGGGCTGGGGGTCGGTGATGGGGTGACCGTGCCACTATCCTGCTTCCTTCTTGCATTTACACCCCCTCCACTGCAGTGCACACAGGCGCCCTTGGCATGTATGCACTCCCTAGATTTTCACTAAACTGGGAACTGGCCAGTGAATTAAAACATTGTGGAGTTTACAATTATTTCTATTGGCAGCTGAGGTCAAAAGCAGTTTACAATTATTTCTATTGGCAGCTGAGGGGAAAAACCTCCTCTGAGCTGGAAAACCAGCAAACTAACCTTCTTCTTCATGTAGCCCTTCTGAGGCCTCGCCAGCATGTGAGACCCTTCGCATGAAACCACAGTCTTGCACAGCTTGCCTTCTGTAAGCCAGTTCAAGTGACTGCCCAAAAACCCCTCCCTCCACCCCACAGCGTTCTCAATTTCTCCCCGTTCCCTAACATCTTTTATTCCCTTCCACCTTCGTTCATTTTCTCTGGGCATGTCTACCTGTGTACTTTAGTGCTCATTAGCCTATTTTAATGCACATTGAAACATTACTAAAAAAAAGGGCTTTTTAGTTAATGCACATCAAAATAGCTAATGTGCATTAAGCTTCACTTAAAATGTGCTATTTAGATAATGTGCGTTAAGACAGGCTAATGCACATTTTCCTAGTATCTCACAATGGAGGTACTAGATTTAATGCACTTTAACTAAAGTTAATGCACTTTAACTAAGTTAATGCATGTGTGGACACACCCTCTGTATGCAAATATGAATGCTGTGTAGAAGTATCACATGCCAAATATGCAGATGATTATGTGTAGGGTAATGAAATCCTGTGCCTCCCAATACACCATGCAAAGATGGCTCGATCCAAATGCCTGAAAAATGCCTTATTTCAAGTCTGGGCGCAGGGCCTGGGGTACTCTTATGAAAGCCCACACTGATGCCAGGACAGGAGGAACGCACAGTGCGGTCTGACGGAAGGTGACTGAAGTGCCCGTAGAAGAGTCTAGGGCATGGTCATTTCAGTTGTTATTTAATTTATTTGCTTCTTTACATGGGCCAAGCCTGAGTGATCCCAGGACTTGCAGCAAACCTCAGCAATCACAGCTGAAAGCGCACCGACATCAGGCAACCCAGCTGCTTCCTTCTGCGCCTGAGCTGCAAGGCAGTCACTCGGACCGGCGAAACATGTGTGCCCAGCACCAACGGGAACCCCGAGTGGAAAGGGGTGGTCAACATCGACACCGACACTGACCCATGATAACTTCAACAGACTCTCTATGCAGGAACTACCTCCTTATATCTTTTTTCAACTACATCAAACCATGGCAGGAGCAATTTGAAAGTGAAAGAGTGAAACACCTGCTGTGCATGAGGCATGTGGGCCCCATCCTGCTACAGCCGCTCAGCCTGAGTCCCCTCTACAGTTAAATGTATATGTTAAAAATGAAATAGATAGATAGATAGATAGATAGATAGATAGATAGAGTCAATACAGATACAAAATATTTTTAAAAGATCAGCTAAACATAAAATATTGGAGAAAGGAAAGGTTTTCTTTTTGTCTTTATTTTGTTGTCCAACTAGAAATTACAAAACTCTGGAGGCTTTGTTTCCATACAGAACTTTTTTATTGGACTTGCTGGTGGAAGTTCTCGTTCTATTTATAAAACTCTGGGGGTAAAAGCCAAAGCAGCCGATTCTAGTTCCAGACCTTTCAGATGGCAGACAGCATTGAAAGAGCAGACCCCAAGGTGAAGTACGAAAGTTATCTTTTCATTCAAAAAGAGCTCTGGCCAGAGTGAAATGTGAATGCCAGGATCATCGTTGCCTTCGCCAGCATCTCTAGGATGAGGCCAGGGAGGAATAAAAGAGGCTTTGTCCCACTTTCTGTGCCAAATCCAAGCTTTGTGCACAAGTCTGCATTACAAAATCTTCTTCCCTCTTATTGTTTCCCACCAGTGAACCTCTCCTCTCTGCTCAAACTCCGTTTAGTTCCCTTCTCCCTATACACACCAGCACTTGGAGCCAGGTCCCAGCTACCTCTCCGAGATCAAATGTACTTTCCAGCCCAAGGCATGAATCACCTATGCTTTCATCCTCAGACCGTCTGTACAATGCTTACTCGGTGAAGCTCACTCATACAAAGCTGCACCATAAAAATGCTGCCACCCAGCCTTTCTTCCTCCTGAGTGTATCACTGTGTTGTGTGTTGGATTGGTTTTGTCTATATGATTGTACTCTCCTCTACATTGCACACACTGCCCTCCCCCCTACAGAAAGTATGTGGACACATTGGAGAGAGTCCAGCAGAGGGCAAGGAAAATGGTTGGGGGCTGGGGGACAGGACTGGTGAGGAGAGGGTGAGGGAGCAGGGCTGATTTAGTCTGGAGAAGAGAAGACGGAGGGGGATTGAATAGCAGTCTTCACCTCCCTGCAGGGGGGCTGCAAAGAAGATGGAGCTGGGCTGTTCTCACTGGGGCAGATGGCAGGACAAGGAGCAATGGGCTCCAGCTGCAGCAAGGGAAGTTGAGGTTGGATATTAGGAAAAACTTTCTCATGAGGAAGCACTGGAACAGGCTACCCAGAGAGGTGGTGGCGTATCCATCCTTGGAGGTGTTTAAGACCCGGGTAGACCAAGCCCTGGCTGGGATGATGTAGTTGGGGCTGGTCCTGCTTGGAGCAGGGGGTTGCACTAGATGTGACTTCCTGGGGTCCCTTCAACCCTAGTTTTCTGTTTCTCTGACAAGCTCATGGTTAGCACAAACCAGATTAGAGTTGTGATGAATTAATTGTTACATTTCATTATTTTCTGGGCAACAGGTGAATGTTTGAGAAAGCATGTGAATACAGGCTTTTAAGTGAAAATCTTTTGCTGTACTAACTGTAATGCAAACTAGCTCTTCACTAATAACTAATCCAGATAAATTAAAGATGATATGGTTCACTGTTGCATTTTTAATCCTAACATTTATCCTGTGCCATTTTTCTATAAATAATCTGAACAGAAGCTGAATTAGTCATTAGAAAAGACACACAAGATTCTTTACCAACTCAAGATGTCATCATCATGTTTAAAAAAAATGGCTCTTATTGGAAGTCACAGCCCATTAAGCTTTATCAATTTTTTGATTAAGTATTTTTTGTGAAAATAGATTTTTTCTGTACAACAAATCTAACGCTAAACTATTTTTAATGGAAATGCTCTATAAAAAAAGCACTGCTGCTATCACTTCTATGATTCTACTGCTGTAAAGTTAATTAGCAGGACAGATATTTTTAGTAGTTGATGGCACACTTTAAATTGTTCATTCCTGGTGAGCTGGTTTAAAACCTCCAGTCTCTAAAAAGAGTCACTGTTGTTGATATTTTGCATCAGGGCTGTTGCATCTGTATGTGTATCTAGCAGCAGACAGGGCATGGGATGAGTGGGCAGGAGACCTCAGTTCTTCCCTTGGTTTTGCCTCTGACCAGGGCAAGTCACAGCCCAGTTCTGTGTTGCCCTTCGTTTTGCATCTGTCTTGTCTGCTTAGACTTTAAGCTCCCTTTTCTATGTCTGTAGCATGCCTTACACAAAGGGGTCTTGGTCACCAGTGGAGTGAGTGTGAAACAAATGATAATACAGCCTGGCAAAAGGACACATCCCTAATCTCCTTACAGTCTAGTCTGGACATCAAGAAATGCAGAACAGAGTGTACATGGGATGCAATTTGCTTATTAGCATAGGTTTAAAATAGGTAACGTTTCAACAAGGTTAGAGCCAGTACCGGGGGCAACGTTCAGGAAGGAGAGCCCTTTGCAGAGAAAGAAACAAAGGATGACATTTCTCCTGACATTGAGCTAAAGGCTGTAGAAGGCAGGGGGAACCATTTTGCTTCATTTCATAGGGCCTTATATTAGGTTGCCAATGCTCTGTCTCCCAAATCAGGAAGAGGAGGTGGATGAGGCACTTTTCAAGCAGGTGACGAGCCTATCCAAAGCCTCTGGAAGGGAACTCATGGAAGACTTCAGTTTCACTGGCATCTTCTAGAAGAACAATGCAGCCAAACATCAAACGTCAAGCTGGCTCCTGACGTGTGTGGAGGGCAACTTCCTGTTCCAGAGGTGGAGGATACAAATAGGGGATCATCCCTCTTGGATCTCATCCTGACCAATAGGGAAGAACAGGTGGAGGATGTGAAGGTGATGGGCTACTTTGTAGAAAGCTAACTTATTCAATAGAATTGCCCATCCTGTGGCAGAGAAATCATGAGATCAGCAAAACTAGGAGGCTAGATTTCAAAAAGGTGGGTTTCATCTGACCCAAGGAGCTAATAGGCATGGGGTCATGGGAGGACAGATTGAAGGATAAAGGCTCTCTTTGGGAGGAATTATCAAAGACACAAATACAAAATGAATGCAGCTCTATGGAAGAGGACTTGGGAGTCTTGGTAGGTCACAGACTCCATGTGACTCTGCAGTGTGATGCAGGCACACAAAAGTTGAATGTGGTTTTGGGTTGCATCAATAGCAGCATTAGGTGCAAGACACGGGAGGTGACCGTGCCTCTCTACTCAGCACTGGTCAGAAGCAGGACATTTTCGTTTTATGTAGAGTTTATTTGATGGTTTGTCTGGGGTGGCTTGGACAGGGCTGATCCTGCCTCAGGCAGTGGGTTGGACTGGATGTGGATGTGGCCTCTGGAGGTCCCTTCCAGCCCCACTTCTCTGCGATTTCTATGACTGGCACAACTGAAAGGGAGGGAAGAAAGAAGCAATTGGGCTTAAACCACATAGGGCTTGACTGCTTTTTTTTGTGTTGTCGTGTCGTGTCATGTCATGTCGTGTTTTTTGTTGGGTTTTTTTTGGGGGGGGGAGGCAGGGAAGAGTAAGCATTCAAGGAAATGGACTATACCTTGTCTGCAGAGTGTGAACAGCTCCCATCATATGGGCATGTCTTGGGGAAAAGCCTAGACTTGCTTGACCTGATTGTGCGGGCCGACTCCCGATCCCGCCTGGATCGCCATGTGCGAGCTCTCTCCCGATCCCATCTGGGTCGCCATGTGCGAGCCGGGGCGAGCCGGGGGCCCGTCTTTGTGTGTACACAGGCTGTGGCTGGTAGCCCGGGTACACGGGGTTGGAAAATACTGCGGTGCGGTATGGCACGCTCTAGCTAGAATCAGTCACGGAGGCGTAATGGTTGATTGAAAAGATTATTTACTTACACCCAAGGTGGTCGCGGTGTAGGCTGGTCAGCTTTCCAGGCTCAGCTCCACTTGAGTCCTCGGTGGAAGACTCCAACAAACTCGGTTCCTTGACCCCGGAGTGATTCAGGCTCCACAGAGTTCAAGAATTCGTTCCCACGGAGCAGCTGTATCTCCGCGTGTGTTACTCGGTTCCCAGGTCCCCCAGAGCTGTTAAACTCCGTGGGCTCGACAATTGGGTCCTTAGGATAGGGATACGTCTGGGCTGCGATCGGCGATGGGGAGAGGCTAGAGGTTAGTTGCCTCAGAGTCATTAAGGCTCCGAGGGGACGGTAAATAAGTCCTGCGGAGTTGTTGAAGCTCCGTGGTTCGACAAATTAAACCTCTGTTGCCCTCTTAAGGAAAAAGCTGGGTTCCTTATGGATCAGCAGCGCTTAGAGATCCTCACGCTCCTTTCCCGAACTCCACGTGCTTTCTTTCTCTCTCTCCGATTTGGGCAGAAACCACCCAAGCCTTTTGTACGGCTAGCAAGCCAATAGCTAGCCGCCACATGTGCTTACATTAAGACTGGCCAATAATGTGGCGCGAATCCTAATACAAATGGCAGGGACTCCTTGCATCGCGCATTACTATAATGCAAAAGAAATGCACTATGCAAAGAAAGCTACAGAACTGGCGGGAAAAGCTCCTGCACGTGGGTTCTCTGTTGCAGCAGAACACTCCACCGTGCAAAAGAGCTGCAGTTTGGCGGGAACATGATTTAGCGATGCCGAAGCGCGGACAAACAACAAAAACCACAACTTTGGGTTGTGACACTGATGAGGTAATTGGATCTCTGTTCGTAGAGGATGAAATTATATTGTGCCCTGTGCAACAGGAGTCCAGTTCACATGCTGAGTCCCAGCTCAGAGTACCCTATGGACATGAGACTATGGGGTATACTCCAGCCCCTGGCTCACTGGAGAATAGTTGTGCTCCCTACTCCTGCTCCAGGCAATATGAACAGCCAATTCTGGGGGAGTCCCATTTCCTACTGGTGCACCTCTTGGGAGTGATTTGGGTTTCAGGGGGGTTGAATTGGGATTGGACTCCATGCATCTTTCTTCCTGCCTCAGATTCCCATGCCCTAAAGGGCTAGAGAAGTGTGCGGGATTTGGGCAGACAGACTGCACTGGGACAAAATGCACCCAGTAAAAACAAACTGCATCCAAGGAGTGTTGAATAAGGTTCACAAAGAAACTTCTTGCTAGGGCTCAGGTTTAGGAGGGACATCTCAATGAGCATCTTAGCAACCTGGAGCCCCCACTGAGATTGGCCAATATATGCAAAGTGTGGTGGGCCAGTAAGGGGCACTCCTGCATTGAGCCACCCACCTCACTGTGCCCAACCACCTTCCAGGCTCTGCATGCCTCCCTGGGGGTGCCTCAGGTCTGGCCGACCCCCTTCCTGGAGCACACCCGTTAGCCTGGGAGTTCCACTGCCACCACCCAGGGCTGGGCTTGATTCTGTCTCTGTGCACCCTGGGTAACACAGGCCTAGTCGCCCTTGAGGGTACTTGACTCACTTCAAGAACTTAGGATGCTTTCCTCAGTCAGAAGCACGAGTAGTGGTCTCCCTTAGTCAGCCGAACCAAGGGGACCCCAAGGCATAATATAGACCCATTCCCAATAAGTCTTCCATGCTAGGTACAAAGGATAATTTTATTGGTTACAAGGAGTAGGGTTGGAATAGGGTACAGGTTACAGCAATATCAGAGAAATCCCATACAGCAAACTCCCATGGCTGGGAAGCCTTTGATCACACATCTGAGTTACTGCAAGGTATATATCTAGTTACATCTCAGGTAGCTTACTAACAAGTATCATCCAGAGGTGGGTGGAGATTCCCTCTGGAGGCAGGCAGTTCCTTGATTATGAGTTTTGAGAGAGAGAGCCAGTTTCAGATGGTCCAGCTCTTCTTTGTTCCCGAGTATCCCTCATGGCTGCCGCCTCCTTCCTCCTGGGCAGTCCTTAACTTATATAGCCCTTGTGACCTCATTTACCTGGTCCAATGGAGGCCAGCACCTGTTGGCTGTCAGCCAACCAATTTGAAATTCATCACTTGTTGCTGGGGTGTAGGTTGTAGCCGTGTTGGTCCAAGGACATAGGCAGGCAAGGTTCTTTGGGTGAATCTGATATCTTATTAGACCAACTTAAATAGTTGGAAAACAATTATTAAAAAAGCTTTCGGGTTCAAAAACCCTTTGTTGGGCTCAGGAAGCTGCAGCAGTTGGTGTGTGCTCTTCCCCCCCCGCCCCCCGCCCAGCCTGTCTCTCACCCATTGACTCCTCAATCTACATTTTCACTGACTCCCTGTCTTGTATGTAGACCAGCCCAGCCCCTGGCTTCTTTCTTTTTCATTCCATCCAGGAAGAGCACATACCAATGGCTGAAACCTCCTTAGCCTGACGAAGGGTTTTTGAACCCGAAAGCTTGCTTAATAATTGTTTTCCAAATATTTAAGTTGGTCTAATAAAAGATATCAGAGTCGCCCAAAGAACCTTGTCTCACTAGTTGCTGGGCAGACTGGGAGTTCCCCTCACCTAGGTATGTGATGTCAGTCACGGAGGCAGGGGGAGCAGGTTTCCCCCCTCCCTCAGGTATGTGTCCACTCAGGTTACCTAAAGAGATAGGGTAAGGGGTATACCCTCTGCTGGGCCCATCCTAACCAAATTGTCACAGAGCAGAGTTTTAGGGGAGAAACAGAGGTGTCCTTCCGCCACACAAGGAACCACCTTTCTTTGTCCTTGACAGATTTTTGTGCTGCTACCATCCACTACTGAGCACTGAATTCAGTGAACTAGAGCAAATGCTGTTGTCGAAGGTATAAATCTCTATAATTTTCTCTATCAGGATATTTAAACTACAATATAAATGCACATATATTTATAAATACCTTGAAAATAGTTAGGTCAAAGGTGGTACATCTGTCTTCATGCATGCATTTGTAAAATTTATCTAAACGCAGATCAGAAGTAACACCTCAGCAAAAAAAGGAAAAGAAAAAAAAACAAATTGGAAAGTGAAGCAAATCAAGTTTGGTTGGATTTAGGAGCTTTAAACATCCTTATAGACCGTGCTACATGCAATGTTTTTCCTCCAGGTGATTTTCACCCAGCTCATCATTTCTCCTCTCTCTATATTTCATTGTCCATTAAGGAAGAACTTGCAGCAATGTCTTTCACATTGTAACAGGAGGGCGGGCAGGGTCGCCGTGCTCTACCTTGCCACCTCCTTTACCATGCCAAGCTGCCAACAAGCACCCTCAAATTTTCGCTCTCTCTCTCTGCACCCTCTCCGGTGCTCGGCAATCGGTGCCCCACTCTCTGGGGCTTCTCGCTGGCCCCACCCTCTGGGGCTGGAGTTTCCCCACTGCTGCGGATCCCCTATGAGGCCTCCTCCATCCCCTCTTAGCCTCACCCAAACTGCTGGTTACTAACAGCAAATGAAACACAAGCCCCTGGGCTACAATGGAAACTCCAGCCATCCGGCTATAACATGAATCCAGCCACCCCTAGGGTGCTCCATCCTTTACCAGTCTCCAACAGCTGATGCATTTAGGACTCTTCTCTCTCCTCACTCATGCAGAGCTCCTTTCCCTTTGTCTGCCAGCAGGGAACACCCTTCTGGCCTCCAGCCGGTGATTTATATAGGAGCCAGGCCCTGACTAGGCAGGCGTGGGTCCCTAGTTCCCTCTAGTTGCTTCAGCAACCGGCACCTGAGGAGTTATCCCAGCCCTCCAAGTAGCAGGCACCTTAGTGCCCTGCTACACACATGTTTATGAATTTGTCTCTTCTGTTCCCCTCATTAGATGGGTGGTTAGCTCTTCCCTCCCCTTGTATTGTGCTAGCTCTGTACTTGTGTAATTGTGGTGCAATAACAAAAACCTGAAGCAGGACCCACCCAGCCCTTTGAGCAATGAGCCAAACCCTTGTGGACACCTCACCCACATTCAACACACCTGTGAGGAGATATAGGTTGCACCACACTGGGGAGAATGATGGTGCTTTGCTTTGGTATTACAGAGAGAGAAGACTAATGCCACGATTTTTGCCCTTTCGTGTACTGCATACTTGTATGTGTTTGCACGAGTGGGACTTCCCAGTGCTTTAAAAGTCTTTCTTGTGCATTAGACTAAAACTCCTCACACATAATTTAGTTTGGCTCACTGGAAATTAAAACATCGCATCCATGGATTCATTGCATTTAAACACAAAGACACTCAAAGACGTTTAATAAAGCTCTTTGTCCACCAGAGCAGATGGCACTGCAACTTTTTTTGTAGTTCACCCCTTCAAATTCCTTTACCTTTGAATTGTTTCCTCTTTTTTTTTCTTTCTTTCTTTTTTTGTTTTTGTTTGTGTTTCTTGTGTGGTTTGCCAGTTCCCTGCTTGCACAGCTGCATGGCAGGGAACAGACATGGGGTTGATGGGGGGCCCCAGGCCGGGCGGGCAGCACTGGCCCATCCCACTCTCCTGGGGCACTGGCCAGGGACCTGGCTTAATTTGTTTTAAAATCTAGTGTGTGTAAACACAGATGCAATGCTCCAAAATAATCAAGTTAAATGTTATAAGTCTATTTAATTTAATGAAGATTAAAACCCATGGTGTGTACAGGCACCCTAAATGACCATATCTCACTCCTGAGGGCAACCCATGGGCCTGGTGTAGCCTTGTCAGTCTTCATTTCAACAGAGCAGGGGAGGGAGGTCTGGCAAGACCCTAACTCTTGGCTAGACTCTGGCCTGCAAGAATTGCAATCACTGTCATCAGTGGGAGCAGAGTTATGTCAGTACTCAGCACTTAGGGAATACCCACTGCATCCAAGTGAGATGTCTGAGTGTGTGACCAGCCTCAGAACAGGCTGTGCACACCCCCTAGTCTGGCTGTTTGGTGGGTATTTGTCACTGTCAGCAGACTGGTGAGGAAGTGCTAACTGCTAGCTTGAATGAATGAAAACAGAGCAGAAAGCAGTCACCAGTGCTACCATTTTACTGAACCCTTATTTTATTTTATTTATTTATTTATTTATTTATTTATTTACAAAAGCCATTAAAAATGGCCACGCTCTTGGGAATCACCCTCAGCTCTGCAGGTTCAAGGGAGCAGAGAACATCAATGCAACCGAGAGTGCAGAGGTCCCCGTGGGCACCTTACAATTCCCATCTTGAAGGTCCTCCAAGGTGTGGTCCCCATGACAAAACCAAGTGCCCACTTGCTTGAGATTCACCTGCACTCAGTGCTTAGAGGGCACAGCAATGGATCTGGTTCTACCTAACAGCTTTGTGTTTAAGATAGCAAGCCTGACTCCTTCTAGGGACTGACACTTTTATCTAGGAGCCAGAGAAGCTGATACTGCTGAAATTCAGGCTTTCAGTCCAAGCTCCTCAAATTAAGATTCATAACTTATCATCTGTTTGAGTTATCATCTGACTATAAACCACAGTACAAGAGATGCAGGATTCCCAGAGGAACAGCATGGATGCTGTTTATTATCATTGCACAACACCAGAATGTAGATGCTAAAATATTTCTGACACCTTTTTTATAGGTTCCAGGTGAAAAATGGGTTGGCAGATTTAATTATGTTTTGCAAACAATTAAATTGTTTGTATTTTAAAAGGCCAAAATACTTAACACTGAAATACAGCTGCCAGAAGAAAGATTTTTTTTGTTACTCATTCTTTGCATTCACCAATGCAGGAAAAATACAGACAAAGGATTAAGGAGCTAGGAGCATGACAAGGGCAAGAAACTTGTCTCTCTCCATTATATTGTTTTGATGTGTTTTTCATTTTAAAGGAGAATAAATTAATATGTCTGCTTTTTCTTAAACTGCAGCATACTATCAGCCTTAGTACAGATTAATAAAAGTAACCAGCCATACACAGAAACCCAGAGTAATTCATTTTGAAGTATCTTAGAAATTATGTTTGGAAATTGCCGTGGTTCCTTTTTGCCGCGGCAGAGTAGCTACTTCACGGGACCTTTTCATGAATAGATACAAATGGATTCAATATTACCTTTGTGTGAATTCAATGGGTAGAACGTGTTTTTTATCCCCACTGAACAATTGACACCTTCCATTCATACAAATAACCGTCTTCAAGAACGTCCATTGACCTGTGAAACACCGAAGACTCTCTAGGGAGGGTTGTTTCAATGCACCTCATCCATGGAATAATAATCCTATTAATATCTTCTGCAGAAGGCTCAAGCATGGCCTTCTAAACTGGGCAGTTAACCCTGTTTATTCATTTCAAATGCATTTAATATCCTCAGACAAGGTTCCTTGGGTGAATTTGATATCTTTTATTAGACCAACCCAAATGGTTGGAGAATAGTTATTAAGCAAGCTTTCGGGTTCAAAAACCATTCGTCAGGCTAAGGAGGTTTCAGCAGTCAGTGTGTGCTCTTTCTGGATGGGATGAAAAGTGAAGAAGCCAGGGGCTGGGCTGGGCTGGGGAGTCAGTTGCCAGGCAGATTATAATGTGTCAAAAATCCAGTGTCTATGTTTAGTCCATGATCTCTCGTATCCAGCAGGTTGATGAAATGGAGCTCATAGGCTCGTCTCTGGGAAGTGTTGTGTAAGTTTCCTTTAAGGATCAGGACTGAGAGCTTGGAGGGAGAGTGGCCCTCCTGTGAGAAATGTGCCCCCCTGGTAATTGGGCATTTATGTCTTTGATGGATTTCCGGTGTGCGTTCATTCTGGTGCGCAGTTGTTGTTTGGTCTCCTACGTATTTTCCATCAGGGCATTTGGTGCACTGGATGAGGTATACTACATTCCTGGAGGTGCAGCTGTAAGATCCTGGGATGCTGATGGCTCTGTTGTGGGGTGTAGTAATAGTGGGGGTGGTGGAGATGTGGGGGCAGGTTTTGCATTTCTTGTCATGGCACTGTCTGGATCCTTTTGGTGTGTTCTGGGCTTGAGGAAGTTTGCTTCTGGTGATGAGGTTGGCGAGGTTCGGTGCTTGTCTGAAGGCTAGGATGGGTGGCTCTGGGAAGATCTTTTTAAGAATAGGGTCTCTTTCTAATATGGGTTGCAATTTTTTGAGGATTTTCCATACCGGTTTAAGGGAGG
>NW_005842184.1:757612-794462 GCF_000455745.1 Alligator sinensis | reverse complement strand
GTCTAGATGACCCCAGCTAGATGCTTATCTAACCTCCTCTTGAAGACCCCCAGGGTAGGGGAGAGCACCACCTCCCTTGGGAGCCTGTTCCAGACCTTGGCCACTCTAACTGTGAAGAAGTTCTTCCTAATGTCCAATCTAAATCTGCTCTCTGCTAGCTTGTGGCCATTATTTCTTGTAACCCCCGGGGGTGCCTTGGTGAATAAATACTCACCAATTCCCTTCTGTGCCCCCGTGATGAACTTATAGGCAGCCACAAGGTCGCCTCTCAACCTTCTCTTGCGGAGGCTGAATAGATCCAGTTTCTCTAGTCTCCACTCGTAAGGCTTGGTCTGCAGGCCCTTAACCATACGAGTGGCCCTTCTCTGGACCCTCTCCAGGTTATCCGCATCCCTCTTGAAGTGCGGCGCCCAGAATTGCATGCAGTACTCCAACTGCGGTCTGTCCAGCGCCCGATAGAGGGGAAGTATCACCTCCTTGGACCTGTTCGTCATGCATCTGCTGATGCACGATAAAGTGCCATTGGCTTTTTTGATGGCTTCGTCACGCTGCCGACTCACGTTCATCTTGGAGTCCACTAGTCCATGGTGGCTAGGAGTGTGTTGCTGGGAAGGTGGTCTATGTTTTTAAGTTTCCGTAGCAAGTCTGTAGTGTCTTATACAAAACTTGGTCTGTGGGTGACAAGTGGTTTTAGGATTGATTCAATGAAACCTGATATTTCCTCAGTTAGGGTCCCATGGTTGGATATGATAGGTCTGCCAGGGTTCCCTTGTTTGTGGATTTTAGGGAGCATGTAAAAAGTCCCCGGGTTAAGTAGCGGGGGGTCAAGGTCTGTAGTTTTTCTTGTGGTCTGGATGGAAATGATTTGATGGTATTGTTGAGTTTTTTAGTGAAAAGGGGAGTAGGATCTTCTTGTAGTTCTTTGTAGTAGGTGGTGTCAGAGAGCTGTCTGTTGGCTTCCTTTTATGTAATCCTCACGGTTTAGGATGACTATGGCTCCTCCTTTATCTGCTGGTTTTATTACTATTATTAATATCCTCCTTCACTTATGATGTGTGATGCCTTGCTGCAAGGAACTGGAGTTTGTTCGAGACACTGTTCTTTGTTGTAACATGGCGACAAAGCTTCTCCTACAGGAAATTTGGATCTGGGAATAAACACACCCTTATCCTGGCAGCCTACAAAAGGACTCTGCACTGCTTAAGTGTTCTTTATGCACTGGGGGCAGTTTCATTCTTATGGCTGTCTAAATTAGAATTTGTTTTTTGTTTATATCCACAGGACATAAGGGGTGAAGTCAAATGGATATATTTATGCTACTATAACACCAAAGAGAGATGAGTCGAAACTTCTACTGGGATACTGCTATAAAACCCCCTGTGCAACTATAACAATAGTGGTTTAACCCACCCAATATCATTGCTACGATATAACAGGTAAAACTTTTCCAAGTGGACAAATCCTCATGGTGTAGAGGGGTGACATTTTACCATTACTAGAAATATTTCCCCAAATGCTCTAGTGCTCTGTTAATAGGAATAGGCAGCTAGCATTCAGCCTCCTAGCTTTTGTGGCCAAGTTCATGCTGGAGGGCTAAGAGTCCTCTTCCTTGAATCTCTTGTGCGTATTTTAACTTCCTCTCCTTGCAGTGCCAGGACATTGAACTCCTCCCTTTCTTTCCCTGGGGCCAGTTAAAGGGTGGTTTTGATGTTTTGGTCACTTTGTCCGGTAGTTATGCAAGAGGGCTGTTCCCAATATTTTTTTAAGAACAGGTTAGACAAATGCTTGTCTAGATTGGTTTAGTCAAGGCTGATCTTGCCTTGAGCAGGGCACTGGCCTCAGTGACCTCCTGAGTTCCCTTCCAGCCCTATTTTTCTATGGTCCTATAATGTAACCACCCGGTAACCCTTCATGTTAGGGGTATGCCTAGATAAAATCAGTCCATTTCAGAGTGAATCACGTGGCTCAATCCACAGCAAGGTGCAGGTTAGATTTGGTCTTACAATGCTTGCCGTGACCCTCCACAAAGGCCTGCATTTTGAACAGAAAGAACAGTAAGTAAATGAAACTTTCCCCTTCTATCCATCCCATCCAACTATGAAAGATGCCTGCCAACTCTTTCTCTTCCCTAATGCTCATCATCAGCTAGGATTAAAATCTCTTTAACATGTCAATGGAAAACAACACCTCCAAATATACTGGCATGTTGTTCTCCACTCTTCTCATAACCATGGTCTTCCCCCTCACATTGCGACGTGTCCTGTGTCTGTGCTGCCTCATGGGGAGATGTACCTGATTAGTGCCGGGAGCTTTGTCTGTGATCAATGCATGGCCATCTGCCCAGGCACATGGCATGATCAGCACTTGGTTGTAATGCCTTCAGAGAGCGTAATGCAAGTCAGCTGCTGCTCGCACGGCAATGGGACTGGTGATGGTCAGCCGTCGGACAGGTGGCGAGCTGCCCCAACAGCAATTATGGAACGAGATCTAAAACTCCAATTGTGTCAGGTCACTGCTTTTGAGCTTGTTTTCTCCCAGCAGATTCCAGCATCTGAGAATATTATTTTCTAATAAAACAAACGTACGTCTCTGCTGAGACTCTCTGTTCCACGAGACAGATTGCATAGCAGTCCCGGGGCTGTGAGGGGCTCCATCTGTGTCTTTCATCACTTTCCCATAACACATTTTTATAGCAAATTGCCAAAACGTACAGTTTATCATTTCTAGCTACACTGGAAGGAAAGCAACTATCAGCTGAGAGGAGATTGCGAAGAATGGAAAAGAAAGTTAAACAATAAACACGATTCTCAAGAGCCTGAGTCCAAAAACATTCTCCTCAGCAATCAATGAGGAGTCCCCTTTTCGGAGGAGGGGGAGCTACAAATGTCCTTCCGCAATTCCTTGTGCCTACCAATGGGAGTTTCAGAGTACCACCATTACCTAGGTCTCATCTACATAAAATATTTTTACTTAGGTTCTGAAGGCAAAGTCCATCCAAACTTGCAGCCTACCTGCAGCAGAAGACCCCCTCTTTTTTGCCAGGAAAGCACCACCTCATAGATTCATAGAAGTTGGGTCGGAAGGGAACTTGCAGATCATCAAGTTCGACCCCCTGCCTGGGCAGGAGAGAAAACTGGGCTCAAATGACCCCAGCCAGGTAGACGTCAAGCCTCCTCTTAAAGACCCCCAGGGTAGGAGCCAGCACCACTTCCCTTGGAAGTTGGCTCCACATCCTAGTTGCCCTGACTGTGAAGTAGCGCCTTCAGATGTCTAGTCTGAACCTACCCTCTAACAATTTGTGGCCATTGTCCCTTGTTACCCCAGGGGGTGCTCAGGGGAACAGGGTCTCCCCAAAACCCTTCTGGTCCCCCCTGGTGAGTTTGCAGATGGACACCAGGTCCCCCCTCAGCCTTCTCTTGTGAAGGCTGAACAGGTTCAGGTCCCGTAGCCTCTCATTGTAGGGTCTGCCCTGCTGTCCCCGGATCATGCGGGTGGCCTCCTCTGGACCCTCTCCATGCTGTCCACATCCCTCCTGAAGTGCGGCGCCCAGAACTGGACGCAGTACTCCACCTGCAGCCTGACCAGTGCCGCATAGAGGGGGCGGATCACCTCCTTGGCCCTGCTCGAGATGCATCTGTGGATGCATGCCAAGGTGCAGTTGTCCTTCCTGACCGCGTCCTCACACTGTCGGCCCATGTTCATTTTGGCATCAATAGTGACTCCAAGATCAATTTCTGCCACCGTGCTCTCGAGAAGGGAGTTCCCCAGCCTGTAGGTGTGCTGCTGGTTCTTACTGTCCAAGTGCAGCCCCCTGCACCTGTCAGTACTGACACACATCCTATTTTCATTAGCCCACCCCTGCAACCTTTCCAGGTCCTGCTGTAATCTGTCCTTCCCTACTAGTGTGCCCACCTCACCCCAAATTTTGGTACCACCAGCAAATTTAAATAGGTTGATTTTTACCCCCTCATCCAAGTCACTAATAAAGAAATTGAACAGTGTGGGCCCAAGGACCGAGCCCTGGGGGACTCCACTGCCCACTTCCCCCCAGGTTGAAAAAGCCCCATCCACCACCACTCTCTGAGTATGACCCTTCAGCCAATTTGCAATCCATCTGACCATGTAGGCATCAGTGACACAGTTCCCTAGTTTTTTGATGAGAATGGGGTGGGAGACAGTGTCAAAGGCCTTACTGAAGTCCAGAAAGACTATATCCACCGCGACACCTGCGTCCAATGCTTTTGTGACCTGATTGTAGAAGGCAATCAGGTTGGTCTGACAGGACCTGCCCCTAATGAAACCGTGCTGGTTGCCCCTGAGCATCATCCCTGCTGCTGGCCCATCACAGATGTGCTCCTTGATAATCTTCTCAAAAAGTTCCCCCCAGGATTGAAGTTAGACTAATGGGCCTATAGTTGCCCAGGTCCTCCCTCCTCACTTTTTTTGAAGTTGAGGACCATATTGGCTTTATTCCAGTCATCTGGCACCTGACCAGAGTACCATGTGTGCTCATAAAGCCATGCCAGGGGCCCCGTGATAACCCCTGCCAATTCCCTCAGCACCCTGGGGTGGAGAGCATCTGGACCTGCTGATATGAACACGTCCACCCCCTCCAGAAGCTCTCTAACCCGGTCCTCCCTGACCTTAGGCCTGGCGGCATTTCTCCCGAGTCCATCCTGAATCCTGGTTGGGGAGTCCCGGTCCCTGTACAAGAAAATGGAGGTGAAGAATTTGTTAAAGAGGTCTGCTTTCTCCTCTGGCGCAACCACCAGATTGCCAAGCATATCTTGCAGGGGCTCCACATTACCCGGAGCCTTCTTCATTCTCTCTATATATTTAAAAAAGGACTTTTTATTATCTTTGATCCTTGATGCTCGCCCTAGCTCCGTATCTGCCTTAGCTTTTCTAACAACCCCCCTACAGATCTGAGCGATGGAGGCATACTCCTCTTCGGTGATAGCCCTGCCCTTCCACCGGGTGTACACTCCTTTTTGGCAACCAGGCATTCCCGGACATCCTTGGTGAGCCAGGGAGGCTTTCGGGAACTCTTGCCCCCCTTGCTTCTTTTTGGGATTGTCACCTCTTGGACCCTGAGTATTGTCTCCTTAAGGAACGACCACTCATCTTGGGCACTGAGTTCCCCTACTCTCAAGGACCCCAGTGCCTCCCCGCTAATCTCCTCAACTCATTGAAGTTGGTCCTCTTGAAGTCTAGAGCTGCTGCCTTGTTGCAGGCCCTTGGCACCCTGCACTGGATGGTGAATTCCAGCAAGCGATGATCGCTATCACCCAGGTGGTCAAGGACCTGAAGCCCCCTTACCAGATCATCGCCTGTGGCCAGGACCAGGTCCAACAGGGCATTTCCTCTGGTGGCACTGTGCACCTCCTGGGTTAAGTGGAGGTCCTGTATCTCAGCCAGAAACCTCCGTGAGCGGTCTGACCTGGCTGACTGCTCCTCCCAGCAGATGTCCAGGTAGTTTAGATCACCCATGACAACTACATCCCTTGCCTTTACTGCCTCCGTGAGCTGGCCCGAAAATTTGCAGTCCAGCTCTTCCCCTTGGTTGGGTGGTCTGTAGTAGACCCCCACCATTAAGTCCCTTTCCCCATGCCCCCCTTGTATCCTGACCCAGAGCACTCCAGCCTGCCCCTCCTCTGACCCCATCCTGTTAGTTGAGGATGTGTATTGCTCTTTGACATAGAGCGCCACACCCCTGCCTTTCCTCCCTGCTCTATCTCGCCTGTAAAGCCCATAGCCCCTAATGTTAACAGCCCAGTCGTGGGATGAATCCCACCAGGTTTCTGTGAGCTCTACCTGTGAAGGACAGAAGGCTTTTCCCACAAGAGAGAAGTGCTAGAAAGCATGCGCCCATGCTTTCAGCTAGTAGCCACAGCCCTTTTACTAGTGGTGGTCTCCTACTACCAGCAGGACCTGTTTCAAAGTATGAAGGGAATGGATGAAAATAATAGAACCGGACTCAGTCTTACTTGAGATTCTTATAAGAAAGTGGAAAAAATGTGGTCTAGACAGATGTGGGCTTGATTGGATAACTGCAGACAAAGGGTAACTATAAATTGATTAAAGTCAGAGTGGCAGGAAAAGAATTCAGCCAAGACAAATGTAAGGGGCTATGCTTAGGGAAGCGGGAAAAGTGCAAATACAGGAAGGGGGATGACTGACTGGGTAACAGAATAAATGAGAGATCCTGGGGATATGGTAGAGAGAGAGACTCAACCTGAGCCCACAAGAAAATGCAGCTATCAAAAAGGCAAACACAATTTTGGGCTGCAACAACAGCATCTCGAGTAGAGCCAGGGAGGTGATCCTCCCCCTCTATGCGACGCTGGTCAGGCCGCAGCTGGAGTATTGTGTCCAGTTCTGTGCGCCCCATTTCAGGAGGGATGTGGACAACATGGAGAGGGTCCAGAGGAGGGCCACCCGCATGATCCAGGGACAACAGGGCAGACCCTACAGTGAGAGACTGCGGGACCTGAACCTGTTCAGCCTCCACAAGAGAAGGCTGAGGGGGGACCTGGTGACCGTCTATAAACTCACTAGGGGGAACCAGAAGGGTTTGGGGGAGACGCTGTTTCCCCTAGCCCCCGCTGGCATAACAAGGAGTAATGGGCACAAGTTGATGGAGAGGAGGTACAGATTGGACATCCGAAAAAACTACTTCACAGTTAGGGCGGCTAGGAGCTGGAACCAACTTCCAAGGGAGGTGGTGCTGTCCCCTACCCTGGGGGTCTTTAAGAAGAGGCTGGATGCCTACCTGGCTGGACTCATTTGAGTCCCGTTTTTGTTTTTAGGGTTTTTTGTTGTTCTCCCGCCCTGGCGGGGGGTCGGGCTAGAAGATCTATTAGGTCCCTTCAGACCCTAAAACTATGAAACTATGAAACAGATGTATTTTAGGTAAGACACCAAAGATGAATAATACCACTCTGCTCAGTGCGGGTCAGGCCTCAGCTAGAGAAGTGTGTGCAGTTCTGTGCCCTTCCAGTTTAAGAAGGATCTAGAGCCGCATTTCTCAGCCCATGAGTCGTGGCCCCAAAGTGGGTCGCAAGAACATATGAAAGGATCACAAACAAAAAATGGATCAACAAACTTTAAAAATGGATTCTCCTTTAAAGAAGAAAGAAGTGGGGAAACATGCCTGTTCCCTTGCAGGCTGGAAGAGTTGCAGCCTGCGAGGGGCTGCTTGGTACATCCCTCCCCCCCCTTCCCATACACCCACCCCCTGCCCCGCACATGGGGGAGCTGGGGCCTGGGGACAGGGGGTTAGGAATGAGTTGCACTGGATCAGTACTGGCCACTGATGTTTACAAATGGGTCCTGGTCCAAAAAAGGTTGAGAACCACCAATCTAGAAAAACCAGAGAGGGCCCAGAAGTGAGGAACCAAAGTGACAAAGAAGTTTGTATGCAGCCATACAGGGAAAGGTTGAGGGAACCAGGTGTGCTTAATCTGGACAAAAGGGGATCAAAAAGGGACATGACAGCAGGTTTCAAACATCTGAAAGGTTGCCATAAAAACAAAGGGAGAGCAAGTTTCTCTCCCTAGCCTTATAGGACGGGACAGGACGTGATGGGTTTAAATTGCAGCAAACAGATTCAAATTAAATCAGCAGAGGAAGGGGAGATGGTGCTGGAGGGGGAGACTTATTATACATTTCCCAAATCCTGCAGCGTTTTTTGAAATATGAACTTCCGGTGACGGTTGCAGTTCTCCAGAAATGATGTCAAGTGCAGTAAAATTCATTAGAGTCATTTTAATTTGCTACAGGTTGAAAAATAAAACTATATATTTCCTGAGATTTGCACTATTATTTATTTTACTTCAGTAGCAGATTCATCATTGATGCAGGGGGGAAGAAGACGATTTACATGTTCAAAGTAACTTAGGGAGATTGGTTTAAATATTGAAGTAATTTCCTAGAAAGATTGAAATTAAACCTATTTGTCATCTTGGAAACAAGTAAAAAGCCAGGAAAAAGATCAAAGTCATTTTATTACAATTACTTTAGTTTTTCATACTATTCTATCACTGAAGAAAATAGGCAAAAATAAAACAGCTAATATAGCAATTGTGGGGATAATTTAATTAGCCAGACAATATTTCAAGTACAGTTTTGTGATCAGTTCTATTCACTCTCCTTAATAAATATGATATTGTATATGCCTGGACTATTTCCACCATCTTGAATACAATCAACCTCATTAGTAGTTGACTTCTGAGAGGGAATATACAACAAAAGTATTTTAATAACTATTCATTTATCACTCGAGTGCAGATTTGATAGCAGACAATGATTATCAGAGAATGAATTCTCATTGCTATCAAAACAGAGGAATGGAGACGTTGTCCTCCACCCCCTAGTTATAATCAAAACTCAGGCTTTAACTGATTTGTCTTGCAATGCTCTTTGGTTGCCCAACAGTCATTTTTTGTTATTAAAAGCTCCCCTCTTCATTCCACCCTCAGGGAAATAAGTGAAAACATTTGGTTTGTTCAATAAGAGATCCATTGTTTTATGGACTGTCCACAAAGAAATGGTTTTGCATTATAAAACAAATTAAGAAAAAAACACGATCATTTGAAACGCTTTACACACAAGCCATGAAGAACTGTCAGGTGCAGGGACGTGTGTGTAGACTCACAGAGCCATCGAAAATGAGGGCTGGAGGAGAGGGACCTGAGGAGGTCACACCTAATCCAGCCCCCTGCTCAAAGCAACTACATCATCCCAGCCAAGGCTTTGTCCCGACAGGTCTTCAAAACCCCCAAAGATGAAGACTTCTCCACCTCTCTGGGTAGCCTGTTCCAGTGCTTCACCACCCTCCTAGAAGTAGTTTTTCCTAATATCCAACTTCAACTTCCCTTGCTGCAGCTTAAGACCATTGCTCCTTGTCCTGTATCTGCCTCCACTGAGACCAGTCCAGCTCCATCCTCTCTGCAGCCCCCCGGCAGAGAGATGAAGGCTGGTATAGGTATAAACTCCCAGTCCTCCTGCACATGGACATATCCATTCTTTTCCCCTTTTGAACATACATTTGTGATGCTAATTGAAAAGGTGCTGTATTGTGGATCCAGGAGCCCTGCAAATTCCTATGACCCTGCACAAATTGCTGCAGATTTTGGCTGCCACCTTTGGTTGTCCACTGGCTCCTTTGCCACTCCATGCTGGTCAATGCTGCCACCACCGCATGCATTGGGCTGGATCCGGCCCACCAGGAGTCTGGATCCGGCTCAGGATACAAGATGAGTTTGACACCCTTGCTGTAGCTATTCAGGTTTGTTGTGTAACAAAATGAAGAGGCAGAAAATGATTTAGATAGCTAACTACATCACTTAGAAAGAGCTTTGTAATAGAAGACAAGATATTATTTTTTCAAGAATGAATCCCTCACTTTCCAGCAGAATATGATGACACAATCAATTGATTTAGACAGGTCAACATTTTCCATGTGAGAAAATATCCCACTTGAAAATCTGGCCATCTATTCTACATTAAAATATCAATTTCAAGTTCTGAGAATACCTAAGTTAAAAAATCATTTTGAATTGACTTTTCAAAATGCAGCACCACCTCCTTTTACTCACTTTTTTCATTGCTTTCCCATCTGGAGAAGAGTGAAGAAGCTGCACCTTCCCTCTCTCTCCCTCTCTCTCTCTTTATCTTTTTGGGGAAAAGATGGAATATATTAACAAAAAAAGTGAGAAAGGGAGGAAAAAGTTTTTTTTAAAAGAAATCAGATAACAACAAATGCATTACTGAAATTTTCAACTGGAAAAAGAATGTTTTCTACCAATATGAAAGTTTATATGGAAAAAAAAATGGGGGGGTTACTTTTTGGGGGGGGAAACCACACATTTTTAGAAGGATGGAGTTTTCTGCAAGATTTGTTTTGTTTTGGGGGGTTGTTTTTACCATTTCTGGAGTCAATGAATCATCAAGGCAGAAGGAATCCAAGCACCGCTGCTGCAGTGATTGCTCACTTGAGAGAGTGGTATGAAAACTGTTTTGTCCAAATTACACTGTTTGTGAATTTCTCATTCCCTTTCAATTTGCCTTCATTCCTGTCTAGGAGTGATCTGAGGAAGGAAATGTGTGTTTCTAAATGCTTGTCTAATACCTCTTCCAGTTGGTAGCTGGACCAATAAACCTGCACCAAAAAAACCTACACCCTTATTTCATGTTTCCTAGGTCATCGGGGCTACAACACTTGCATCCTTCTCCTGTCTGGAAGAAACTTCTTAACCACACTTCCAGTTTAACACTCCTTTAAGTGATCATCTGAAGTACATTTCCCCCTGAATCTAGCTGTAGAAATTCAGAGACAGTAAATGATCATTTTTTGGTAGGCAACCTCACAAGATGCTAAATGCTGAAAAGCAAGCTCTAGATTTGAACCGTTAACAAACCCCTGCTGTAGGTATCTACCCCTAGATGTTCTCTTCCATGAGACAAAATAGTATTGCCAAATGATTGTATATATTTTATTTACATTTTTGTACTCCAGGATTTGTATAGAGTGAACGTGCTTAAGGCCCTGAGCTGTCCTCTTCTTAGTACGCTGTTTACAGTATGCTAGTATTTACAGTGACCCATATACTTGTAAGAAAATATACTGCTATATTATCACAGAAATCATCTAAATGGTTAAAGGTGAAAAATGCAAATGTTCCAAAGCCCTCTCCTGAATCAGTGCAAAGGCTTTCTTTGACTTCAGTGGGATTTCATCAGTTTAATCCTTAAACTCTTCCTCTAAGCACCTGCTTCTTACTAAACAATCAGAAATGCAGTCTCTTTTCAAGTGCTGGTGGTTATTAATAAGTCATCGGAAAACAGGAGTTGCCAGGCTGGGTCAGATACAAGGGCCATCCAGTAGCCTGCCTTAGTCTATAATGAGACATTCAAGCGTCACTTCTGCTCTTTAAGAGGAGGTAATCCAGTACCAGACATTTGCCATATCCCTGACTAGATGCTCTGCGGGGAAAGAAAGTATTTGTGGAGAAAAATAAAGCAATTGTACTTTTTCTAAAGAAGAAACACAGGAAGCTGCATCCTCCCTGAGAGCCGGACAGACCCTTCATTCACTGCTCAGTCAATTATCTCCTAACAATGCAACATCAGGCTTTTTCCTTTTTTTTTTTTTTTGGTAGTCTTCACTAATTTAAATGGACTTCAGTGACGGTGTTGTCACTTTAATAATATTGCCCTTATCAACATGATTTCTGTGATCCCAGAAACAAGCCTCTGTGGAGCTCCTTCAGCTTTGCTGAATGTCATGATTAGCCTTTAGGGTTAGTGTCCATGTGGTTGGGGACCGAGCAGAGCTGGAGTGGTGGAAAACAACTGGCAGCTTCAGTTTCAGAAAGGTTGGCGGTGGGGTGGGACAGGCCCTTATGCAGAGCACAACGAGGCAAAATCAAGAAGGCAATCGGGTACTATGGGGATGGGCATGAAGGGCACAATCCAGCTGGATGTTGGAAGTGCCTAAATGAGACGTGGGTGGATATTTGGTAGCTAAAGTGATCCAGACTGGCCCTACCCTGGCATCCAGAGGGCACCTGGGGCAATTCACCATTCACCTACTAACTAATTTGGATCTCAGACTTCCCTGGCTTGTGCCCCTGTCCAGAAGTGAATCATTTTTGGTGCCATGACCCTGCCTAGTGCTCCAGTTTGGACCTTCAGGAGGGCCAGAGCTATAAACCATACTCTTACCATACCTATCACCAATGGTGGTAATGCTGCCCTGTTCTTCTCCAAGAGCCCAATGGTTAGAGCACACACCAAGGAAATGGGAGACCTGGGTTGTCCGCAGTCCCCACCCAGACAGGCCTCTGAATCCTCTTCTCCATTTCCTTGGTGCCAGGGATAATTCTGGGCATTAGCCAACATAAAATGCACAAAAAGGCTTGCAAAAAAGTGAGAAGGACCCTGTGTTTGTCGCATAAGGCATCTGGCACTGCCCTGACTCATACGGTCCTGGGTTCCAGTCTATAATTCTAGACACCTCGTATCATGATCCTGGCCATGCCAGCGTGTCCTCTTGGGGTCTGGGCTGTGAAGAATGTGAGGACATATTCTTCTGATACCCTGGGATCAACTGCTTGAGATGCTTCTTTTCAGGAAGCTGCACTGGGTGATGCTTCCCCTCTATTCTGCACTGGGGAGGCCACATCTGGAGTCCAGTGCCCAGCTGTGGGTCCCCCACTGCAGAATGGTTGTGGACAAGTTGGAGAGAGTCCAGTGGAGGGCAATGGAAATGGTCGTGGGGCTGGGGGACAGGACTGGTGAGGAGAGGCTGAGGGAAATGGGCTGATTGAGTCTGCAGAAGAGAAGACCGAGGGGGGTTGAATAGCAGCCTTCAACTCCCTGCATGGGGGGCTGCAAAGAGGATGGAGCTGGGCTGTTCTCAGTGGGGGCAGATGACAGGACAAGGAGCAATGGGCTCAAGCTGCAGCAAGGGAAGTTGAGGTTGGATATTAAGAAAAACTTTCACATGAGGAGGGTGATGAAGCACTGGAACAGGTTACCCAGAGAGGTGGTGCAGTCTCCATCCTTGGAGGTTTTTAAGACCCGGCAGGACGAAGTTGTGGCTGGGATGATGTAGTTGGTCCTGCTCTGAGTAGGGGGTTGGACTAGCCTGAGATTCCTCCCAACCCTAATTTTCTATGATTGTATGAAGAGCACATTAAATATCACAATTTATCAAAGGGATATCATAATAGGATACTACTATATCTTTTCCCTTCTTTCCTAAAATATCAAAGAGCTGTTATCAGTGCATTTGATTTATATTAAATAGTTGCTTTTCAGTTCTAGCCACTGTAGATGAAATTTACCACAATTTAGTGACGTAATGTTGTATCCACACAAACCAGTGCTAAGGAAGATGTAGATATGCATTGCAAACAGCAATTTGCTACAGTTCCTTTTTTCTCTTATAGCTTATATTCAAAAAATGGTATTATCTGGAAATTATCTTTTCTTTAAGATAAGAAATATTATGTAATAAGTGGTGTGATTGCATGTTTTACACTCTGACTTGCTTTATCTTTCAAGATAATTTTGTCCCTAAGCCTTCCCTTTATGGTTTCTACTTCAAATTTAACAGAAAAGCACTATTATTTTCTTCGTTCATGCTAATGACCAGAAAAGCAGTCAAGTACCACAGTCACTAAAACAGAAGAATGCATCTTCATCTTACCAGATACTATTAAATATTCTCTTGGAGGCTGAGGATGCTGGAAATCATAGAATAAATAAATATATCAAATCAATATATGAATAAATAAAATAACTCAAAACAAACCCAAATCAGTTCCACTAAGGCCACATAATGCCTCGTTAGTGTCTGATTACTGTCTCTATTCTAGGCCCTCTTCTAGATAACTGCTACCCCCAGCTTCGTTACCTTGTGTGATTTAGTTTCCCTAATAAGGATCGTAAATGTCAACTTGTACAGAAATAACGGTTGGACTTTTTTGTGCTGTGGATGCTTCTGTACAGTTGCCTTGTTATTTTAAGTCACTCATTAGCATGATCATCCACCTTCTTCAGTGCGTAACAGTTCTTCCTCAATGTCCAACCCATATCTCACTGCCACTAAAGTCCCGTAGGACTGGGTCAGCTCTGGCGTGGGGCACGATGCCACACAGCACAGCCGCAGTGTACCGTCAATGCAGTAGTGTAGGCCAAGGGAATATGGCCCAGGTTTTACTGCCCTGGTTTTCTACCTTGCTGAAGCTGCTGCACAAGTCATGGATTTGCATGCGAGGATCCATGGTCCTCCTTCAGGTCCCAGACCCAGTGGCATGGACATTTACTGGCTGCCACTAGCATAAGCTCCATCTCACTAAGTCATTTATGGCTTCTAGATTAATTTTTTAATCATTTGTATATGAATGATTAATAAATGCTTAACAGATTATAAAACATTTATCATGTTTCCCTATAATAGGCTCTCCATCTTCTCTCATTATCACTACTGGGATTGCAAAATGTCTACAAGGCTGGGGAGTGAAGCCGATTACCAAACACCGCACTGATCTCTTTCTAAAATATATTGAGTCTTAAATGAAAAACTGATGAGAAATTGTGATTAACCATGTTAGCATTGAAGAGCCATTGGGTAAGTATTGGAGTTACTCAATATCTTAACTTCTTACCAAAATTACTTCCATTGGGTATTCAAAAATTGCACTGGGACGAGGAGAATGAAGGGAAGGGTAGTCCATACAGAAACGATAGATGGAATTTCAGATTAAAGTGGGTTTTTCTGGTTTTTTATTACTTATCATTAGGGGAATGAAGCATGATTTGTCTTTGGAACTATAGGGTAAGTTTTTATAGACATCTAGACTAGATTTCATAGATATTAGGGGCTGGAAGGGACCTCATGAAATCATTGAGTCCAGCGCCCCTGCCAGACGAAGGAAGTCTGCAGGGATCAGATGATCCCAGAAAGATAAACATCCAAACACCTTTTGAATGAGTCCAGAGTAGGTCCTTGCACTGCCTCTGGGGGCATCTGTTCCAGACCTCAGACTGTAAAGAAGTTTTTCCTTATATCGAGTCTGAATCGTCCTTCTAGAAGTCTGTGGCCATTAGACCTTGTAATCCCTTGGGGAGCCCTGGTGACCAACTGTTCTCCCAGATCCAGATGCTCCCCCCTTATATACTTATAGGCAGCCACCAAGTCCCCCCTGAGCCTGCGCTTCTCCAGGCTGAAGAGTCCCACGTCCGTCAGCCTCTCCTCGTAAGGCTCGCTCTCTTGGCCTTCAATCATATGAGTGGCTCTCCTCTGGACTTTCTCAAGCTTATCCACATCCCTCCTGATGTAGGGGCCCAAAACTGGATCCAGTACTTCAGCTGTGGCCTGACTAAGGCTGAGTAAAGTGGGAGGATAACGTCCCTAGTTTTGCTTGAGATGCATCGGTAGATGCAAGCCAGAGTTTGGTTTGCTTTGCAGGCTACGGCATCGCATTGGTGGCTCATGTTCATCTTATGGGCAACTAAGACCCCCAAGTCTCTGTCAGTCACAGTGCTAGTGAGCGTACCACTGCCAAGCCTATAAGTATGATGCAATTTTTTTCTCCCAAGGTGAAGTACCCTGCATTTCTCTATGTTGAATGCCATCAGGTTTTGGTCCACACACTTTGTAAGAGTGTCCAGGTTGGCCTATGTCCTCTAGCGTGACCGCCTTCCCCCATAGTTTAGTGTCGTCCGCAGACTTTGCCAGTCTGCATCTGACACCCGAATCCAGATCATTAATGAAGATATCGAAGAGTGCCCACCCAAGCACTGAGCTCTGGGGGACTCCACTGGTAACCTTGCACTACGCTGATTTGTTCCCATCAACTACTACCCTTTGGGTCCGACTCTGGAGCCAGTTCCCCAGCCATCGGACTATGCAATGGTTGAAGCACAGTTCCCCAGCTTGGTCATGAGGACATCATGGGAGACCAAGTCAAAGGCCTTCTTGAAATCCAGATAAATGACATCAACCTCATCTCCCTTGTCCAGACAATGCATCACCTGGTCATAGAAGGAGATGAGGTTGGTCAGGGAAGACCTTCCAATAAAGAAACCATGTTGGCTGGCATTCAGTAGGTTGCCTTCTGTTAGCCGGTTGCAGATGGATCCTTGATAATTTCTCCAAGATCTTGCCAGGGATGGATGTCAGACTGATGGGTCTGTAATTCCCTGGATCTTCTTTCCTCCCTTTCTTGAAGATTAGGACCACATTGGCTAGTTTCCAGTCTTCTGGTACATCATCCAAGTGCCATGAGTTTTCAGATATCTTGGCCATAGCACATGCTATGATGTCCACCAGCTCTCTTAAGACTCTCAGGTGTAATCCGTTCAGGCCTGTGGACTTATGGTGTCAAGCCTCTAGAGGTGTTCACTCACTTGATCTACATCAATTGTGGACCCATCTCCCGATCCCTGGATGCTTTGTGCCCTGTCTGACAGTGTGACCCCCCTTAGGTAGGTAGAAAACTGACATAAATTAATCGTTTAGGAGATTGGCCTTTTCTTGGGTGTCAGACATCAGCTGCCCCATTTGTTCTCACAGGGGGCCAATGTTACTTTTGTTCTTCCTCCGACTTCCCACATGTCTGAAGAATGACTTTTTGTTATCCTTGATTCAGGTGGCTAGCCCAAGTTTGGTTGCTTCCTTAGCTTTTCTGGACCGCTCCCCACAGGTACGGGCTAGTGCTGAGTAGTCCTCCTTGGTGATGATAACAATTTTCCATCTGGTGTAGGCCTCTCTTTTTTGTTTCTTTATTTTTAACCTATATTCATCCATTTTCATATGATTTCCAGCCCCCCAAACCACATTTTCACCTTCCCCAGGACAAGCAAGCCCTGACAAAGCAAGAAAATCTCCTTTCGTGGTAGGTGTTGTCCACTGGTTGCTGTCCTCCATCGGGTCTCTATTGGTGCTAAATATCTTTGACTAGTTTAAGAGAATCTAGTCCATCCTTGCAAATAATGATTTCCCTTCATGCTTTTGTCACCTGTCATCTGGGCAGCTGCAGTGTAACCTACCTGAGCATGATGATCTCACTAATTAGGTCATTCCAGCCAGTATACTGGTGGTAGGTGCACATTTCCACTGACAGTGAAGCCACAGGACTGCAGTTTATGGGTGGCAACCCTCCTTCAACTCGACTGGGCACTGCTGAGGTGTCACCTGCAGTCCTGTGCCCACTTTGGGGACTGCACTTCAAGAAAGATGTGGGAAGGAACCAAGCAGCAAGCAACAGTCATGTTAGACTGGAGAAAATGCAATTTACAGGGAAATGTTGAAGGAACTGGAATTACATAATCTGGAGAAGAAAAGACTAAGGGGGGATTAGATAACAGTCTGCAAATACGAACAGGGTTGTTATAAGGAAGATGGAAATCAACAGTTGTGTGTCTGCAGGGGACAGGACAAGAAGTAATGGTCTTAAATTTCAGCAAGGGAACTTAGGGTTGGGTATTAGAAAGGCCCTCCTACTTGTTAGGCCAGTAAAGTTCTGGATAACTTTACCTAGAGAGGAATCTCCTTCACTGAAAGTCTTTAGGGGGGGAAAAAAAAATCCTTGAATGGGGTGGTTTAGAGTAGGCAGAGATCTCCCTTCCTTGAGCCAGAGGTTGGACTAGATGACCTCCTGAAATCCCTTCCAGCCCTGTTCTTGTTTAACTTTATCCCTCTAACAAGACATCTCCAGTATATGTGTGTGTATATCTAGATCTAGATGTCTAGGTCTGGATATAGATGTAGACATCTAGATCTAAATCTAGATATATAAAGAGAGAGAGCTATATAGATATAAATCTATCTATAGATAGAGACAGAGCTGTATCTCTCTCTCTCTCTATATATATATACTTTAACTGATGCTTACCCTTTCAGAGAACGATGTCAAGAACTGCACATCTAATTTGCATACAGCGTGGTTAAAAATGGGTGAGTGTGAAATTGTGCTACATGAAGTTGTCAGTGACAAGTTGTGTGCCATTTGCTGGCCCTTCCTGTATACTGCTGCAGTAACGACCCAAGAAAACTAATCTAACATTAAGTTTTCATTTAGTACGTCTACTTCTCTGCATCCTTCTCTCATAGTTTTGCTTAATCAAACAGCATAATACTTTGAATCCAGACTTTACAACACTCAAAAAGCTTAGCTTAAAATCCTGCTGAAACAGAGGTGTCACTTCACCTTTTCACATACAAGGCCAGATTCTCAACTGGTGTAAAATAGATTAATTTGTCTTGACCGCACCCTGCACTCATACGAGCTGAGGTTAGGGGTCAGAGATTAACATAGACAAGATGATTTGGGGTGATGTTATTTTCCAAATATTATTTAAGAGAGATTGGAGTTGGCGTAGCTGTGATGTCTTGCTATGATAAGCATTTACACCGAGGTTGTTTTAAGAGCTGAAAAACAGCACATCCCCATGGAAGAACCAGCCAGATGCAAACCCGAGTAAAGAAAGGAAGTGCAAATTCCACCTGGGATAGCAGCAAATGGCTCTTTACAAGCATTTAGATTTACTGCCTGTTTGAGCTTACAGCAACTCTTCTTTTAAATCACTTTCCTGTGATTGTACTTCACACCGTACAACACACGCAGTTGACAGACATACCGATTCTACCTGGCCAACCAAAACGAGATCAATTTAAAATGATTTTAGAGAAAAATCAATCGTCACTCGTCAAGTAAACGTACCAACTGTTTCTGCCCTGAGGGTCCTCTGGAGCTGAGAGACCTCCTCAGACCACGAGGTCTCTCGCGATGCAGGTTCCCACATCGTCACCGCTGGTCAGAGCATCGGAGCATGTCCTGAAAGAAAATAACTCAAATCACCATCGTTTTGTGCTCTTGCTGCCCTCCAGGCAGAGCTGTTATGCTTTTATTAATTGATTTTTTCCCTTTCTTTCTCTTTCCACCCCCCTCCTTTCCTCTCTCATCATTCTTGCTTTCATCCTTTCTTCTTCTCTCTTTGCCCTTGCTGCTTGCAGCCTTGAGCCACGGGGGAGGTGAGGAAGTCTTCTTGGAAGATGCCTGTGCATGACTTCTTTCATCAAGGAGAAGCTGTTGCACATCAGCTCCTACACGGCTCTTGACAAAATGGGACCTTGCTCCAATGGCAAGGGGGGCCAGGGCAACTGGGGATCTTGTTCTGCTGCAGCCCTCATCCACCTTTGCAGCCCTTCAGACTAATGTCGTCTTCCACCTGCTCCGGCATTGAGGATTTGTAGACCCACAGTCGGGGCCTGGGCAGCGGTGACCTGTACTGGCCGTGTCACAGCATCATCAAGGGTTATATTTGGTTGGCAGAGAAGACATACTTAATAAAAGGGATTCAGGACAGTGTCCGTAGTGATTTTAAACTGAAACAGGGTCAAACACTCAGGGCCAGATTTGATCACCTCCCAGGACTGACTTTATTCCACAAGAGCTTTCTTGTGCTTGCATCGGGTTTGTTATTGTGCAGTATCCTGAAGTTTGCTTCATTTTGCACAGGAGAAAAACAAAAAACAGCACTCAAATTTCAGGTCATTTCTCCAAGCCACATGAAAGATGGGAATTCAATGTCCAGGACTGCAGAGCTCTATAGACGGTTCTTCTTGCGCTCACGGAAGAAACAGAAGGTCATCAAGAAAGGGGTTGTGTTCAAGACAGTGCAAGAATGCATTAAGAAAAGCATTGCTAGTGGCACTGAAATTGCATTATTTCTTTTATGTCCAATTATTTCCTATCTTCTGAATTTAAAAAACAATACAAAATAAAAATGTGTATTTGTTCCTGAGGCAACAGCACAGACGTGTCAGCTTCTGTTTAGTTTATGACTAGCGGTGCTGTTTTGTTGGGTTTTTTTGCATCCTGAGATCTGACATGACCTGAAATGTGGCTTTTCAGGAGGAAAACCATTTGCATCTGCTGTCCCCACCATATCCTGGTGGTGCTGCCACTGCTTGGTCTGCAACTGCTTATTTGTCAGAGTTACCCCTGCTTATTTCACAGCTAACCGTCCCTGAAGGTGATTTCACTATGCACCGCATGTGGACCGCTGGGTAGCAGCACCGCTCTGCCCTACAGACTGAGATCATACCTGGCTCTAAAAGGAGTCAGGGCTATAATAATTTTCTTTACTGGTGATTAACTTCACAGACCCGGTGTTATTTGCAGGACAGCCCCATCTCTCCCATCAATGCTGCTTCAAATCCTCCTGGAGTATGGTTGTCAAAGGAGCTCACAAAGGCAATGTCTAAGGTATTTCTGGTCACTTGCATAGAGTACCGAGACCAGTTTGCCTTTGAATGTGGCCTGGTGAACCAGCACGGTCCCTTGAATGCCAGTGGCCAATGCAACTCCCTTGAGACCCCATTTGCACAAAGAGCCACTGCTCCCAGGAGCTGGCGTGTCCTTGAGACCTGTGGCAAAGCCTTTTCTGCAACCATGCACAGCCCCTTGCATTCCCCAGTTCCCACCCACGAAGTCATCCTGGAGACCCATAGCACAAGATGATGCCCCATCTCTCTCCAAGATAAATAATGCGGCACCCCTGATTAAAGCTGCTTCTCTGATCATGCACTGGCAATGGGATTTCAGCAGAGAGACAAGTCTGGTGATGCCCTGGGATTTTCCAGACACAGATGCTCTGGGTCATCAGGTGGTCTGAAAAAGTCCATCTTTTTTAAATATTTGTCTTAGGATATAGATTAAAAAACAAAACAAAACATGGAAAGGCACAGAAAACAGAATAAAGCACAGCATGGTTTTAGCCAAAAAAGATCATGTCAGGCCAATCTAATATCCTTTTAGGAGAGGATAACTGGGTTTCTGAGATAACTGCAATGCAGTGGACCTAATCAATCTAGATTTGAGGAAAATATTTAATGTTGGGCCTTACATGAAATTATTAGCTACACAGGAGAAGATGGACATCGATGCTTTAATTTTAAGGTAGATAAAAGGTTGGCTAAAAAGGAGGTTTATACTGAGGAGTGAGGTATCAGACTGGGATGAAGTTATTTGTGGTGTCCCCAAGGACTGATCTTGGGACCCATTTTTTTAAATATCTTCATTAGTGACGCTGGTGTGAGAAATAGATGTGTACTTATGAAATGCAGGATATGGGTAGTGTTAACCTGGCCGGTGCTCTGCAGTAGGGTGTAGGTCAATGTGAGGAGTGGAAAATTTAACAGGGCGAGGTGCAGTCTCGCACTTGAGGGACAGCACCGAAATGTCCAGTCGGGACACAGAAATTAGAGCCAACAGAGAAAGAGAGGGAGACTGTTTAATGCTTAATCATAGGAAAAACCCAGAGCCATTAGTATTAAATATACTGACATGAAAAACACCAATGCAATCCTGGCCTGCATTAGGTGGAGTATTTCTGTAGAAACAGGAAAATAAGAGTGCCACTGGGCAAGGCATCAGCCAGACCCCATTTAGCATATCATGTACAGCTCTGTACACCTGTGTTCAAAGCAGATTAATTTAAACTGGACTAGGCAGAGGAAAAGGTTTCCAGGATGGTGAGGTGAATGGAGAACCTATCTCATGAAAAGCGATTAAGCAAACTTGGCTTGTTTAATGTGACCAAACAGAGGCTGAGAAGGGATAGGATTAATCTTCATTAATATATTTGCAAGGTAAATAAGAGGAAGAGGGAAAAGCAGATTAAATATAAATGGTAATATTGGTACAAGATCAAATAGGGAACTTATGGTCATGAACAAATACAACGTTTTTGAATGTTAGAGGAATCAAATCCTGATATGGATCGAGAACAAGTGGTGGGTGGGGGTCAAGGAACCAGATTTGTTTCAAGAAGAGGCATAACTGATTTATGGACGTGATAGTATGTATGATAGCATTACAGGAATCTTATTGTGGCCTCAAGTACGTGATATTCCCAGGGAAGGCCCAAAAGACACTTCAATTGCTGTTTGCTTTCTGGTGCTTAAAAGGAGCCGGGAGAGAGATTATTTCAGCCTTTTCAAATCCCGGGTTGCCAGTGGAGGCCGAGGAAAGGCATGATGGTCTGGACTGGACGTTGGAGCTCAGCCAGAGGTTACGGACCTGCTGCAGGAACCAGCGGGCGAGAGTCAGTGAACTTTGTTACAACTTTTGTTGTAATGTTTCCTTTTGACCGTAAAATGTATAAATCTATACCTGGATTAATAGTATCATCAACCTTTATTCCAACTGGTTTTGTAGATGTGAGGATATGGAAGCATGATATGGATGATTATCACCCAAACCCCATAAAAGGCAGATGCTTTTCTGAATTCAGGCTAGTAACTTTAAAAATGATGGATGAAGAAACAGAATGCGTCTTTATTTAAAAAAAACCCAAAAACAAAAAACCCCAAACATTCAAACCATCAGGAGAAACATAGCTTTGATTCAGTTATCATCACCTATCAGATAATATCCAGGCCAAAATATGTGGCATTATGAATGCCACATTTTCATAATTCTATTTTTTCAGGGGACTATTTAGAGATATGTTTGCTTTTGTTCCCCACCCCCGCTGGGTTTTTATGATTTCATTCTCAGATCATGAACAGGTTTTTTGCTTATCAACTGGCCAGCAAATTAGTGTTAATATATAATGAGATTGTGCGTAGGTGAGAAATGAATTGCTGATCAAATGGGGTCTCGTTAACTTTAACTAATACTTACTATTAACAGAAAACTAGTTTTCCTACTTCAGGATGCAGCACCTCACCAGACAGCGTACGTTTTCCATCCAGTACATCAGGTCATGTCAGATCTAAGGATGGAAAAAAACCCAGCACCGCTAGTCATAAACTAACAGAAGCTGACACGTCTGTGCTGTTGCCTCAGGAGGAAAGTACACTTTTTTATTTATTTATTTATTTTTTTAAATTCAGGAGTTAGGAAATAATTGGACATAAAAGACATAATGCAATTCAGTGCCACTAGCAATGCTTTTCCTAATGCATTCTTGCACTGTCTTGAACACAACCCCTTTCTTGATGACCTCCTATTTCTTCCTTGAGCGCAAGAAGAACCGTCTATAGAGCTCTACAGTCCTGGACACTGTATTCCCATTTTTCATGTGGCTTGGAGAAATGACCCCAAATTTGAGTGCTTTTTTTTTTTTTTTTTTTGCTGTGCAAATAAAGCAAACTTCAGGATACTGCACTATAACAAACCCGATTCAAGCACAAGAAAGCTCTTGTGGAATAAAGTCAGTCCTGGGAGGTGATGAAATCTGGCCCTGAGTGTTTGACCCTGTTTCAGTTTAAAATCACAGCGAACACTGTCCTGAATCCCTTTTACTAAAGTGTGTCCTCCCTGCCAACCAAATGAAAGAAAGGCAAATCGAGGTCAGGGCTTTGCTTCTGAGGGTGCCAATGGGACATTTAGTTTGAAAGCCGTCACTATGGATTTCATGATAACCTTCAGATTCTTGGAATAGCCCCATCCTCAGCGCCAGACATCCTCTCCCGAATGAAGGTATATTAAAAACAGTTCAATAATAGTGACCCAGGAATGCAATTAAAACCTCATTGTTTATTCATGTGCTGCCTTCATCTGGGACCATGCCTAAGTCTTTTGTTCCTGACTGGCTTTGAATGGGCTCATGTCTCGCTTGGATGGCCATCGCTGGGGCTGCTCCCGGCTCCCTGGAGCACCTGGCTCAGGCAGGCGCTGGTCCAGTTTCAGGTTTCTCCTGCTACACTTAATTTGTCTCTCCCCATCTCGGTCTCTCACACAGGCACGTGCTGTGTCAGCGGCTAAATTCTTGGGCTAGATGCATCTTACTTGTTTCCTTTGTTCTCTGGGCCAGATTTTAAAACTTAGGTGCCTGAAGTTGCAGGGAAACACTTAGGCATCTACTCTCGTTGAGAGCAGTAAGACATTGGCTTTGAAAAACTGGGTCCTATTTGCTGCTAGTTACAGTGTTTGATTGCAGGATAGCTGGTCTTATTTTTCCCAGGAGTCTCTGAAGATGTTTCATGGTCTTTTGGGATCTTCTTCCTATCACTGGGTTTTCCACCCACCTAATGAGAAGTTGCTGTCTTCGCATTTTTATGGTTATCCTTTAAACTTGAGCATCCCTAAACTATGCTGTCATCTCAAGGAAAATACCAAATATATATATATATATATATATATATATATATATGATTCTTTTAACAGAAACTATCTAGACCATTCAAACTGCGTATAAAAACATATCCTCAAGAGAGATGCTTCTGGAAAGTTCCAGAAGTAAAAAAAAATAAATAAAAAACACAAACAACAACATCATCACAATGCCGGCTTTCCCTTATTCCCTATCTTCAATGCAGTAAAAATAACTATGATGAGCTCATTTAATTTTGGTCTGATATGAGTCTCCATATGAATATTTATAATATTCAGGATTAATTAATAGTTGAAAAGTTCCAGACTCACAAAATGTTATGGCAACCTGAGGGAATAGAAACTGCTTTTTTTGTACTATTTCAAGCCGGCTCCACATACCCTGAGCACCTAATGTGAAGCCTAGCATTGAATATTTAAACAGTTTAAAAGACTTTATGATAGATTTTTGTGCTAGATGAACACAGAGAACTAAATCACATGCCAAAAAAAAAAAAAAAAAAGGAAGATTTCAAGAGGAATTCCCTATGAATCTGTGCAGGGGAGATATATTTATCAAAGTAATTTCCTGTTCACATCTGTTTTGCGTGTCCTTATCACTTACAAACACATATGGAAATATATATATATTTTATCAGTTACTGTCACAATTATAAATTATAATGCTGAAACCCATTAATTCTTCCCTTTCTCTCAAAATGTTTTCATGCAACAATTTAGTACAAAAGCAAAAGCAATCTTTCTCCTCCCTTCTGCTTCCCCCCTCCCCTTAACAAAAACAAAAAGCATTCAGACCATTTTGCATGTGTGAAAGCACACAGGTCTGCACTCAGAGCTCAGGGACACTGGTGCAAACCATCAGCAATGCTTCTCACATCCCGAGGGCCACCTCTGCACCAAACAGGAACGATGGAGAGTCGGGACTTCGTTATCTCCCAGAAGTCCAAGGGTGCAGAGGTCTGGTCTCATCTGGTGCCTGTGAACATTGCTCCTTGGCAGGCAGTGTTGCCATGCTATCCGGGGAGGACCTAATGCACGGACTGGTCCCGTGTGCGTTACGTGCTGATGCAAAAGACACAATATGTAAGGGTTAAGTCCTGGCCCCACATCCTAACGAGCTAGCTGGCCCCACTGGGTTGAGACTGCCTTCTGCTCAGCCCTAGTGAGGGGCTCTGGTTCCTCGCTTGCCTCCCACCTAAGCTTTGCTGCACAACACGCATGGGACTTCCAGACTTCGAGCAGGTCTTGACCCAGATCCATCCCCTCCCCTTGTGCCCTGTCCCTGACTTCATCTTCTGCCCCTTGACCTGGCAGACAGACTCCTAACCGGAGGGGTGAGCTCCTCTTGCCAATCCCTACCACCAGGCAAGGCTAGAGATGAGTGGGACTCAAGACACCCCTCCTGTCCCATATGTAGTGATCACCAGGTTCAGTAAAGACAAGCAGACGATGAATGAGAGGAACTAACAACAAAGAACTGTATTGTGGAGCAGTCAGCAACCTCTGCAGTCCCTTGGTCTCTCAGCTAATGAGCTACTGAATTGAAGGACCATCTTCCAAGGGCCAACTCCCTTGGTTCCCAGTAGGAGAGCATCTCCAAATTACAGCTTCTATCACTGCACCACACCCAGACTGTCGGAGCTAAGGATGAGGAGGCGAGGGGTGTTCAATGCCAGGCTCTGGTCTGCTGTGGGTACAGCTAACAGGCAGGCAGGCAGCAGCGACATATAATCACATCATGGTTGAGGCAAGGCTATGGCTAGTGGTGGAGATTCAGCTTCTGTCACCAGCCTGGGTCCTATTTGGAAGCATGTGAGCAGGTGATGGCATCCGTGACTGCCTTGAGGAAGGAAATGAGGGTCAGTGATGCCTGAATAGCTCTTCATGCCCTGCTCAGTAAAGACCTACTTCAGCTAGAGATTGTACATGATGTAGTGCCTGGAGCTGGGGCACTGGGCCAGGACATTTGGCCCGCTGTGTATGTCTGTGGCATGGGTTTATGTATCTGCATATTGCAATAAGGCAAAGGAGGGATGCACAGCAGAGCAGCATCAATGAAACCTCTTCTAGGACAACCGCCTAACTAAGCAGTGAGATATCAAGCAATGTACTTTCCAGTTTCTATTTGCTTTGTTTTGTTTTGCTGTTGCATACGGGAGTTCATTCTTTAGAGATTCAGCAGTTGTGACATTATCCCATGCTTGCAGCTACACAATGAGTGTGTCTACACATCGTGGCATGGAGACATTGCTATGGCGCTGTGCTTTAGTACTTCCTTTTGGGAGTACTAATGCATGCCACAGTGACTGCCCATATTGCACTGGGATGATGTAGCTGGGGCTGGTCCTGCTTGGAGCAGGGGGTTGCACTAGATGTGACCTCCTGTGGTCCCTTCAACCTTCATTTTCTGTGATTCTGTGTGCGCCGTGCATGGTTAGATTACACCACTGTGTCACCGTAGTGGCACGCTATACCGGGGGAGTGGGCTGCTATTGCGATGCATCTGCCCATCACGGGGAAAACCCACGTGATCGCTCCATTGCCATAGCACATAATACTGCAATGTAGCGTGTTGCTACATCCCCATAGGGTGATGTGTAAACGCACCCAATGTAATTCAAGCTAAGAGAAGTTTCTCCACAGCAGAAATGCTACTGTGAAACCTGTTTTTCACGTGCATTTATGTGGACTGGCTTCAACTACCCTGAGATGTACAAGCCACTTCTTTGGATCTACATAGCTTTGCTGCTGTGCACATTTAAAGCACAGAAGAGAGAATTACTAGGCAGACTGATTGGTTTCAAAGAGGATGGAGCCAGACTGGTCTCAGTGGGGGCAGATGACAGAAAAAGGAGCAATGGACTCAAGCTGCAGCAAGGAAAGTTGAGATTAGATATTAGGAAAAAACGTTCTTACTAAGAGGGTGGTGAAGCACTGGAATGGGTTACCTGGAGAGGTTGCGCAGTCTCCATCCTTGGAGATTTTGAAGACCCAGGTGGATAAAGCTTTGGCTGGGATGATGTAGCTGGGGCTGGTCCTGCTTGGAGCAGGGGGCTGGACTAGATGTGACCTCCTGAGCTCCCTTCGACCCTCATTTTCTATTATTTCTATGGTTCTATGATGCCTATAAGGGCTCCGTTTGAGCTTGTTGTTCCACCACAGTGGAGCTTGCTAGAAATCATGCCCACTACTTGTGTCTCCTAACTCCACTCTCCTACTGGGCACCAGAGACATGATGGAGGATGCAACAGAGCTAGTGATTGACCCTGAGCTTCCATCTTGCTTAGTTCAGGTAAGTACTTAGGGAGGGGCACGATAAGGGAAAGTTGATTTTTGCTCTGGTGCTTGGGTGGATTGATGTGGGGGGCAACCGAAAAAGGACTTTATGGTAAGTGGTTGCTGGGGTGGAGCTCAGGATGGGAACAAGAAGCATTATAGGTATGGTCAGGAATAGCCAGCCCAGCCCAGGGATCCATCTAGTCCCGTATCCTGTCTTCAACAGTGGCAAAAGATGTAAGAAACCTCCATCAGGCAAAATGAAATCCACCTGTCTCCAGGGGAGATTTTGTCTGAAGCTCTATTACTTAAAGGCTGTTTGGGACCCTGACCCATGAAGATGTGTGCCCTGGGGCTAAGACAGGGTTTTATCATAAATCTTGATTCCAGCAGAACTTTGCTGGGTAGCAAGGTTAACACAGTGACCTGCCTTCCCATACAACAAATCTTTTGTTTTCCACTTGAGGAAGTGTCTGATGCAGAGAATGAGAGTTGGAAGCAGCTAAGTTTTCTTTTCTTTTATTCAATCATTTTTATTCAGTCTACTGCACGGTGAAATGAGGGGCATTCAGCCAATCAGGCAGCAGTTTTCCTAGTGCTTGAGCATAACAGCCAGGATATGAAACACTTGAAATAAAACCTTTTTCTTTCTAGGTCACTTGGAAGGAAGAAATGAAGAGAAAGGGCTGGACAGCTGTGCACATCTGGTATCAGAAACAGGGACCCATGAAACCAATTTTCAAAGTGGCACATGCAAACGGAATGCACAGATCTTGTTAACAATAATGGGATTTGTGCACAGAACTATTGTGTGCTTCTTAGAGTTAAAATTATGAAGCTCCAATATGACCCGTCCCTTAATTTAAATCTGTATGGCAAATCCCTAGCACTTTATGCACCATTGCTGCATTGTCTGCTTTTTTCTTAGAAGCATTCAATAAAGAAAAAAAAAAAAAATGAATTACTCTAGGAAATTTATCTTTTATTATATTTAAAGGCTAGGGGGGAAAATGACACATAAACCGGTGTAAGTGATAGGAAATTGGTTCAAATCTGTAACACAACAGTAGTTCAGTGCACATAAATCGCTTTCAAAATGGCGGAAACCAGTTTAAGATAAACCTGCATGGATGCAGTATCAGACTTAACTGATTTAGGTTAAATCTGTTAGTTGCACTTCTGTCCCAGATTCCTTCCAGATTCCAGTTAACTCACAGTCTCCCAGCATCCCAGGATGCTTTGCACCTCCCTGCAGGACACCCCTCCTCCACACACACACACACACACACACACACACACACACACACGCACTCACCAGGGAGGCAGATTAGCCTTGGCCCAAGCCATCTGCTCCAGCCAAGCTGGAAGGTGTGCTCTAGCACCCCCTGGCTTCTGGCCTGGCCACTGCAGGCATGTGGCTGCATTTCTGGAATCAAAAGCGAATGCCTGTTCACTTGCTTATTGGTTCAATCTACAGAGCTACACTAAGCTGCAAAGATTGAATCCATTCAGCCTCAGGCTTTGTTAACTGTCTGTACTTAAGCCAGGTGTTCTAAGTACAGCAGCAGGTAGGAGTCAAGCTGCAAAAGCGTGTGCAGTATTAAATTTGGGGGAAAGCTGTATTGCTTTCTCCAGGTCATTCATTAAGTTTCTTCATAGTATATGCCCAGGACTCATCATCTACTCTGTAAGGAGATGGCTCTGTATGAGCTCTAGGAGGTGGGGCTTTATTTCTTGAGGGCAGTGGCTGCCATTCTGCATTTGGAGATCTTGTGCAGGATGGATGTCACTTGGGCAATCCGTGGTGATGCCACAGAGACCATGACTGGGACGTTCTTGTCTGCTCAGTCTGGAGCTTGCTCCTCAGTACCACTGTAATGAAAATGGGTGGGATCATGACATGACTCAGGCATACAGTCAGCAAGATGCTGAATCTGCCTGTGATGGATTAGCGGGGTATATTGTGCCAAGCAGGCCATCAGGGCTACTGCTGCTGGATGGAAATTGGAAAATGTTGTGATGAACCCCTAACCCTGCTTCTTACCCCAGTCACTCTGTATCCACCCTCCTAAAAGGCCTTCATGAAGTAGGGGCAGAATAGATCTGGGCTGGGGTAGTTTCCCCAGTTTTTCCCTTCTGTAGCAGTTAAACCTTTGCCCCCACTTGTCTTCTTGCAAGCAAGGCAGTGCCTGCAGGGCCCATCTACATTTCAAGGCCTCCAAACAGTGATAGGGCTGTCGGGGCATTGGTAATTAAATCATTGCAGCTCTTAAGAACTTAGAGCTATGGCAAAATAAAGCAATCGATATAGAGCATTGCAGTAGAAGACCAAGTCACTCCAGCTGTAGTAATTTTGTTTCCTCCTCTCTACTCTGCTTTTCATTATGTCTAATTGCCTGATCTATAGTTCCAAATAAGAATCGATAGGAATATATTACAACAAATTATTTTTAATTCTCTTTTAAAAAGGATCAGAAAGTGCTATTGAATATGACACTTCTAATTATATAAAACAAATGAACTTTCTATTGGGGCTTGAGACCTAGTAACCAATCAGTTACCAATGTTGCAAATTTATATTCTGCAAAAAGGACTCAGTGTCGGCATTCACCAAATATTTTAAGATATTAACAAGGAAAAAAATGAATTGTACACATTTCCAATTATGCCTAATAGAGTGCCTAGATACAATCTCTATTGTAAGATTCTTCTCTGGGAGATATCATGTGTTAGTTATATATAGGATACTCACTACAGAAGTCTTCCCAGAGAGTGTGCCATTGCACTGACTAGCACTATCTGCTATTAAAATAGTTCTGCATTAATGCATTTAATGCTCATTTTTAGGCACTCACACACTGTGTATATTGTTTCTCAAAGATAATGAAAGGTCCCAGCCCAGCACAGGAAACCAGGCTTGAACTCACAGTCATTTTGGCTTTCTGTGACTCTGGTCTCTCTTGGTTTCTCTCTTGTCTTTCTGTCATCCTATCCTAGGAGGATACTCCCTATCCCACCCCTGGACTTTGCTCCAGCAGGCAATAAAAGAGGACATCAAGTTCAATCTCAGGAATTCAATTCAGAGAAACCATAGCAATCATAGAGAAGTAGGGCTGGAAGGGACCTCAAGAGACTAAATGTAGTCCAAACCCCTACCTGAGGTTGATTGCTATGCAAGGATCGCTATAAGGATCATTTCTATAAGGACCATTGCTATGAGGATCATCCTATATAAATCCATAATCAAAGCTCTTATTAAAAACTACCATCAGCTCTGACATAATACAAGACATAACACTTGATCATACTATGATTCACAGGTACACATGCTTTCTCTCTCTTTTCCTGACATCTTCTGTCTAAATTAATGACTCAGACTCTGTGGCTAGGGACAGAAGTTACACATAAGCTGGTTTACGGGATCAGAAACTGGTTTAAACCTGTAACAGAACAGATGTTCAGTGCACAAAAATAAGTATCAAAATGGCTGGAACCAGTTTAAGATAAACCTGGTTGAATGTAGTGTCAGACTTAAGTGTTTTGGGTCAAACTGGTTTATGAAACTTTTGTCCCGGACCTGTGACATCCCTTAATGTGTGCCTACCCATCTGCTTACGCTCAACATAGTTTAAAAAACAGAAAAGCTCTTTCTTTCAATCTTGAATTGTCCTCACTACCTCCTTCCTCAGTCACCACTTTCCTGCCTGGCACTCCGTCCCAAAACCTGAATATCATCTTAGACTCAGACCTCTCTCTGGAGCCTCATTTCCAGGCTATGTCCAAAATTGTGTCTTTTTTCCTTCATTTTAAAAAAATAATATCCCTTAAGATGTGGTTTGCCCATGGCTCTATACAGCTGAAGCTCCCCTGCACGCCCTCATCATCTCACTTACTGCAGCATCTTTTCCCTGCCCTTGGTACATACCTGTTCATGTCCAGTCAGATCGCTGCTGTGGGATCGTTTTCCCAGCACGTCCCTTTTTCTAGGTGTCTGTTCTCTTGGCAGCCTCCCCCTAAGTTCCCCTTCTTTGTTATATCAAATGTGAACTGCTTCTCTCTGCTTTCAGACACATTTACCATCTGTTCACTTGCTGCCTGTTCTCTCTCATGCACTACTATCAAGATGATGATGCCTCCCTCCTGTTGGTTAATGCTTCAGGCCTCCATTGCCCACGTTGTATTCTCAAACACATACCTTTGTCCTTTGTGCCTTCTCTCAAGCTACACCTCATGTGTAGGAAGAGCTCCTATTAATCCTCAGACATGAAGCACTTTTATATTTTTTCTTTGTCGTGATGTGTACAACAAATTTGACAAGAGTAGGTTGTTGGTACTCCCAGCATGCTGGCATATATTGTCACATTGTTCTTATGCTCTTGGCCCATCTGTACCCAGCTGTTGTATTTTTGTCCTGATTCTTGTCCTCTTGTCTTATTCCTGTCCATATAGCACCTGTCACATTAGGGTCCTTCTCCACAACTGGGACTCCTGCATGAGAAATAACACAAAATTACCTTCATGTCATTCCTAGCACAAATATTTTGGATACAGCCCAGCATCAGTACAATAAGAAGTGTCTGGGCACATCTACATGTGCAATTAATGCAAAGCAATAAACTCTAGCACAAGCAGCCCTGGGGGGTCAGCCCTCCATCCTGGGCTGCTTCAACCCAACTCAACATGCTGTGGAGGGGCTGGCGAGGCATGAGGATGCTAAAGTGTGGGGCTAGATGATAGGCCCCGTCATTGCCTGCACATGCATTATGCTGCACATGTTCACTTTGCTTTAGGATAGTACTTGTGTGGGCAGTACTATCCTACAGTGGCGTTCATTAATTTACTGTGGCCTAATCGCTCTGAACATGTACACAGTGACACTTTACTGTGGAGTTAATTAGCTCTGCAGTAAAGCATCTTGTGTAGATGTGCCCTCTGCAAAGGATATTAGGGTTGCAAAGCCAATCATTCAAACAATAGGGAATCCCTGAATTAAGGTTATCCAAGATATTCCTGCTTCTATAGAGCATTATCTTCTTGTACACCTCCAAATACTGGCCAAAGGGCAAAAAATAAACTTATTGTCTGATTCCTGGGTCATCTATAAAACTTTTCCTATACAATCAATAGATTGAATGCTCAGAAAGATGCACAAAAAACCTGTAGATACTGAACTAGATTTAAAAAATTCTGGGAATAGATTTTGTCCTGAAGTATACGGCAGTAAGTTACTTATTGGCTAGGCCATTGATTTTGCCATGCTAAATATTTCATCAAGGCTATTTACCATCTTGCCCTAACTACAGAGAGGGGGAATAAAATTTAGAGACATTTGTAAGACTCCTCTTCTTTAAGCATTTTGCTCTTGTGACCTCATTGGGATGCCTCGTGGGAGTAGAGTTAAGCACTTGCATAAATATTTGTAGGATCAGGGTGTAAAGACAAGGTCTCTGAAGGAAGGTCGGCACATAGGAAGAATAGAAGTCTAATGCACTGAACAAATTAACCATCCTAATCCCATTGAAATCAATGGGGATTAACCTTTACCTAACCTCTAGCTGCACTTTTGAAAACATCTATGAGGTTCCTACCTGCATCTTTAGGCACCTACAGAACTTGCAGATGTGGCCCTAAATCTTTAATTGTTGCATCAAGGCTGGATTTAATCCCAAGAATCTTATTTTAATTACATTAACATTTCTTTTCCATCTTCTTTAGTTTCTCTAACTATATCTATTTTGCCTAAAGATCTAACACCCCTTGGAACTCGGTAGGGTAGAACGAGCATTGCAGCGTGTGTGCATATCCTTTAATCAGTAGGCAACTGTTGGGAGGAAAAAAAAGAGAAAAAAATAAAAAACACAAAAATTAACTGTTCTTTTTAAAGTGTCAATGTGAAGGGAGAGTTATACATACAAACTGCTGCATCATTTAGTATGCATAAGATACAGCGTGCTGAGCTGCTAATGAGATAGCAATTTGGAGGTTTTGGAAGTACTAGCTATGCTTCATGCTTATGGGAATCAATGAAAACTGATGAGTGAAATTTAACAAAATTTCAATTAAAGAATTATGCAAACTGTTGTGCCCAAATTGAATGGTTAGATCTGTAGCACAGGCTCAATTTTTTACTTTGCTCATAACTGTAAGATGCTTAGCTTATATCGTGTTTGTGTAATGCTAGAGTATGAATAATTAACAATAGCCTCTTAGGTCAATCCATGCATTTTTTTTTCCACTTAGTTTGATGTGTGTGATACTGAGAGAGACTGAGGAACCATGATGGATGGGAGTGGAATGGAAAGTATGAAGACAGACTGGGACACAAGTTGAGCATATCTGACATATTTCTTGGATAAGTTACCTGCTCAAAGCAGAGAATGTCAGCAACTTCTTTTTTTGTGGCAATAAAATCTAGAGCATTTTTGTACAAGGAAGCGCTGCAGTGCTGCACACTTTGGAAAGCTCCCAGCACTGTGACACATGCAATTGTATAAGTGGTGAACTAAGCATTAGCGCTGAGAAAATGGCGGTGGCATGCTTTGGAGCTAAAACACCTCAGACATGCTTTAGTTCAGAAGTGCACCGTCACCATTTTCCACATGCTGACACGCATCTCACCACTTATACAACTGCATGTGGTGCAGTGCAGGTTGCCTCAGCTCATGTGCAGAGCAGACTCAATTAATCAAGTCTGCTCCAAAGTGGCAGACCTTGGGTACGTTGCAGGGAAAAAAGGATGTGTATAAATGCCTCTAGTTACTGCTTCGTTGCCTTATCATCCCATTGCATACAGACATTTTCCTACCACAGAGAAAAGGCAAATAATTGTCTATGACTATATGTCTCAATTTACTAATACTTTGCTTTGGCAGTGTAGTAGAGGCCAAAGCCCCTGTCACTTTAAGAGGGGATAGCAGCTGGTTGCTGCAGCAGGCTGGCCATCAGCCCAAGTGGAAACCCCTGTATGTGGGTGGGGATCACATGACAGGAAGGGGCGGGGCTTTGGGACATATAAACCCATTGCAAGAGGCCAGGTGATCAGTCTGGGCCTGCATGCTGCAGGGAGAGGAGCTCCTGAGAGAGAGGGGCTGTGGGAGACAGGCAGGCACCCGAGAGCTGGGATGAGAGGGATCCAAGGGTGATATGTTCAGCAGAGGACAAGGACCCAGAGTGGGAAGATGTTGAGTTTGTAAAGCAGCTTGCTTATAGCCTGGAGCAAAAGTGCAGAACACAGCCAGGGACCCAGATCACATGGGTGAGAGACAGGCATGGAGCCTAGGAGCCAAGGTCCAGGGCAGGAGAGATGGACTGAGGGGTGCAGCCTGAATAAAAGGGCCAAGGCCAGGAAGACTGAGGCCCAGACAAAGGTTCAAGGCCTGAGAGCCAGAAGCAACTTTGGGGCTGGGGCCCCCTCCAAATGAACATGGAGTAACACCTGTGAGGCATGGGCATGGCTACAGAGGAGGACAGAGCCTGTAAGCATAGCCTATAAGGCAATGGATGCCCTAGGGTCAGGAATGCCACAGATTAGTGCCCAAGGGGCAAGACTGGGGTCAGCTGGGTATGAGAGCTACCAGCTGGCTAAAGTGAACTAGGGATCACTCTGGGACCCTGGGAAAGTCTTTCTTTACATCATCATAATTCCATCAAGGTGTGGCAAGTGAGGAAGCATGAAAGTACCCCGAGGAGCTTGGGTGTGGGCTTGAGTCCTGTGACCAGCAGGGACACCATGGCCATCCTTGGGGTATGGTCCTGCTATAGGAACGTTTATTCCATTCCATGTTCATTTTTCCATGTATTTTCAGTGGTTTGATTCCCAGCATGAGACACTTGCTGAAAACAATTGTCGGCACATTTCTTTGCCCCTCTCAGCACAGAACTGAAATGATACCGTGTGTCATACATGGCCTACCATGACTCAACAACGCATTAAGATTTTTTGTAAATATTTTCAATCAATCCACAGAGATAAGAAATCAGGTAATTTTCTTTTGGATGAATTATAATTTAAAAAATATGAGGAAGTGAAATTATGCTCTTAGTTATTATGGACACAGAAAAAAAATGGATCATATTGATTGGCTAGGAGTTATTTATCTAGCTGAGATGTTCCCCAGTACTTGCCTTCTTTGAATTACACCTACTCTACTATTTAATTTGCAGTCTGTGAAAAGTCTCTGGTACAGATACAAGCAAGGGCAAGTCATAGAGCTGGTGTTGGAAAATGAAGATAAGGCGCGATCAATATTCTGTTGACTTCCATGGATACTTGTTCTCGTGAACTATTACAACAACAACAAAAAAAGAAGATTAAAAAGATAGAGAATATGTAAACTGATGGCTGTAAATAAGGACTGACAGGTGGATAAGGACTGACACTGTGGATACCAAACTCCTGCCCTCTGGGCATTCATGAGACCAGTGCAGGATAAAAGTTTGGTGCGGGTCCAGATCTGGAAGTGACTGAACTCCAGTGGCACAAACAGTCATGCCACAGGCTATGGGCAGATGAACTCTATAATCCTAGAGCCATAGTAAAGTTGAGCTGAAAGGGACCTTCAGCATCTTCTAAACCATCCCAGCCATGGGTCTGTTCAACCAGCTCCTGAAAATGTCCAGGGATGAAGATCCCGCAACTTCTCTAGATATCCTGTTCCAATGCTTGACCTCAGAGTCAGAAATGTTCTCCTTATCTCTAGTCTAAATTCCCTCTGCTGTAGCTTCAGGCCTGTCATCCTAGTCTTGTCCCCAGTGGCCACAGAGAAAAGCCCACCTCCATCCTCTCCTTAAATACCCTTCAGGTATTTGATGTCTGCTATCAAATCGCCCCTCGAGTCTTCTCTTCTCCAGATTACATATCCTTATCTCTTTCACCTTTTCCTAATAAGTCTTTCTTCCTAAGATCCTAATCACTTTGGTTAATCTGTGCCTGGACTCTTTCCAATTGATCCATATCTTTCTTGAAGTGTGGGGCCTATAACTGCACATAGTACTCCAGGTGGGGCCTCAACAGAGCTGAATTGGTTAGAAGAATTGCTGGCTTTGATTTGCAAGTTAATACAATCCAGGTCCTGCTGCCTTTTTTTTGCATCAAGAGCACACTGTTTGCTAATATTCAGCATACGATCCACTGTAGCCCCCAGGTCCTTTTCCGCAGTATTTCCAACTAGCCAGTTATTCCCCACTCTCTATTTGTGTGTGCAGTTATTCCATTCCAGGTGCAGAACTTGGCATTTGTCCTTGTTGAATCTCATCTGAATGGTTGTGAACCATTTCTCCTGTCTATCCAGGTCAGTCTGGATCCTAGCCCAGTCTTCCAAAGTGTCTGCAAGTCCATCCAACTTGGCACCATGAATAACTTTGCTAAGCATGCACTCAACTGCATCATTCAAATAGTCAATGGAGATGTGGAACAATACCAGACCCAAGACAGACCCTTAGAAAACCCAATGTCATAAATGGTTGGTGGGTGGAACATGGATAACTACCCTAGGGGGCTGACGTGGCAAGGGAGGGGAGCAAAGAAAAGTGGCTGTTTTTCTGCATGACCCAGAAATCATTACACTGCTAAAGAGAACTCTGCTTGATACCTCAACTAGACATTAAGCCGTTGATGACTCGTTATTGTTCGTGATGATCCTATCGGTTACGTATCTTCTTACAAAACTTTCACCTACTCTTGCTAATTAGAATGTTGTGGGAAAAAACCTTGCTAAGCTGGAGGTAGATCACATGCACTGCTCTGCACCCATCCATTGAGCCTGTTACCTTATTATAGAAGAAAATCAAGTTGGTCAGGAATAACTTGCTTATGATGGATGGTCCTGATCACCTACTTCTCCTCAAGATGCTACCAAAAAATGACTTGAACACCAGCTCCATAATCTTTCCAAGGATCAAGATCAGACTGATTGGTCTGTAATTGCCCATATCCT
>NW_005842184.1:735250-757602 GCF_000455745.1 Alligator sinensis | reverse complement strand
TTTATGAAGTGGACACTGTATTTGCTCTTTTCCAATCACCCGGGACATCATCCAACATCCACAAGTTCTCAGCCAATTCCTTCAGAAAGGACTGCCAACTTGAGAGCATCTAGCTTCTCTAAGTAGTCCCTAACCTGCTTTTCCATTGCTTTAGGCTTTTTGTCTCCTTTCCTATCTCTGCTGCCAAAATGCTTGTCATCTGCGAGCTGGCTATATTTGTGAAGACTGAAGTGAAAAAGATGTTAAATACTCCGGCCTTTTCTGCATCACCCGCAACTAGATTGTCTTCCTCATTCCACGAGAGACCTGTGGTTTCTTTGGTCTTCCTTTTACTCTTGATATACTTGTAGACTCCCTTTTAATTCGCTTTAATGTCCTTTGTCAGGTGCACCTCAAGCCGTGCCTTGGCCTTCCGAATTTTCTGTTTGCATGTCTATGCAATACTCTTATACTCTTCCCTAGTGCTATTGCCACATTTCCACTTTTTGTAGGATTTGAGTTTCATCCCTGTCTAAACCATCTCATCCAAGTGTTCATCTAACTTGCTCTTAAAAACTTCAAGGGCTGGGGATTCCTCAAGCACTTTATATAATTCATTGCAGTTCTTTACTACCTGCAGAGTTAAAAAGTTCTCAACCATCTTAAATCACCCTTCTTGCAATTTAGGCCCATTATTTCTTGCCCTGTCCTCTGAAGACACAAAGAATAGCCTATCGCCATCCTCTTTATAACCACCCTTCAGGTAATGGAAAATTTCTATCAAATCCCACTGTCCTCCCCCAAAGTCTTCTCATCTCCAGATTTTCCCTACCTGTCTTTGTCACCTTGTGTGCATAGGGTGGCATGTGGAAGTTGGGAGAGAGCATACAGATTTCTCAGTTACCTTTATATGCCTTAACTCAACTGCCAGGGCAAGGGTGAGACAGCTCAGGATCTGGACTTAAATGTATTTATTTCACTCATGTGTCATGGGGAAACTATGTACATGGCCGCTTGTTGTACTTCTGATGCTTTCTGAAGAACTAAGGGTATCTACAGCTATAGAAAACAAAATATATTGGCAAAGAAGTATTCACTTAAAAACAGTGTATTTTTATGAAAGAGCAAAGAATATCTTTGTTTTGTGCCTTGAGAGTAAATAGGACAATCCTTTGGCTTTCCTTATTTAGTTTTCCAAATGCACATAAAAGATTTTAGCAGATAAGGATTTATGTTCACTTGTCAGAATCTAATGAAGTAGAGCAATTGTCTGCCGTTTATTTTGGTGCAATTGCCTTTATGACAGCATCCGTGTCTACAATCCATGGTGTCTGCCCTCAGGTTTCACTTTCTTCCATTTTCTTGGGAGTGTGAGTGATTGCTTTGGCACTGGTGCCCAAACTTCAAGAATCCAGTGAAGTTTGATTGCATGCAGTCCCCGGGAGAGTCAGCCATCAGCCTTATGTTCACTCTTTGTTCTGAACAAAGAACACGGCCTGATTTATTTTCTTGGCAGAAGTCAAGGCCAATGGCAAAACATAAGTCTGTGGTTGCTAAACTGGCCTGTAGTTGTTCTGTTTCTCCTTCTGCAAGCCACCCCAAGCCTTTGTTGCCCTCCGACACCAGGTGCCTTAAGGGCTGTGTTCATGGTCTCCATTTGCCGCCCTCCCAGACATCACTTCAGTGGGGTCATCTGCTCCAATGCAATATTTGGCCCCTCAGGCTTCAAAGCCTATGGGGATTTGGCCTTCCCAGCTATAGCCCCTGTTTTCTGACTGTGCCTTCCTCCTGCTTAGGTCCATTGTGCCTGACCTCGGCTCTTAGGTGCCAGTCCCTGTCTTGCCCTTCTTGGTCTCTGGGCCCTTGGCCCTAGTCTTGTCTTCCTTGGGCCCTGGCCCTCTTGGCCTCAAGCCACCTCTGTTGCCCTTCCTGGTTCAGGCTTTGGTCCTTTTGGCTTCCACCTGTGTGGGTCTTGTTCCCCTGCCCCTGCAGAGCTCAAAACCTCACGTGCACCTCGGACATCCCTGTGGCTTCTGTTTGACTCCTTTACATCCACATTTGCTCTGTGGGTATTAATGAGAACAAAAAGCATGCAACTGCTTTAAAAAATAACATTGTGTGCTCCCTTCCCTCAGGGTAAAACAAATAGCCCTACTTGCATGGAGTCTTCAATGCCTGCCGAGGTGTCTCTGGCAGCTCTTCCCCCTGGAGAGCTCTGGCCCCTTCTTCCCCTGCCTTTCTCCAGGTGCTGGCTTTTACTTGCCCTGGGTCACTGCCCCTTTAGGCCAGGTGACTCTATCCCCAGCACAGATGTTCCTCTTTAGGTCCAATGGGGATCTGCCCCTCCTGGCTGCAGTCCGGCACCATTGCCTGCAGCCCCAGTCCTCTGTCTGCCGGGGCATCTGCCCTATTTCCTCTCTCTTCCTGTGCAGCTTTGCTGATTTCCAGCTGCCTGCTTGCCTTAACTGCCCAGATAGCCTGCCATGCCCTTCCCTTTCTAGTAACAGGAGTCTTTGGTTTCCTGTTACACCCTGTAGTTATCCATTTGATCCCTGGAAGCTTCCTCATGCATCAGGACCAGAGGCCACACTTCACTCTAGTGTCTCCTTTTGTAGTAACCAGCATCTGAATATTTAGGCTACAGTGTTAGACCCAGGGTCAGGAACCTGAATCCAGAACCAGGAGTCATGGCAGGGCCTGGATGGTGAAGGTGTGGTCATGAGCAAGCCAAGGCCAAGTAGATGGAGGAAGGCATGAGTCAAGGCAGGGTCAGGAAGTCAAGATTGGGATTACAAAGGTGTCAGCTAAGACAGCCTGTCTGTGTCAGGACAATACTCATGCATGTCCTGAAAGACCCAGCGGGTGCATCTATGTGTCACCATACAGTGATGTTGCTACTTCTTTTTGGAAGTACCAAAGCACGGTGCGGTACGGGCAATTACTGCACGGTGCGGGCAACGCACACTTAGATTTCCCCACTACACTGCCATAGCAGTGCACTATAGTTGGGGAGTGTGCCGCTACAGCAATAGAGCTGGTGATCACATGTCAACCCGCGTGATCGCTATGTTGCTGTATGGCAACGTGGTGCATAGCTACATTGTCATAGGGTGACATGTAGGCTAGCTCACTGGGACTAAGCACGGGCTTAAAAGTCAGAAAATGTGCGAGCACCGTCTTTGACACAGTGAATTTTAGCACATGCTCATGTGATCTTGCTGGAATTAAAATGAAGAATGTCTCTTCATGTTCCACGTTGTAAATGCTCTTCATATTTTCAGTTGTAAACATACTCAGGCCACATTTGGTTCCTGTAAAAACTTCTTGTGTGGGATTCTCATTGAAATAGAGCTACCACCACAGCCTGGAGCAGTATAGGGACATGATTGCTATGTGCGTGCAATGCAGGGCTTGGCAGCGGATCCAAGTCAAAACAAAGCCACTGGATGTGAATCAACTCTTGCTAGGTCTTACCATGAACAGCTTTGGGGGTTGCCTCTTACACTGTGTGTGCTGCTTAGGAGTGGCATGGCAGCTTGGGTGGCCATACATGGAGGAGCAAGAGCAAGGTGTTGTCCCTTGAGCTGATGATGGTCTGAACTGGAAAACAGGGAACCAGCTTGCAATTTTTGGTAAATGTCCTAATGAAGCATCAAGGAGAAGGATTTTTCTGGATTTCTTACACATCACTTTATGAGATGATTGAATTCAGGATCCTGAGGAAAGGAAGGATGGAGAGCAGCAGAGGAAGGACCCTGCACTTCAGAAACGCAGACTCCAACTCGCTCAGGGAAATCATGGGAAGGATCCCCTGGGAAGCCAGTCTGAGGGGGAGAGGAGTCCAGCAGAGCTGGCTGGACTTTAAAGAAACCTCACTGAGAGTGCAGGAACAAACCAGCCCAATGCACAGAAAGACTAGCAAGTATGGGGGAAGATCAGCTTGGCTTAGCAGGAAACTCTTTAGTAAACTAAATCACAAAAAGGAAGCTTATAAGATGAGGAAACTTGAACAAATAACTATGAAAGAATATAAGAGCATTGCTTGGGCATGCAGGCATGAAGTCAGGAAAGCCAAGGCACAATTGGAGTTGCAGCAAGCAAGGGATGTGAAGGGTAACAAGAAGGGTTTCTACAAGTATGTTGGTAGCAAGAAGAGAATCAGGGAAAGTGTGGGTCCCTTCCTGAATGGGGGAGGCAGTCGTGTGACAGAGGATGCAGGAAAGGCTGAAGTGCTCAGCCTTCAATGCAGCCCAGGATGCATTCACCTCAGTCTTCACAGGCAAGGTCAGCACCCAGATGACTGCACTGGGCAGCACAGTTTGGGGAGGAGGTGAGCAGCCCTCAGTGGTGAAAGAACAAGTTCAAGACTAATTAGAAAAATTGGTCATGTACAAGTCCATGGGGCTGAATCAGGTGCACCCAAGGGTGCTGAGGGAGTTGGCTGATGTGATTGCAGGGCCATTGGCCATCATCTTTGAAAACTCGTGTTGGTCGGAAGAGGTCCCAGATGACTGAAAAAGGGCAAACATAGTGCCCATCTTTAAGATAGAGAAAAAGGAGGATCCAGGGAACTACAGACCAGTCAGCCTCACCTCAGTCCCTGGAAAAATCATGGGGCAGATCCTCAAGGAATCCATTTCTAAGCATTAGAGGAGAAGGAGGTGATGAGGAACAGTCAGCATGGGTTCCCCAGGTGCAAGTCATGCCCAATCAACCTGATGCCTTCTGTGACGAGGTGACTGGCTGTATGGATGCAGGGAGATTGGTGGATGTGGTGCACCTTGACTTTAGCAAGGATTTTGATGTGGTCTCCCACAGCATTCTCGCAGGCAAGCTGAGGAAGTACAGGCTGGATGAATGGACTGTAAGGTGGATAGAAAACTGGCTGTAGCACTGGGCTCAGAGGGTAGTAATCAATGGCTCGATGTCTAGCTGGCAGCTGGTGTCAAGTGCAGTGCCCCAGGGGTTGGTTCTGGGCCAGTTTTCATCAATGTCTACATCCACGACCAGGAAGATGGGATGTGGTGCACCCTCAGCAAGTCTGCAGATGACACCCAGCTGTGGGGAGAAGTCAATATGCTGGAGGGCTGGGCTAGGATTCAGAGAGACCTTCATAAATTAGAGGATTGGGCCAAAAGGAATCTCATGAGATTCAACAAGTTCAAGTACAAAGTCCTGCACTGAGGAGGGAGCAATCCCCTGCACCGGTGCAGGTGGGGGGTGACGGGCTGGGCAGCAGCTCTGCAGAAAAGGACCTGGGGGGACAGTGGGCAAGAAGATGGACAGGATCCAGCAGTGTGCCCTTGGTGCCAAGAAGGCTACCGGCATCCTGGGCTGCATTGATAGGAGCATTGCCAGCAGATGGAGGGCAGCGATTCTTCCCCGCTATTTGGCATTGGGGAGGTCACATCTGGAGTCCTGTGTCCAGCTATGGTCCCCCACAACAGAAAGGATATAGGGAAATTGGAGAGAGTCCAGCAGAGTTTGACAAAAATGGTTGGGGGCTGGGGGACAGGACTGGTGAGGAGAGGCTGAGGGAACTGGGCTGATTGAGTCTGGAGAGGAGAAGACCGAGGGGGATTGAATAGCAGCCTTCACCTCCCTGCAGGGGGGCTGCAAAGAGGATGGAGCTGGGCTGGTCTCAGTGGGTGCAGATGGCAGGACGAGGAGCAATGGGCTCAGGCTGCAGCGAGGGAAGTTGGAAATTAGGAAGAATTTTCTCCCAAGGAGGGTGGTGAAGCGCTGCAGCAGGTTACCTAGAGGGGTGGTGGGATTTCCATCCTTGGAGGTGTTTAAGACCTGGCTAGACAAAGCTTTGTCTGGGATGATGTAGTTGGGGCTGGTCCTGCTTGGAGCAGAGGGTTGGAATAGATGTGACCTCCTGAGGTCACTTCAACCCTTGTTTTCTATGAATCTATGATTCTTAGAGGGCTATTTTTTTCATGTTTTATTAATCTAGAATTTATGTTTTAACTATTGGGCTCTGGAGAGCACAAACATAAATCGATTCCTGAATATCACAGGCCAATTTCATCCTCTGAGCTGTATTTATGAAGATCTGCTGTGCTAGTGCAGGATATCACTGTGTTAGCAGCAGAGCCACAGAGAGAGCCGAAGGCTTTGGGTGGTCTTTTGTTTTGCTGCTCGTTCCTTCCCCGGCCGGTGTCAGCTTGATACCGAAGTAACTGCACTGATTTGAGAGGAGCAGCACCGGTGTCAAATGGAGTAACACCAGAGGCAGTCAGGCTTCTTTGCCCTGCTGAAAAAAGCTGCTTTGGTGACAAAACAGACCACAATGCCGTGGGTTTTAAAAACAAAATCTCCCTCCTATTGCAAACCTAGTGTCCCGTGCAACACACCTCAGCCAGACAGCTTGCGGCACACGATTTAGATGAAGACCGAATGCTGCGAATGAACTTTAAAGGAAGTAGGTAACTGGGACAGGTGCCTCTTCTTCCTAATCAGTCTAAATAAGATTGAAATAAAAATTCCTTACTTTTTACTTGTGCCGTCCTCGTGAAATCCTGAACTCTTTCCATTTTTACTAACTTTTTTGGTTGTGCTATAAATAAAGTTTCATCCCAGAGGAGGACCCTGGAGGTTTTGGGTTTATAACAACACAGGAAGACTCTCTCGTATGTGGAATCAACTGAATTTAAAAATCGGACTGCTGAAGGTCTGTGTCAATCAAAGATCAAGGATTACTTGGCCAACGCTGCCAGTCTCAGAGTGAGCACCATGCAGAGATTGCTGCTCATCATTAGACCCAAATTTATTACAGGACCTCAATCCGATGCATTTCTATTGCAACGTATTTTCACACCAGGAGCATCTCAGGAACATTTAGAAGAAATAATCATTCAATAAAGGCAATGGGGTAAAACGTTTTTGATGTAGGCACTCGAACTCAGTGGGCTGACAGTGCTGCTGAATGCATGCTCTCATTCTGCATCCCAAAGCCTATTAAAACTGTTGTTACACCCAGATTTCTTCACTTTATTTATAAATCACAGCATAATTCTTCCATTGATAATGTGCCATTTCTAGATGTGGGTTCAAGATCAAGGACAATATTGCAGTAGCCAGAAGGCCGTGGATTTTTATGCAGAGGCTGCGTAGCTCTGATAAACAAAATGGACCTTGCATATATGTTAACCCCACAGTTTCAGTTTAAGGAAAACCAGATTTTTTTTTCCTCCAAATATAAGATGATATATACAGATAAGGCCCTTGAACTTCTTCAAACCTCAATGGGAGAAGGGAATAACCAAGGAAAGAGTTAAATTAACTGAAAATACTAGAATAAAAATGCACTGGGGGGAAAAAAAATCTGATTTTTTTATTTATGTGTGTATTTATTTTTTGCACAAGAATGGTACAAACGCAAAAGTTGCTGACAAATGTGTTGAGTGAGATTTTTATGTTTGTTTGTTTGTTTTTAGGAGAAAATGTTTCCTGAAAATCACAAAAATGGGTGTATTCACAGCAGTGCCATTTGGAAACCAAGGGCAGTGAGTCTTCTGCTCTGCTCAGCACTGGTGAAGCCTCCCCTGGAGTCCTGGGTCCAGTTTTGGGCCCTGCAATTCAAGAAAGATGTGGACAAATTGGAAGGAGTCTAGCAACGAGCAGCTGAAATGATTAGGGTCCTGGGAAGCATAACTTGGGAGGAAAGACATGATTTAATCTAGGGAAGACAGAGGGGAGGTTTGATAATAGCCTCCAAATGCCTGAAGGGTGATTACAGAGAGGATGGAGGATGGACTCTTCTCAGTGGCTATTAAGGACAGAAGTAGGAGCAATCACCTCAAGCTGCAGTTGAGGAAATTTAGGTTGAAGATTAGGAGTAACTTTCTGACTCTGAGGGTGGTCGAGCACTGGGACAGGCACCTAGAGAAGCTCTGGACAATATCCATCCCTGGAAATTTTCAAGAGTAGGTTGGACAGACACTTGGCCGGGCTGGTTTAGTCAGGGACCATCCTGCCCTGAGCAGGGGGCTGCACTAGATGACCTTGTGAGGTCACTTCCAGCCCTACTTTCCTGTGGTCCTCTGGCAATCTGTCCATGCTGTATGTAGGGGAACCCATCAGATACTTCCCCCAACTTCACTTTCCTTGGCTAACCAAGCCAAGCTCTTTTCTAAACTCCCAAACACTTTATCACCCCTTCTCTTCATGCGTCCCAGATGTAGTTCACCTTCATTGAGCACGTGCGACTCCATTGATATACAGTCTTCCGGGAGAGATCTATCCACCGTCTTGTTGAACGGTGTTAACAACCTTATCTCTATTGACTATCCCTTGCCTGATACATCCCAGGATCATATTCATCTTTTACTCCTCTTTTATGTTGTGAAAATGCAGTCATGCATGAGGCCTATCATCTGGCACAAGTTGGAGTAGGATTTCCTTTTTTATTACAGTAAATAATACAGTAAATATTGTGGAAAGAAGGTTGCGGGGAGGAGTGGAGGTGGAAAGAAATCTGTAGCAATGTGTGAAAAATATTTGAAAAACAAGCAGTGGTAAATGCTATTATCAACCCTCACCATATTTATGATTTAAAGAACAAGTCTTGAAAAAACATATGTTAAAAAAAATCTGGCAACGGAGCGATCCATGAAAGATGAAGGTAACTTTTTTCGAGCATCTTGAAAGACACAGTGAAATGACTGCTTCTCCATGAGAGAGGATGTTGCCTTCCTTGTCCTATCGCTCCCCGCATCCCAGCAAGGTCATAGGGATGTCGTTCCTTGAGTGACAAGTCTATTTGTCTACCGGAGGAGGATTTGGGAGGAAAGATCGAGGAAAGAGAGGAGCAAGGCAAAGACCTTGGAAGAAAGACAAAAACCCAGGCTGCCCAGGAGGGCTGATGCACAGTGAAGCCAATGTAAAAATCCCCACCAGTTTCATTAGGTTTTCCATCAGTCCCGTACTGAGTAAGGATCACTTCGGGACACCTGCTACCTCACAGCAGCAGGGTGTCTCGGCTGTACAGACATCCTAAAGTAAATAGCACGTCGTAGTCTGCCATGTCAACTCAGGGCTTAGGGGGAAAAGCTGCACCTGAAGCATAGCGAGCAATTGCAGTTTCTATTCTGAAATATCCCTGGCCGCTTGTAGCCCAGCACCCTGTAGAGAGAGCATTTGGCAGCTGCTTTGAACGCCAGGACATCCTTGTCATGAATATGAACAGTCTCACTCTTTAACTTGACGGCAAAGTCCCCTGCCCTCCTTTGGCCCTGGTCACTTTTCTTTCTTCAGTAATGATCTCAGGCTTTTCTAGTAGCAGAAAGTAAAAAGGGGGATCTACAGGTGCTCAGCGCCTTGGGGAAAGAGACCCTTAAATCTAATGGTAGATGGTGGCATCGGTCCTAGGAGCTGCAGGTGTGGAAATGTTGCTTTTCTGGCTTTTATTCTCTATCTTTCTTGCTTTCCTCACTTGCAAATAGATTTGAAACCTATGGGCTCTGCACTGCTGGTGGAGACTAAATTAACGAGTGGTGTTGACTATGCTAAATGCCTGAAATAGGAACTACTGCACAAATGTTATTAGTATAAAGCATCAGCCAGCAAAAAACGTATCGGGGCGTACATTTAATAGAGGTTTATTCACCAGGAGCTGGGAATTTAGCAAAGACATTTTAATTTCAAAGATACTTTTTAGAAAATCATGGGCTGGGCAATATGTTATGCACATTATGCTATGGGTTATATGAACACCACAGGAAACCCAAATTTCCAAACGCAACTGTCAAAGGCTTGAACACCTGCACTTATTTGCTAGATTATTAAATGTCCTTAGGGCTTTCCGAACTGCAGGGTGATTCTCGCTTTGCTACTCATTCACTTTGGTGAAGAAAGTTGAATTCCTGGGGGAAAAAGACATGCGTTTCCCATATTGCAGGCAAGGCATATTTTCCAAAGGCCAAGTTTTTATCTGGATTTTCAACTGAGACAACCCAAAGGTCCTACCAGGATCAGGACTGATGTTCACCAAATCCCAGCCTCCTGTCAAGTCACTTTTAAAATTGCAGTTTTTCTCAGGAATAAAAAATCACGAAAAAAGACTTTTCAGATAACCTCCAACTTTCCCCAGAACCTGCCTACCTGCCCAGCAGTGCCCATCCTTTAACAACCTGCTACTCGCACACTCAAAAGTTCTTCATGCAACATTAATTCTGCTCACAAACTCCTCAAGTACGATGCTGTAGAGAGCCCTACAGTGAGAGCTGGCGAGTAGCAATTAATGTAAAAGCTGTATTTTAAAATAAAGTCTTCAAAATACTCATGAGAGAAGGTCAACAGTATGCGTTAAGAAGTAGGCTCTGCAGAGGTGCATATTATATTTGATTATTCTTTCAGCTTCTTCCTTTTCCTTTTCATTATCCACTATGGGGTCTGCCTACAATGTGTAATCAGTCCCCCAGCACCGCCAGGACACGACGCTGCAGGATCCTGTCTAAGGCTTGTTGGCCATGTGCTAACCGCCTGTACTGGGCAGCAAAGATGTGTTTAGTGGGACAAAGGACAGTCTCAGGACTCAGGAGGTCTGGGTTCAGTTTCTGGCTCTATCTCATTATGTTTCTCTGGGAGACTCAGTTTTACATCTATAAAAGAGGGATAATAATTCTTCTTTTCCCCTATCCTTTTCCTTGTCTATTTGGACTGTAAGTGCTATAAAAATTGGCTGCTGCTTGCTATGTAAATGTAAGGCAAGCACTTAATGGAGTTCAGTTGCAGCATAGCTGGTAGGTGCCAGCAAGAATATATCATATACCAACTACAAAATAAATGCTTTGCTTCTTCTTTTGCTCATTGCATTGTTGCTCATAGCTGTACGCAGTACAGTGCCAAGCAGACAGTAGTAGAAAGGACATTTTTATTCCTAATGAAGATAACTACACGGCAGAAACTGAACTTCTGGTCCCATTCATGTGATTCCCCCCCCCCCCCCGGATGAGGAATGTGAAGTTTATAACAGAAAATTAATTGAAAGTATAGGAGTTAGTTGGGAAAGTTTGCACTCAGAGGCAATTGCAATTAAAGACTAGATTCAACTTCTACTTTTGTGAGCTTTTGGTCATGAAAGTTGCTGTTCTGGCCCCAAAGGAGTGATTTAGCTAAGTATCCATCAACATGCATGTCCTGTGGGTTTGAGGTTTGCATCTCTCACACGATTGCCCAGCGTTCGGAGCAATGCAATGAAGAGTCCTCGAGCCTGCAAGCAGCGCATTGTTTTCAGTCGGCGTTTCATTGGAATCATTAGTCTTGTGTTTGAAATAAATAATTTGGAAGGAAGTAAAAAAAAAAGAGAACCTAGGGGAATAAAAATGGTAGGTTTGAAGGCCCTTTTCCTGTTCTCATTTCCCTTGTCTTTATCTCATAAGGAAAGGCTGAACACAGGTGTCAAATGAGAAGGCTGCTCATAATTACACTCCTTAAACGCTTAATAACATTTCCTTAAATTAATATAATCCCCATCTGTGTAGCATTTTAGACATTCAGCTCATAATATTGCCTAGTTTATCAATGTCAAATGACACATATTCAATCCAGAGCAGAATATTATCAACAGATAGAGGCTTAATGTGCATTATTGCTCATTCAGCTAATGAGTGTGATTTAAGCCAGTACTTATAATTAATAATGGAACTAAAATACCAGCTATAATGGCAATGCTAATTTAGGCTATGTTTTCATGAACTAGCTGTGCAGATGTTGTGCAAACCTGATAAGATGGGGGCTTCCGTGAAAGCCCCCATCGCTGGCACAGCCCCTGATCCCCCTTTTATTAAATGCAAAAGCAGCACTCCCTTTGCTTCCAGTGAGAGCAGGACAAGGCCCTTAAAAATCGAGGGGAAGGCAACAATCATATTTGTCCTCTGTTACAGGAAATTTCTATCAGGTACCTGGGAATACTGATGCACTTGCGTCTCTGAGCAAAAATGCTAAGGATCAGGGCAAAACAGATTAAATCCATTCCTAACTAACCTCAAAGATGTGTTTGAAACTTCCTGCTAAGATAAGACCAAGGGGGATGAACGAGACCATCCTGTCTGGATGCCTGCACGAAGCCAGCTGAAGAGCATCACCCAGTGCTTCCCGGCACAGGGCGGGATTTGCCCCTGCTCCACATCGGAGAGGCGGTGGGACAATTCTCATGGAGGGAAGTGCCAGCAAAGGAAGGGCACCGCGTATCGGGTAAGCAAGAAGAGAACAGTGATGGGTGGCCCCATCCATGCAAGATGCTCTTAGACAACAGAGGCGTCTGAGTAAGGGACGGCCATCTGCCAGCACGGAAAGGCTGCATGGTGCAATCACGCCGCTCAGCTCATCTCCATGGTAGGGTGTGAAGGCCTCCTCAACTGCCCTTGGCAGGGTGGGAATAATGGCCAGGGCTCTGGAGAGGATACTCTAAAAGCCATAAATTGCCACAAAAGGGGTAGAAAAGAGATACAGGAATGGTCTGATTTTCCTTCGGGCTTGGGGCATCATGGAGAGCAGCAGTGACCGGCACAGGGATGTCTGCACCGGGATGCTGGAGGAGAGAGGAATTGTGATTCTTGGTCACTTGAATGCTTATGATGGGCACCGTGTTTTGGTCCATTGCTCCGGCATCAGAAATGGCTTTAAGGCCCTGTGCTAACATATGGGCTCAGTCAGTTCATCCTCTGGCACAGGAAGGGCTCCTTGCTACTCCTTTTTACCCCCATAACATCTGGAGTAGAGCGATCCCTCGAGCTCTGCAGGGCGGGCGCCGCGCTGCATTTTCTATAAGAGCGATACTGTGTCCCGAGTGCCCTGCCATCCTGCCGTGTCGCCAAGGGCTGGGATCTGTCTGGTGCTGTTATGATGGCAAAGTGCAACAGGGTGTGTAGTATTCAGAGTTTGCTTTAATTTCTTTATTACTGTGAGCTTCCTTCAGATCCTCAGTGTTGCTCTATGTTGTCATTCTTCTCATTAATTACATTGTTTTCACTATTATTCATCATCATATTAATTGTTTGCAAATAGGATTTTTTACAATTCAATTCATTCTCAAGCCATCGGGTTGCTATTCAGACGCCCTCGGTTCTGAGCGAAGTATAAGCATAACATCATTAAAACACTCCACTTCCTTTCCTCCGCCCGCTGGCTTAGCCTCTGTCATTCCTTCTGCATTACAGGAGATGCAAAAGTCAGGAGTTCAGATGGTCGTGACCCACTGGCAGGATATCGGACTCCGGTGCAACGCTCCAGCCCTTGAGCGAGGATTAATCTGTGTCTGTGGAGATGCTGTGCTTGCACTTCCAAGCCAGCTGGGAGCCAGCCTATTTGATTCTGTTTAGTTCCCTTCTTTCTTCAAGGCTTTTTTTTTTTAATGTATTTATTTTTAATCAGGCTAGCAGGATTTACTGCTAAAACAGATCAAATGCAAGCACTTTGTTGAGCAGCATCTATTAGCTGCATTGTGAGCTTCCCTTTCAATATAAGAGGCATCTCAGTTCCCTGCTTCTTAGCTTTGCTGTGATGAAGTCTTCTCCAGCATTTCCTTTGCACAATTAATATTTCATTGGATCTTTGTCTCCTATTAGAGAATAAAAGTAATCAATCCAACCAGCAAAACACAGGACTACCAGAAACCTCAGCCATATCAAGGAATAAATACTCCGGATTGTATGAGAGCACTTGGTTTAAGGTAACGGAAAGGAAGATTACTGGGAGACGGCGGAGGCGAGGGCAAGTACACAGCTTCCTGAGATTAAAGGAGATCTTTATTCATTGCCAAGGAAATTGGACATCTCTGATGGACTAAGGTTCCCAGCAGTAGTTTTAATTAGAGCCTGTTTTTTTTTTTTTCTTTTCTGAAGTGCTTAGCTGCCATGAGCTTTGAGAGGGGAGGCATGCACTGAGCTCAGAAAGCCCTAGGGAAGGATCTCCCACAATAACAGTGGTGTAGGCTGAATGCAAAAGATGAACCCACATATCCCTATCACCATTTGGGGCATGGGGAGAGGGCAGCCCGCTCCGTCCCTGTTGAAACCGTGCTGCTGTGCAGAAGAGGATTTGAGGGTCATCGGACTGAAGAGAGAGGAAGAGAGGCAGCTTGAGTCTGCAGCCAGATGGGAGGAGAAAGGTCCAGGTCCCGACTCAAAGGCCTGTTCTTCTGATTATCCAAAGGACAGGCCAGAGGCTCCACCCAGGCAAAAAAGCTCCAGGGAGGAGCAAACACCATCTCTGGGTCCCAGAGCCTCACTCCAAAACCAGGCCCTGATCAAGCTCACACTAAACAGAGGTTAAGTTCATACTTGTTTTGCCCTCATTTCTCCCATTTGGAAGATGCTCCAGAACCTCACTGCTGGGCTGGCCTTTGGCCTCCCTGTTTCCAGCTGTGGTTTATTCATGACTGTGTTATACTCCCTGGGGGACCACTGCCCGGTAGTCAAATAGCTCTTCTCCACTCCCAATGCAACCGTCCTCCTTTAATTCATTTGATCTCTTTTGGATGGGATGCACTGCACCTTCTGCAAGTATGTGGATGACACCAGGCTGGAGAAATGCTGGAGGGTAGGGATAGGATTCAGAGAGATGTTTACATGCTGGAGGATTAGGCCAAAATAAATTTCATAAGGTTCAACTAGGAGATCAGCAAAGTCCTGCACTTAGGATGGGACAATCCCATGCACCGGTGCAGGCTGGGGGGACGGGCTGGGCAGCAGCTCTGCAGAAAAGGACCTGGGGGTGATGGGGGACAAGAAGCTGGACAGGAGCCGGCAGTGTGTCCTTGGGGCCAAGAAGGCTACCGGCATCCTGGGCTGCATCGGTAGGAGCGCTGCCAGCAGATCAAAGGAAGTGATTCTTCCCCTCTATCAGCACTGGGGAGGCCACATTTGGAGTCCTGTGTCCACTTTTGGGGCCCCCAGTATAGAAAGGAGGTGGACACATTGGAGAGAGTCCAGCAGAGGGAAAGGAAAATGGTTGTGGGGCTGGGGGACAGGACTGGTGAGGAGAGGAGGAGAGAAATGGGCTGATTGAGTCTGCAGAAGAGAAGACCGAGGGGGATTGAATAGCAGCCTTCACCTCCCTGCAGGGGGGCTGCAAAGAGCATGGAGCTGGGCTGGTCTTAGTGGGGGCAGATGGCAGGACAAGGAGCAATGGGCTCAAGCTGTAGCAAGGGAAGTTGAGGTTGGATATTGGAGGAGGGGGGGCGGGGAATCACTAGTAGGGTGGTGAAGGATGGGAACAGGTTAACAGGAGAGGTGGTGCAGTCTCCATCCTTGGAGGGTTTGAAGACCCAGGTAGACCAAGACTTGGCTGGGATGATGTAGCTGGGGCTGGTCCAGCTTTGAGCAGGGGGTTGCACTAGATGTGACCCCCTGAAGTCCCTTATAACACTCATTGTCTGTGATTCTCTGACCTCACAAAAGATTTCCCCCCGCCCCCAGTATGCTTATTAATAAGTGTGTTCCCTCTCAGCCTTCACTCCCCTGGGATCATGATGACCAGTTCTTGCCCCTGTCTCATTTTAGATCATCAGGGTATCAGGGATCTTGGCTGACCTCAGGGTAAGCGACGGCAATCTGAAGAAACATCACATGTACATCCGCAGCCAGTTCCCTCGAAGATCAGATACAGCAGCCAGGGGTGGCATTGAAATGCCAGTCCGGCCCCTGGCACTGTCTGCAGGAAGATGAGAGGGTGAATGAATGAACCACTTAGCGAGTAGTACAGCGCAAGGGAAGAAACTGGATGTAAATCGGGATCGTGGCCACAGGAACGGCCTGGAAAAACCCCAGTGCAGCCAAGGATCAGAGCCAGGGACGGCAGCCTGCAGCAGGGACTTTGGCTCTGGGGAAAGGCAGAAGGAAGGAGATGGACTAAGGAAACCATTGCATTGATTTCAACAGGCTTCTCATCATGCCATTATAGAGTCCACTCCTACAGCCATGGCATTGCGTCTCTACCTCTATCAAAAGTGAGCTGGCAGCACATGTAGACACACCTGAAGATTTGGCACGGGCCTTGGTGGTCTGCCCTGACCCACTTGCAACCCCAGCTCTGTACTTGCACTGATGCCTCTTCATTGCTTTGGCTACCCTTCATCGTTGGCTTCAAGTTAGTTCAGGTAAGCACAGGTGTGCTGTAGTGCCCCATTGATTGCAATGCACATGGGCCAGCTGAGTTCATTGGCCCCTGGATAGTTGTGATAGCAAATGAAGGAAGAAAGTTATGTCTAGGAGGCTCTGGTGCTCTGAACCTTCAGTCCTTCAAAGGGCTTTAAAATAAAAAGACCCCCCCCTCCCCCAACCTGGAAAGTGTGTGGTGGGGATGGGGAGAATCAGCATGGAGGAGTCTCAGAAGGGGCCGGTCTGCAAAGCTGGGCCGAAAACACCTAATGATGTGGTTTGCATCATTGTCAGAGAGGCTGAAACCATGGGCTCTGGGCTCCTTGCACCTTTGAATGAGAGAGCCCTTGTACAGGCCTCCACCCAGCAAGCTACATCACCACGTCCCTTGCTTCAAACACATCACAACCCTATTGACTCTTCAGCTCTGGATGTGGCCTGAGCCTTGCTAGGATCAGTCACACAATTACTGCTGTTGTGGGCACATTGCTACTGGAAAGATGCTGACAACATGGAAGAGGAGGAGCAGCAGAAATGAATCCCATGAGGAGCAGCAGAAATGAATCCCATGAGGAGCAGCAGAAATGAATAGTGGCCTGGCAGGACTGATTTGCAAGTAAAAACTAAGCGTGCAAAGAACTACACACAGACTTTAGCCAGAAGGGAGGTCTGAGTATTGCACACAAGGACTGCAAGGTATAAGTGGCAAGGAAGGCGATGGCTACGTAGCTGTTTTTCAAAGGGATATAAACTGTTGGAGATGCCAGGAGAGGAAACTGTAGGCGTCTCAGACTCCAAGTGGAGAGGAGTTTCCTCACTGTGACAGTGGGATGTTCCCATCAGGCAAGTGGTAGATGCTGAACTATGTTATAGAGGGTGTTGTGGACTCGTACACACTTGTAATGCAGCCACGGTGTAGCACATGCAGAATGAGGGAGCTCCTTCTGCAAGGACTGCACCCTAGTCTGGAAAGGCCAATGTCTCTAACCCCCAAACTCGCACCATTTTCTTTAGGACAGGAAGAAACTTTGCCTATGCCAAAGGGGGCTTTCTTCTTTTTGGTTGCATTAAAATGTGGCCTAAAATTCTTGTTTTCCATACTGTTTCTTCTATTGCTGGTGGAAAAAAGAGATTTCTTTTTGTTTCCCCAGTTACACTGTTCTCATGGCTTGACGTTGCAGCAAAATCGGTTTAGATTGGAGATCAGGAAACATGTCTTCACTGTTAGAACAGGGAGGCTGTGAATAGGACCCGGGGGAGGTATGGACTCCCCATCACTTGGAGGTGTCAAGAAGAGGGCGGCCAGCCACTGGTCGGGGATGATCTAGGGCTAGCGATGCCAGTGCTCTACCATGGGGATTTCCGATGCTTTTGGACTTTGTCTGTTGGGCATTTTACCCTATGTATGGTCATATTGGTACATGGCAGGTGAGGGAGGGAAGTTGCTTTCCTCTCTAGTGGCAGGTGTGGCCTCTACCTGGGATCGCTTGCACATATATTGACATCATTTCATAGAAGCAGGACGTTGGCTCCCGTGGTTTCTCTGCTTTACCTGTGGCAGGTTAGGGTGTAACGTCAGGTGTCATGTTAGGGTTAACATGTAGTTTTGGTAAGAGTTCATCTCCTGAGATGCCCTGTAGCATGATGCATCCCACAAGATCTGGCAACACCAACCCCAGTAGTAGTGGCCTGTGCAGACTATTAGGATCAGACCATATAGAAAGGTTAGACTGGAGACACAATGAAGAAGAAGAAGGTAAGAGTCTGGGCAATGGCTTTTTATAGGATGGCTTGGACAAGAATGATCCTGCCTCAGTCAGGGGGTTGGACTAGATGCAACTTCTGGAGGTCCCTTCCAGCCCCACTTCTCTATGACTCTATGTATCACATATATTATAAGAAGAACTACATGGCAGCACCCAAATCTCATGGGTCTTTGCAACGGGGGCTGCATTTCCTCATCATGATTGTCAGTCTCTGCTTCAGAGAGCTTACAGTTAAAGCTGACAAGCCCGAGTAAAGATGGGAGAAAGGAAATATAAACTCCACACTGCAGATGGGGAACTAATGATATCACTTTATGATCACACTGTACAGAAGGTTATGTTGTAGTAACATATTATTCTTCTCTGAGCTTTGGAAGCAATAATATTATTTGATTTTATTTTTAGAAGCTGTGCCCTTAGTGTGCCAATACAACTCCCGAGAATAGGGCTGTTTAAGAGACGGATCGTGTTCAATGGCCCGTACACAGGAAATGCATTGTATTAAGCTGAATAGTCTGCTTGTAAAATCTAACCCCACAAAAATGAGTGATTATTGGAATGGCTGAATGAAAACAGCCTTTTTCAGCCAGTCTCCAGAGAGTGTGTAGTTGCTAAACTCATTATAAAGTTTGGAGCCTGTCCTGTACAGGCCTGGAAATGAATATAACCATTTCAAACATTTGCTTTAAACACCAGGCAAAGCCCATGCTGCTTTTCACTTAGGACTTCACAAGGCGCTAACCTGGCAGCTTCCAGCTGGGAAATGGTAGGAACCTGTAAGTGTCTGTCCCAAATGAGAAGCTGTCTCCCTAAATGAATTTCAATGCACCCCATGAGCATTTTGATGAATTTTCTTGATCTCCCCATGAGCATTTTGTAACCATCTACATTGTGGCAGACAAAGTATGCTTTGCAGGGATTATTTTTTTGTCTGTAAAACTATCTATTCTGAGGTCTCTCTTTCCTCCCTGCGTGACAAACAAACTCCGGGAAGTGTCTCAGGCCGTCTTTTATTTGGATTGGAAATTATCATACTATCCTGTTTCTGAGCCCAGACTCTGGTCCCTTTTCAAGCTGGTAGAAAGTTTTTTGAATCAATCTGTCGCTCCAAGGGGAAAAGTTCAATATAATCAGGTAAGGGAAAATCACCATTCAGCGTGGCAGAAAAAGTGCTGACTCCAGGCTGTGCTGGCATGAGGGAAGCCGTGGTTTTGTGAAGCACGAGCTCTATGCTAACGAATGAGTCCACCGAGGAAAGGCTTCCACTGCCGTGCATCCAGATGGCCGTGCAGAAACAGCTTCATTGCGCTTCCTGGGATCCTTTCATCCCCACAGGTTCTTTGCCTGTGCCTACACCGACACTTGGAGCCAATCTTAATATTGCACTTGTGCCCATGCCCACTTGCCATCCCCAGTGGACACCCCTTAGCTTGACCCCTAACTTTGCTAAACTTCCAGGACAGAGCTTCATTGGGTCAGAAGGGACCTCAAGGGACGTCTCCATTTTTTTGGAAATTTTCAAGAGCAGTTTGCACAGACACTTGGTTGGGATGGTTTAGTTGGGGGTGATCCTGCCTTGAGCATGGGGCTGGATGACTTCATGAGGTCCCTTTTAGCCCTGTTTTCCTGTTATGCTATGATCTAGTCCAACCCCGCTTCACAAATGTGGGGTTTGCTGTTCCTAAACCACCTCAGATGGAGAATTTCAGGATTTTCCTGAAAGAGAATCAGCAACATCCCTGGGCAGGTTACTCCACTGGGTAGCTCAGACAGTCAGGAAGGTTGTTGGTTGTAGCCGTGTCTGACAGTCAGGAGGAGCAGCTGGAGCAACCACATCCCTGCTGGGACCTTAGTCCACCTTTCTACGGAGAGCGCTGGGAAATTCACACCCGGCCGCACACCTCCAGCCCGGCAAGTCCATCAGCAGCCGTCCCGCAGCTCCTGCGTCTGACTTCCAACCCAGTGGAGGGAGAGCAGCTGATGTGGTGCAGGCTGGAGAAGGACAAGTACACGGCTGACACTAAGTAGTTGCACAGACAAAACCTTGGTGCTAGTGACAATTCACATGAAACCTGCAATTCAGGGGGTTCCTTTGCTGCTGCTGTATGAATTTGAATAATAGAAAACGGGGGTTGTAAGGGACTTCAGGAGGTCACATCTAGTGCCTTCTGGTGCCAGGAAGGTGAACGGCATCCTGGGCTGCGTTGGTAGCAGCATTGCCGACAGATGGAGGGAAGTGATTCTCAAAGCAGGACCAGCCCCAAATACATCATCCCAGCCAAGGCTTTGTCTAGCTGGGTCTTCAACACCTCCAAGGATGGAGAGTCCACCACCTCTTTGGGGAGCCTGTTCCAGTGTTTTATAACCCTCCTCATGAGAAAATTCTTCCTAATATCCAACCTCAGCTTCCCTTGCTGCAGCTTGATCCCATTGCTCCTTGTCCTGTCATCTACCCCCACTGAGATCAGCCCACCTCCATCCTCTTTGCAGCCCCCCTGTAGGGAGCTGAAGGCTGCTATTCAATCCCCCTTGGTCTTCTCTTCTGCAGACTCAATCAGCCCAGTTCCCTCACCCTCTCCTCACCAGTCCTGTCCCCCAGCACCCAAACCATTTTCATTGCCCTCCACTGCACTCTCTCTAACTAATCCACATCCTTTCTGTAGTGGGGGGCCCACAGCTGGACACAGGACTCCAGATGTGGCCTCCCCAGTGCTGAATGGAGGGGAGGAATCACTGCCCTCGATCTGCTGGCGATGCTCCTACCAATGCAGCCCAGGATGCCGTTAGCCTTCCTGGCACTAGAACTAGCACCCATTTTCATTAGAGCAGTGGTTTTCAACCTTTTTTTTTTCATTTGTAGACCCCTAAACCATTCTGAATGGAGGTGCCAACCCCTTTGAATTGTAAGGGTGGGTATTCACATGCAGCAGTCCTCGACTTACACCGTTTCTAGTTACAACATTTATACATTGACACCCTGTTTCAACTTTCTGACATCAGTTTTGACTTTACAACACTTGATCTGATGCCACGCCACACCAACGAACAAGTTTGCTGTATCACCCATCTACCTGGAGAACATCTGTCCAAACTTCCTCGGACACTTTCTTTAAGAAAGCAGACCTGACTCCAGAAAAAACCTGCATCGAGACTCCTGAGAAGACTCCAGTCAAGAGCCCTTCAAAAAGTCCAGCAAAGTCACCTCAAAGAAGTCCTTCCAAATCAATATGATTGCTATTTACAATATAAATACAGTAATGTAACTATATCACTCATCTATAATTGATTGAGTACAGAATTCTGGGTTATTTTTGGTGAAAATAGGGTATTGTGCCTTGGTTCAGGAACCAATCCCCCATTTATAACATTGTTTCCTATGAGAAAAATCAGTTCTGAGTTACAATGTTTCCACTGAAGAGGCGGGTTTTCAGCAACCAATCGTGTTGTAAGTCCGAGGACTGCTTGTACTTTTGATTGATCCTAATCATCGTTTGTGGACCCCTTAGAAATAGTCTGCAGACCTTCAGGGGTTTCACAGACCCAGGTTGAAAACCACTGCACTAAAGCATCGGATTGGAAGATAAAGCAGCAGTAATATGTCCCCAAGCTCTGGGCATAACTCCAGCTCTGCTTCCAGGTGACAATGAAGACCTCCATCACATGCTAATCCTTCTTCCTTCCGTTGTGATTTGAAACATCTCCCACAGTAGCAAAAATCGGTTTCAGAGTGCACACCCGGGGCGCATCCAGATGAGTCTGCACGTGCTTCCTGCAGCGTCTCGAACCCCTTTGAGATGCTGCAAGAGGCATGTGCAGGAACGGGATAATGTTCCCCGCACTGCAAATTTTTTTTCTCACAAAACTCCAAAGAGAAAAAAAGCGGACTGTGTCCCAGACTGTGCCCTGAGGCAACCGGAGGCTGGGTCCTCCACACAGATGCTCTGGCTGCCAGAGCGTCTCTGTGGTTGGCCCTCATCCTGGTGCCGAAGCACACTCCTTGCAGGGAAGGCAGCGCGCCAGCAGCAAGGAGCGGGACCAGGGCTCCACTCCAGGTGAGTAAGGGGTCGGAGGCTGGAGGAGGGGACCATGGCAAGGGACCACTGCCAGCCCTGCCCGCTCCCCCAGCCCTACAGGTCCCTGCCCCGCTCTGCCAACCCCCTGAGCTCCCCTGATCCCTGCCCCACCTGATCCCTGCCACACCTGGGGATGGCCCCCACAGCTCTCCCAGCCTCCCCAATCCCTCCTCCCCCCCAACCCAGCATCCCAAGGGGAAAAAAACACCCTCCCCCCAGCACTTACGTGCAGTTTCAGCTGCTTCCAAGGTCACTGCGGCCCTTCCTGCACAGTGCAGAACAGGGTGATGGCCCCAGCCTGGACCCCGCTGCCCTGTGCTGCCCAGGGGGGCTCTTCCAGGAGGCCCTGGATCCCCCCCAGCCCCTGTTCAGTGAGTAGAGACTTTTAAAAAAAGTTTTTAAGTGCTGGAGCCTGTGGTTGTGGGGGC
>NW_005842184.1:734513-735240 GCF_000455745.1 Alligator sinensis | reverse complement strand
GTGGGCCCTGCAGGGGGGGGGGTAGCCCCTGAGGGGGGGCTGGAATGCCTGTGGGAGGGCTGTGGCCCCTAAGGGGCACTATAAGCACTGTTGGGGGGCCACAGCCCCTGTTGGGGAGCTGTGGCTCCTGGGGGTGGGGGCTGTAGCCCCTGTGGGAGCAGCAAAACATATATTCATAAATTCATGGGACATATATATAGATTTCACTTTATTAAGATGATAGAGACACTGGTAGTGTTTCAAATTGCTTTAAAACTGTAGGTATATCAGTAAAACATTGTCTGACTGATTGCTGTCTCTCTGTCTCTCTGTCTTGAGAGACAGATGCCTGCACAGTTGGATGGGTAAAAAATTGGCTGATGGGGCACACCCAGAGAGTAGTGGTGGATGGGTTGTACTCAACCTGGTGAGATGTGAGCAGTGGGGTCCCCCAGGGCTCGGTCCTTGGGCCCACACTGTTTAACACCTTCATCAGCGACTTGGACGAAGGGGTGGAAAGCACGCTGTCCAAGTTTGCTGATGACACTAAGGTGTGGGGCGAGGTGGACACACTTGAAGGGAGAGAGAGGCTGCAACTAGATTTAGACAGACTACAAAAGTGAGCAGACGAGAATAGGATGGGTGCAAATAGGTGCAAATGCAGGGTTGCACCTTGGGAGAAGGAATCCACAGCACACATACAGGCTGGGGAGTTCCCCTCTTGAAAGCACAGAGGCGGAAAGGGATC
>NW_005842184.1:706294-734361 GCF_000455745.1 Alligator sinensis | reverse complement strand
GGTGGGGAAGCCATTGGGGGGGTCTGGGGAAGTGTGGGGGTGGGGCTGGGTGGGACAGCCATTGTGGGGGCTGCAGCACCTGGTTTGGGATGGGGCCAGGGGTGGAAGCAGTTGGGGGGGCATGTGGGCCTTGCAAGGGGGGTGGTAGCCTCTGCGGGGGCCATTTGGCCCCATTGGGGGGGTGTATCCCTTGTGTGGGGGCTGAACCCCCTGTTGGGGGGCTGTACCCCTTGTTTGAGGGTTGACCCCCCTGTTTGGGGGCCAAACCCCTTATTTTGGGGATGGACCCCCTGTTGGGGGGCCAAACCCCTTGTGTGGGTGCTGAACCCCCTGTTGGGGGATGTACCCCTTGTTTCGGGGCCAGACCCCCTGCTGGGGGGCCAAACCCTTTGTGTGAGGGCCATCTCCTTGTGGGAGTGCAGCAAAATGTGTATTCATGAATTCATGAAACGTATTTAGAGTTCACTTTATTATTATGATAAGAGACTTGCTTTAACACTGTAGATATATCAATAAAACATTTAGCTACTATGAAACTATGAAACTATGTCTCTCTCTCTCTTTATAGTTGTCTTTTGCTTTAATTGTGGAGGAACATAGATTTGGTGGACCCAGCTGGCTGTGGCTGACCTCCTGGACAAATGGGGCCAGGAGGACATGCTTTGACAGTTCAAAGCAGGCCACCACACCTGAAACATCTTCCAGGAGATAGCTGCCCAGACGGCTGGGCAGGGGGCACAAATGGCAGTAGTGCCGCACAAAGGCCAACTCTGCAACCGCAGTTCACTGGAAGCTGGCCCAGAGGGGCAGATGCCTCATCCAGGCCTGGCAGGTGTGCAGCAGGTCACAGCCAGGCAGCAGCCCCCATTGCCAGACCCCTGCAGTGGGTAGAGGGTGCAGGGAGCTCTCAGGGCTGCTTCAGCAGTGCAGCTGGCACAAGGGGTCGTGTCCCCAGGTACCAATTGCCCGGGCCCCAGAAGCTCCTGAGAGCAAATAGCCCTGAACTACTTGACAGGGCAGCTTTTTGTACAGTGGGGCCAGGCCAGGACATCCTTTTATACTGCTGGGGACAGCACAGGTGCTGGCCCCGGGCTGTCACTCCCCCTGTCTGCAGATCTGGGAGGAGCCAGGCAGGGTTATTTTGCCCCAAGTGGCACAATTTGCCACACAACAAAGTGCATGTCCGAGCACGTGCGCTGAGGGAAAAAGCCCCGGCTCAAATTTGCACTGCTTCTATTTGAGATGCTGCGAGCACATGTGCTTGCGTGTGTGGATGCGCCCTTTTAAGGGAGCAGCAGAAAGCTATCCCAATATGACAAAGCACTAACACTTTTCTCTTACTTGACTTGAAATTCGAAGAATCATATAGATAGATAGATAGATCTGTATATCTATATATAGATATAAAGATATATAGTTTTAGATCTAGACCTATACACCTATAGATCTAGATCTATATATCTATATTTCTATATCTCTATATATATCTACACACACACACATATATATATATTTTTTTTTTAATTATTTTTATTTTTCTCGGTGTGGCCTTTGATGCATAAGAAATAACGTAGTCAGTGATCACTGTTTGAACCCAGTGACTACTAGGCTAACATGGTTTACAGATTTAATTAAACCAGAGGCTCCACATGGGAATTAATAGAGACTTGTCTAGAATATGCATAATGTCAATTACTTGAAGCTCCAGAGACTCTTTCCAACGTGAGCATGAAAAGCAGAGCAGCCCAATTCTCGTGGTGTTTATTTACAGTGCAGGCGGGTATGAAGCTCCTCCGTTTTATGCATTAACAGCACTAAGAAAGTAAACCCTCAGGGAGGTGGGGATCTGACTGTAGGATTCCCAGCTATCTAAACTGGAGGATTATAGCTGCTCACTCTTCTCTGCACTCAGAGCATTGAAAACATACAGGCATAGTATCTCTTGTATAGTGTCCCTCCACTGACACTTCCAAGTTTTGAGGGATTTTTCTCCCGAGTCTGTCCTGCGCTAAATGCTCTAGAGGTGAGGAGGGACAGGAAAGCCCATTGGGTAGGCAGGTGTATTGAATTTCATACATTATTTACAATGTACTGAAGTCAGCAGGCAAGGACAAGTTAATGAGACAGAAGACTATGTGGGGGTAAATATTAAGTGTGGTGCAGAGAGAGAGAGAGACGTGGGTGTGATTAACATGAGAGATTTTGGCACAGTGCATGCTGCCACCTATTTCATTTCCCCCTCTGCATCACGCTGGCATCACTGCTGTTTATTGCTAAGTCACAAAGAAAGGAAAGGGGATTTTGCTTTGTCACTTGTTTCAGTTCTTCCCTTTGCCTTGTTCTGACAACAGCCCCCCTCCTCATTCAGTTTCTGCATAATAAATTAGGAACTGTTTTAAAAGTGCTATTTATCTGTTCATAATGCGTCTTCATCTCTCTTTCTAAAAGGTGTTGGGGGAGGTGAGAGATGCCCAACTCCCAAAACAGAATAGTTTCCAAGTCTGGAGCATTTGATTGTCTTGTTATGTTTGGCAGAAAGTAATTTTAAAAATACCAAAATTAGAGCAGCCCCATCGCTGCAGCCAACTCCCGGAGCTCTCCCGTGCTCCTGTAACTATATCCTGATCTCTGGATCTTTTCAATTCACAGGTCTTTTTCAGCAGAGTTCCCAAAATTAAATCAACAAGGTGGGGAAAAATACAGGCCTGGCATTGCACCCAGCTCTTTTAAAAGCAGTGGCTTTACATTAAGAGAAGGAAGCAGCTTTTATACTAATGTCACCTCTGCATACACAACACACACTTTGCATTGAAATGCTGCACTATAAAAACATTTCAGAATAAATGGCTTGAGGGAGAGGGGCAGGAGAGAAAAAACAACACCCTAGTAATAACTGGAGTCCCCAAATAGCTCATTCTTCCAGATATTTATATCAATGTTTGTCTTTGTAAGTTAGAAATCCTGCTACATTGCTACTATCATTAATGCCCTAAATATAATCCACAAATGAGCAGCTGAACAGGCAAGATCCAGTAAGACAACTGAGCCCCCAGTCCTATTGCCTGGGTCTGGGTGGGAGCCTCAGTGAATATGAGTTGAAACCACATCTGGAGCCCTGTGTCCAGCTGTGGGCCCCCACAACAGAAAGAACATGGACAAGTTGGAGAGCGTCCAGTGGAGGGTGATGAAAATGGTTGTGGGGCTGGGGGACAGGACTGGTGAGGAGAGGCTGATGGAAATGGGCTGATTTAGTCTGCAGAAGAGAAGACGGAGGGGGATTGAATAGCAGCCTTCAACTCCCTGCAGGGGGTTTGCAAAGAGGATGGAGCTGGGCTGGTCTCAGTGGGGGCAGATGACAGGACAAGGAGCAATGGGCTCAAGCTGCAGCAAGGGAAGCTGAGGTTGGATATTAGGGAAACTTTCTCACTAGGAGGTTGGTGAAGCAGTGGACCAGGCTCCCCAAAGAGGTGGTGGAGTCTCCATCCTTGGAGGTTTTGAAGACCTGGCTCGACAAAGCCTTGTCTGGGATGATGTAGTTGGGCCTGGTCCTACTTTGTTCAGGGAGTTAGACAAGATGTGACCTCCTGAGGTCTTGTCAAACCCTGATTTTCTGTGATTTTGTGATACTAATACTGGAGAGCTCTGCATGGGCTGAGAATCAACTTCAGGGTACCTGAATCTCCTTTATCCCTGAACCACAGTGCTAGGGAGTGACCGTCCCTGACCCTGACCCTCCCCTCCTTGACTTTTGTCCCACAGGACAGACCCATGCTGACAGTAACTGCAGATGAAATATGGATCCCTTTATTTCTCTTTTTTTCCCCTTTTTTCCCCTGGAAGCTCTAAGGTACAGCTATGTGCCAGGAAGAAGGCAGGCCCTAGGGCATGAATGAAATGGTCTGAATTTCATTACTACACCAATGTCCCTAAGGAGGCTCCTGGCATTTCTATGGACTCTCTTCAGGAGAGCAATGTATGATGTTCAAGAGCTTATCCCCTTGTGCTGAGCTATTGATGTTCAATGGAAGGGAAAGCGGGGGTTTACCTGTCCTCCATGCATAGATGTGACACAACCATATATTGTCACTGATGCTTTTTCCTAAATCTCCTTTCTTCCCTTGACACTTGAGACACAATCGAGCCCCCAAACCAGACCCTTAGGGCCCCATCCCCTTCCCTGCCTTAACATGTGATCTCCCAATTGCACAGGGTGAAGTGGGTGCTGGTTTAAGGAGCACTTATGGGCTGGCCAGTGCAAAATGATTAAATATCTGCAATGGCCATCAGGACAAAGAGTAGTTCTCAGCCCTCCTCCTTCTCTAAGGGCACCAAGGCTCAACATACAGCGTTAGGAGGCATTCACTGGAATCTGCATAGTTTTCTTCCTTTTATTTTCTTTTAAATGCAGAGATAAATGCCACTTTTGGAGCGGCAGCTGCTGGCTCTTATAATTCAATTGCCACTACAGCTTCACATCAATTACTGGGGGCAGGGCCATCCTGTATCCTTCCACATGGGAAATAAAGTAGATGCTTTAGGGCTTCAGAGAGCATCCCACTCTCACCTGTGTTAGACAGAGGGTGCCATGCCTCCCACCTTGGATGACCTTGCTGTAGACTGTCTGCAAGACAATGTGGCATTTCAACCCATTCTGGACTGGACTGCATGAACATGGGCACACATTTCAGGTGTTTCATTTTCTTCTGTTTATTGCCATCTGCTTGCACTGCTGTAGCTCTTAGGAACCCAGTTCATGGACCAGGATGCAGTTGTGCTATGTTCTGTGTAAGAGCAGAGCACATAGGTGACCCCTGTGCCAAAGGGCTTGCAATAGGAAGATAAGTCATGAGCCATCAGATGGATGCAGACAGACCAGGCCGAGGGGGAAGAAACAAGGAGACACTATTAGGCACCATGACAAGCATGCACTGGGCACATTAGCAGCCTATTACTAAGCTTTTTTGGCAAGCACCTTGGAAAGAATAGTTTGATGAGGATTTGATGGAGAAGACTCTATTAAGTTAGCAGATATTCCTGGCAGCCTTCTGCTGGGAATGAAGAGCTGCCTGGGAAAAGCTGGAAATGACTTGTTTGAAAATTGAACAAGCAGCTGATTGGATGTGATCGACCTCTGATACTGATTGAAAGGGATAGGTAGGTTGGGGAATCCCCAGACAGGGCCAGGAGGTGATAATGAAACAGCATCAGTGAAGGGTTGCAAAGAGAAGGTGCAAGCTTCTCCCCCAAACCTTCCTGTGAGGCATCACAGGGTGGAGTGGCAATGGGTACGGGGGGTGCACGGGGCTGGATGTAGGAAAAGCTAGGGGAGGGGGGGGCACATGCCCCCTTGGCTCCTCCATGCCAAGCCACTGTGCTCTGATTGCTCCATCATGGAGCATGGCCCCTTGGTCTGTGCATGGGGCAAGGGCAGGCTGCACTCAGCCTCTGCTCTGTGCCTTGCTGCTGCTGCTTTGACAGTGGCACGGCATTGCACCGTGTGAGTCCTGCTGCTGGGCAGCGAGGCACAGGGCACTGTGCTGCTGTCAATGCAGTGGAAGTGAGGAAGGGAGTAGAGGCTGAGTCCAGCCCGCAGCTGCAGCCCACCCATGCCCTGTGCACAGACTGGGGAGCAATGGGTCCCCAGCCTCCATTCACGGAGGCTGGGGCCCCGGCCAGGCTGGGTCATGGCAGCTCCTTCAGAGGCATGGCGTAGGGGAGTGTGGGTATAGGTTCGGACCTGAACCGGTGGGACGGGGGTGGGGACTGGACACGGGCCTGTGTCCCTGCCCACCTGCCAGTCTTGATGGGCAATTTGCTAGAGTACACACACACACACACACACACACACACACACACACACACACACACTCTTTTGGTCATCTTTATTATTTTATGGAAGAGAAGAAAAAATATATTATCCCAATAAAAAAATAAAGTTCCTGAATAGGTTGCAGAAAAGGGTTGTTTGGGGTTTCTTGTCTTTTGTTTTTCCTATGATTCAGGAAATATATATCAATGAATATTAGGTCTAATATATCTATTATTGGCTTTCTTTGGGCTAATCAGATTATGTGGTTTACACATTACATGATCAATGTGTTTAGTTCAAATTGTTGCTGAAATGTCTTTATCCCCTTTCGGCATGTTTTATGTACACATGTGCCATTATGTATCATGCAAAGCACATGCTACATGCTAGAAGTATGTGAAGAAGTCAAGTTAAAAGAACTTACAGGCACATGTGTCCATGCAATTATTGCTGAGCAGTATTATGATCTTGAGCTTCCTCTTCCAAAAAGATGGACTGATAATTCACATATGTAGTGTCGCACCGGAGATGCATGTGTGTTCTTCAGGAAGGATGCACCTACAAAAGGAAAATGAAATCTCCAAAACTTGAAATTTGTCACTGTGTGTGTTTATAACCTTAAGTCATTAACATGTAATTGTATTTCCAAAATGCTCTCTCATTGTGAAATCAAATGAGCATGATTGCAAGAGCATAATTCATTCTCTTGGATTATGCACAGAAGCTAATTAGCCTGCTAATGGGATTCTTGGGTTCAGAATTAATGCCACAATATGTTACACTTCACGAGCACCTAAAAACGCACTTTTTAAAAATTTTTCTCAAAGGCAACCCCAATACTGTTTGCAAGTAACAGTGGTTTCCGCAGTCTCCTCTTGCCCAGTCTCCAACCACAGCTGCTGGCACCTGGCAGGGCAGTCAGGCACAGGGCACAGAGCGGAGCAGACCTTGCCATTGCTCTCAGCACTGCAGCAGTAGGTAGGCAGGACTGGCGTCTGTCAACGGTGAAACTGTAAATAAATGCAAGCCCCTGGCATGCTGCCCTGCCGTGTGGCAGCAGATAGCAGCCAGCGACTGACCTTTCCCTGGGTAGAAGCATATCTTCCATACCAGCCCTTGCACTGCTAATTGATAGTTGGCATTGAATAAAGCTAATTGGCATGTGCCTCTTGGTGCTGTATTATTCTGGTATAATTAGGCAAACTAAGCTGTTTCTTTCTCCAAACCTGCATGCACGTAGCAAAACCCAAGAAGGCCTCATTTCCCCCCGCACAAGGTAATCATTCATTATTGCAAAATTCTGTTTGGCATCTACGGTGTAACTTGCCCGGGGCAAAAGGGAGAAGTCAGGTTCAATCCAAGTTTAATTGCTACAAGTGCTATTCTGGGACCCCATGAAAACAAGTTGATTCATGCAGATTATAAGGTGTCCTGAGTGATCACAATCCCAAATGAATGAAATGGTTTTTAAAATTTCAGCGTGGCTTCTTTTCCTTTCTAAAATCTACATAAAAAGTCATGCCTCAAACTCTGCTCAGTTAATCTGGAGTAAACCAGAAGCCACTCTCTGGCTTGTGCACTTGTATGGACGTAAATGATTCGAGAGCCCAGCCTGTCCTTGTTGGCCAACTCCAGATCACCATATCAAGGGATTATCTTCTTATTTATTGTCTAGATTATTGCACATTTAATACAGTGATGGTGCCATGCTGCTAATCCTATGGTATAGGGCATGGGTATCAAACATATGGTCCATGTGCTGGATCCAGACCACTGGAAGTTAGGGGGCTCAAACAGAGGGAATGGCCTGCAGCAGCATCTGGGGACCCGAGGCCCAAGGGGACATGACGATTGGTGGCAGGAGGGCAAACACGGGCTGACGTAGCCCTGGTCCCCTCCAGCAGCTTTAAAAAATGAAAGAAGGATCATTAAAAAAAAAATTAAAAAGGGAATAAAACATATCCTTCCAAAAATGTCAAAACAAGCAGTTTGAACATAGTCAGAACTTTTCCCTGTCCTTTTCTATGTACAATGTTGGAAAAAGCAGCATGATAACATTCAGTTGTATTGAATCACCTTTTTTACAATAGAAAATATGGGGTGATGTGTAAATTTACAGTTAGCAGTGCACTAGCATAAAGCAAAAAAAATGATGCTTGCCTGGTGACACACAGGGCAGGAGAATGTGGAAGGTATACTTTTAATTGTATACTGTTGGTTGCGTTTTGGCCTCTCTGAAAAAAAAAAAAAAAAGGACGGCTTAGCAACAAGATCTGGGTGTTGCATCTTGAATTAGAAAGACAAGAAAAGAAGAAAAAAACCCAAACAACCCAGCACACAGACAAATTCAAATATCTGTGTACCTGTGTCTCATATTTTTAGTACTTCACTGATCAAGTGTGTGGCAAAAGTTCAGGGAAGCAAGAAGAATATACTTAAAAGCAGGTATGAAAGACAGGGGTAGTGATAGCTCCATAGGATACCTGGTCCTGGTATATAGAGTAAGAATAGAGATCCTGAAACTAAGTCAAGCCTTTTCTTTTGGTTTCAAATCTCCTTTTGTTCTTCCTACACTTGTTATACAAAGATATGATCATTAAAAGAGGAGAACAGAAATGAAAACTGACAGAAAGAAAGAGCTTGAGTTCTTGAAGAGTGGATTGTGATAGACAAATATTCTTGAAATTCAGAAAAAAACAAAGCCCTGATTGCTGGAAATGCAGCCAGATTTCGTAATAAATATTTGTCATGGTATGCTGCTTAAACAAAGTTAGAATATCTGGCATAAAAAAAAAACAAAAAAACACAACATTTTCTTCCCAGATTAAAGAATCAGCAGAGAGGACAAATACATAGTATTATGGTCAAATCTAGTTGTTCAAAAAGGAGAGAGACATTCAGCAACTCACCCGGGAACATCAGCAACTGGCAGGATGCTCTTTTAGTAACAGTGGGTAGTATTAAGCTTCTCAATGAACGAGAACTAACAGCTCAGCAAACAAGAAAGAGGGCATGGATCCAGTATGCAGGGATAAAACATCGATTGAAACCCAACTCATTGTTTACAGCTTTGCAAAGGCAAAGCCTAAATGCAGGAGCCATGAGGAAGAGGGAGGCCTTATGTGGACAGACCGGAGATGTAACAGGTAGGTTGGCCCTTTATGCAGGAGCAGACAGCCCTGTTGTAGAAGCCGAGCTGCAGGCAATTAACTACTTAGGAAGTACTCACTGGCCATTAAAAACCCAGAGAAAAGAGCAGGGAGATGGGGCTATGGGGAAGAAGTAGCCTGCAGGCCATAACCCATCCATCGAATGTCATGCAGAAGCAGATGTGCTGCTTGAGCCAAAGTCTGCAAAGGCAGGATTGGAGACTGGGCAAGGAAAAGGAAGGCAGTGACGGTCTGTCCAGGCAGCCTCTACGGGCTCTCCTGGGGGTGGATGCGACTCCTTTATGCACCCAACCGAGCTGGGAGGCTAATGAGCTTCCTCTACTGAAGAATGGCCCTACTCTCAAGTTGGTCAGCATCTGCTAAACTCCTCATCCCTGAGGAGCTCTGCCAAACTCCTCATCCACATTACTCTGAAAGCAGTTACTGCCCCCATGGTTGGATCTAGGACTTTGAAAAGGGAGGTGTAGACAGCAAGGTGTATCCTCACATACAAAACAATGCATATTTTTCTCCAGTTAAAAATAAACCAGAAACTTTACTAATATGCCAAAGGTCTAGTTCTGGATTTTTAAATTTAAGATGGAAGCAAAATGAGAATGAGTTAAAAACAAACTGCAAGACTGTCAGTTGGGAGCTTCATTGCCAGCAGCAGCTGCAGACAGCAGAACTGTAGAAAAAAAAGGACATCTCAACTGGTGGAAGATCAAGACCATTCAAAAAAGAAGAGAAGGTCATTAGCATCTGTGGAATGAAGACATTAGCAGGGATCAGGTAGTTGATAATGAGCCATGAAGTCAAGTGGCTCCCTCAGCACTGCCTGACTGGAAATGCTGCTGCCAGTGCCAGGCAGGTGATTTTAAACTTTGGATGGAGCAGAAATGAAAGGAGGATGCAAGTGCAAGCCCTGGATCCACCCCGAGTGCACCGCTTCACGGGGGCAGAAGACAGACTCCTCAACGGGAAGGCATGACTAAAATCTTCAGGGAGTTTGGGAAACTAGTCCCTGGGAATCATGTCGAACTGAGAGTAAAGATAGACTCACAAACTGTAAACGTAAGGAAACAGCACGGGAAATACAATGTAAAGCGCAATTTTATGTATCTGTTCTTGTGGAGAGTCAGCATCATCTGCACAAAGCTGCCGAGTATGGCGAAGCTCAAGTCGCTGCAAAGCAAGCACCTTATAGGACCACTACCCAACATTAAATTGTACTGGTGTAAGTGTTTAGCCATGATACGCAGGCAGAGATTTTAGCCATTTAGATGCAAGCTAATAGGAGTTCATAAGCCTCCTTTTATCAAGCTTTTTGTTGTTGTTTCCATTTTTTAAATAAAATTTTAATGGTATTTTCTTTGGGGTTGTTGGTGTAGTCATGCTGGTCTAAGGACATAGGCAGACAAGCTTCTTTGGGTACATCACATCTACCCAAAGTATCTTGTCTGCCATTGTATTTTTCTTTACATTTTTAACTAAAAAATACCCAGCCTTCTCATTTTCATTCTACAAATAAACGATCAGGATTGGCTTATTTGCAGTATTACGTAAATTCACCGATATTTAGCGTAGAGAATACCCACGCCCCTGAAGTTATACACACAAAGCTATATAGGTTAGTCCATGCAAAAGGCAGCAAGCTTTGTAAGGGCAGCATTGCACTGATTCACGCAACGAAAGAGATTTCCATTTCGGCAATCCCTTCTGGTCAGATGCGTGAGCGAGACGTGCCGCGGGGCCTGCGGTGATGAACTTTGCGGAGACTGGAACACATGTCCATAATTTGCTGCTCTTTGTTCCTCACAGATGTTTGCTTGTCGCAGGGAAGTCAGTTGATCAGATGACACTACATCGAAGTCGGGCGGCAATCAGTCTTTATCACGAAATGTATGCAAATTAGCTTCCGATGAGCCCTGGCAACAGATGATCTGAGACTCAAACACCTGGATACTTCTCGAGATGAGTTGCTCTGAAAGACGGCGCACACATTGTGCTGGAAAAACATGGGTTTCTTGTAAAAGGAGTATAAATCTAAATTAAGAAATAAGAGGAGCCCACGTCTCCGTAGCTCCTATATACGGCTGACTAGAAACACCTTCGTTTTGTAAGAAACTCTGTGGTTTTAAAATGTTGTCTTCTTCAAAAGCAGAAGAAAAATGAGACTGTTCTGGAGGGTTTTTTTGTGCAGACCAGTGGGGAAAAAAGAAGTGAGGGGGAAAGAGAGAAAGGACCTACGAAAACTGAATGGAGAGCATAGCTTGCTCGCGGTTGTTTCATTTTGTATAAATAATTCAATGTTTGTTTGACAAGAGATGCTTCCACCCTCACCTGGGAGCTAGGACACCCATATGGATCATTGAAGACACAGTTTCAAGGTCCAGCTCCTTGTCGGGTGAAGCAGCAAATTCACCTTCTGTCGTATGTACTTTAGTGCCATAATCACTGCACTGCTGGCTCGTTTTGGGGTGGATATCGCATTCCCCAGTTAACTTTCCCAGAAATAAGTTCTGTGAAAACAGACACCAGAACATTACCACACAGCTTTTTGGAGTTAGTAAATCATCATTTTCTGATGAAAAAAAAAAAGTTTTCAAAATATTCCTAACCAGAGACTGTCCGCAGGCCTCTAGCTCGTCTCGTGAAGTTTCCTTCCCCTATGCCGATGGCTTCTTTTTTGGACTTAGAGGAGCAGAGGAAGAAAGACAAACTGTTTTAAGGAGGCTTAAATTGCTTGTAATGCAGCATTAGATTTGGAAATCCCCAATTTTCAGATTAAAAAAGGTAACCCAAAATTCACATTATTCCATGATTAAAATGAAACACCATATCTACATCTATATATTAGTGGTGTTTTATTTTAATCATGGGGAAATGTGGATTTGGGGCTATTTTTTTTTTTTTTTAATATCTGAAGATTTGGGATTTTTTTTCAATCAGAGAACACCAGGATCCCTGCTGAGCAGTAACAGTAGCGTTGCCATCTGCATTTTTAAAATGGTATTAGATAACCTGAGGAATGTGCACATGGTTTCATCACGTACCACTAAGTGACTTGCTTTGTCTGCCATGGCACTTGGATGATCCCTTTCCCTTTTGTGGCCAGGTAGAGTTATTACATTTCTACTAGGATAATCACCATTTTCTGGGTAGAAACTAAGCACAAAATTGCTCATTCAAATTATTGTAGAGGCAAATCACCCCATGCAGAAGGTCGCGCTTGCAAGGGACTTTCTCTTGCAAGAATGAACATAGCTGGAGGCTCTGGTCCAGGAGGAGGCACATGCAGCAACTCAAAAGCCAGGTAGTGCAGTCTGAGAGGCTCTCCCTGGCCCTACTTTGCACCTTTGGATTTAAATCACCCATGTGCAGCCTATTTGGGCTATGCCTATTGACAGCCTACTCCTTCCCTGCATGGGGAAGGTGTGAGCCAAGTACCGGGCTCTCCTAGGGGTGTGGGTACCCAGGGAGCACCCCCAGGGAGCCCCTGGCTGCACGCTGTCCGTGTACCTCTGTAGCCCAGGGGCTGTAACACACGTGTGCTCCAGCTCCCAGGTTATTTTTCTACTCGTAGCCCTCAATACCAGCCCGTGGCCTGTGTTTTAATGCTGCTGCATTCCCAGTCAAATGTCTATTTTTAAAGCACAGCCACATGACTTCATCCCCCCTTTGATCCTGACCTTGAAACTACATCAAAGTCAGCCCAAACCATGTGGAAAATCACTCTGCCATCTAAATCGTTGTCAGTTTGCTGTTACATCATCATCAGAAAATGACTGCTGTAGCTGCAGGGTCTACCTTCCCGCTGTTCGAGCAAGGTTAAACTGCCGGGGTCTTGCTTTGCCTTGCTGGGCTGCAGACAAAAGAAAGCAGGGAGACACAGGACTGGCCGTGCAGGAAATAGAGCCATGGTGTTGATGCAGCTCCTCGTGCTGATTCCCAACCTGAAGGGCTGAGCAGGAGGGAGGCATATTGAACACGACCGCACGTGCCCCGTACACGCAATCAGCTCGTCAGCGTGTGTTGTGTTTCCCCTTCTCAGCCTGATCCACTGAGGTTGTAACACAACAACTGTAGATGCTGCTCTGTTATAACCTCCAGCTACAAAGCCTGTTTCTTGAGCTACAGCGGTGGAGACTCGTGCGTTCAGCTCCGGAGGTCCCGGTCTTCACGTCTGATGTCTGCCGAGATGACAGCTGTCACTTCCCCCCACCCCCAGAGTTACCTGATGCATGCAGAGCAATGCGGGATCACGAAAGCAGGTGCACTCAAAATGCCACTTTTGTCAAGATTGGCACCTGGTGGTCTGAGCCAGCGGACGTGCAAAACACAACATGAAGCATGAACAATAATTACATTACCAGCCAACCTTGCTTCAGCTGAGCTCGGCTACGCAGGATTGCACACGTGATGTAGAGAAAAGGTGCAAGACTGAGGAATAGCATCAGGGCGCTGAACATCACCGCTTCATTAAAAGTCGCATCATCTCCCTAAGCAACATACGGGAAGAAACCAAGCATTCAATCATAGAGCTGTCAAAAATTATACAGGTGTGGACTTATGATTAATTTTTTTAAACTTTGTTCAATAAATTACCAGCATTACAATGGTTATAATATGAATGGATATGCAAATATAACTGAGCAGGCAGTCAGTGTAAGCCAAGCACTGTTGGGATGTTTGAATTATGGAAAAGAGAGGGACCTCTTGGAAGTTGTGTTGTTATATTGCTAGCAGCAGTATAGCAGAAATTTGAAGGGGCTTTTTTATTTCTGATTGAAGTCTCTTTGCTAAGGCCAGGCAATAAGGCTGTAATAAAGGGGAAGAAATGAGAAAAGAATGCATTTTGAGAAGAAAAGTGGGCTTATTTATAACACAGCTGGCCAGTTTCTCATAAGGATGCTCATGTCACTGGCTAACTGAAGAGGCAGCTGAATAAATACATGGTTAATAAATCAATTGTTGGATCATGGATAAATAAATCTTCTTTAGGCACATGATCATGACTACATCAATGATTAAATGGCCACAGACAGATCTGCAATATCTCGACTGGCATTGCACTGCCTATGGTACCCAATAACCATCATAATAGAGCTTTGTATCGCAGAGTTTACCACCTTTGCCCCTGTTATTAAGAGAAAAAACATGAGTCTAGGTTTAAGATCCCATATCAGGTCAACTCCATCTGTGTTTCTCCTCCCCAAACCATCCCTCTTAGTTTATGTTTCCCTTTTCCCAACAGGGGCCATTGAAATTACTGACTTGAGTCAGCCTTACTGTACAAAATTAGTCAAATCTGCCTCTTACAAGGCTGAGGTCTTGTAAATTAAGTGGGAATGATGTCTTATCTAAACACGGTCACCACGGCACACATTTCCTTTGAATTTGATCATAGGAGGCAAATTGAAGAATTCCTGTTGTGGTGGCTCAGAGAGCGTGTCAGACACCAAATTGAATAACATTTCGTACAGCACTTGGTATTTGTAGTGTGGACTGATGAATAGCAAGAAACATCTCAAACACTATCAGTCATGAAGTGTCCTTTTTGCTCCCGGCTGCACGCACACACATTTATTACACGAGAGAAATGCTAATGGTAATAAAAGGGTAATAGCAGCAGGGGACAGCAAACCAGCTTTGCAAGATTAACCCTGGACTTGTTGTGGCCCTTTGAAAATGATGCTGCCTGGAAGTGTCAAGGTCCCATTCCTGAAATACAATTAGCACTGAAAATAGGACTTTCAACCAACGGTATTATGATGGATTAAGGAGAGATTAGCACTCTGTATCTAGCAGCTTTTAAGAACATAACTTAAGAAAAAAAGAGCCGTGGAATTAACTTGCTTTCCAGTGGAAGTAGATGTGTTTGCCTTCACTGCCATCTGCCAACCGTTGCCTATTTTATAACCAGGAAAACTAAAACAATAACACCGAGAGCATTACTAAGGAGCAACCTGATTGTGCAACTTATTATTCAGGTCCGCACTCGAAAGAGCCTGGTAGTCAAAGACCTGTCAGCTCTTCTTACTTTTCATTGGGGTTGATACACCTCCACTCTGCAATGTTATCGGGTTTTCTCTTCAGCTCGCTAAAGGGCAGAGCAGTGACCACGAGAGCACGCCTTCTGGGAGAGTCACTCATTGCCAATGTGAATATTGACCTGGAGAATTTTTCGGGTAGCAAGATTTGCACGCTGGAAAGACAAGCAACAGCGAGGACTCAGTGTGATCTGAAAGTGCTTTGGAGCCCCTCCACCGCTCTCATGAAAAGCAGCTCGGCTAGGTGATTTCTGCTTTCTTATGTTTAACTTGCATACCATTAAAGATTAGCATTGGACAAAAAAATGTATAACTTTATTTACATAAAGAATAATGGATTGATTTTTTTATTCCCCCTGTTTGTATTCTCAAATTCGCCGTTCGCTCTGCCCTGTAGATAATCCTGCAGTTCATCTTTTAAACATCTTAAAATGTGAAATTCAAAGTCTGAGCTGGGCCATTTGGCTTTGATTGCACAGTGTAGTTAACATGCCCCATTTTTGCTCCTTGATGGGGTCAGGATGATATTTAGGATGATTTTTTTTGGTGCAAATATCTATGCATTCAGAGTTAGCTTCCTGCAAATGCTCTCCAGCACCTACTTACCGAGCATGGGAAGAGCAAAGGGCTGTCGTTTGTGGATACAAGCAGCAGCTGATTGATTGCTGAAGCCCCGTGCATCCTCTGCATACCTGGGCTGACAGGAGGCAGGTTTGCCTGCGTCCGTGTGCCTCCCTGGGCTGCTTCAGATGCTGTTTAGCTCCTTCGAAACCCTGTGCTCAGGGTAGGGCCAGAGGCCCAACCTAGCCCAAAAAAATGCACCATGTGCGCGAGCATCCCTACCTCCAGGGCCTGGTCCAGATGTTCCAGGGGAGCTCGCTCGGGGCCAGGCAGGAGCACGGGGCACGTGTGTGCACCTGCTGGGTCCTCCCCGATGCTGTCGATGCAACCTCAGCAACAAGAAAGTTTATCTGAGCTCTCTCTGGCTGCTCTCTTAAGCTGGTCACTATTATTATATAATATTTATACTAAACCTTGCTTTATAAATCCTCCACGGGAATACATTTTCCATGGGAAAAAGGTGTCAACCTAGAACACCAAAGGTGGGGTTCAAAATCCCCCTTTGAGAAGCAGCGGCAAACATGCAGTTTTCAACAAGTCACATAAAAATGACAGGGGAACTTCTTCCTCTCGAAATAGGACGTATTAGTGCTGGATGGGACGGGATTTATATTCCAGGCAGTGCATTATTTTTAATTATGTTTACCTTCCCAGTCTCTCTAAATCAGACTTGATTGCATTTAATAAGGGTTTTAAATGTGTCTTAATAATGTTTGGAATTAGTACTAGGATGTGAGGACCTGAGTACTGTGGGTCCCCAAGAGCCCTTTCGAAATCTCATTGTGATAAATAATGTCAGGCAGCCACCTGCTACAAATGATATTTCACATTTCCCCCACATTGATTTTGTATACCGATAGGCCTTTTTTGTGACCACGCTGCAGAACAGCTCGGGCCGTGACAGGTGACAGGTATGAGAAGGACGCTATCGGCTGAGTTCTGCAAATGCTCGTATAGTCTTTGATTTCTTCTGGTGTGCCTGCCACGTGTGGATTTTCACTAATGGCACAGTATCAAAGCGTGCAGGGTGTCTGACAAGGCCCTTTCTCATGGCAGCAAATGGAAACACAGAGCAATTACTTCACTTCCCACGCGGTCCGTGTCAGCCAGGGTCTGAACCAGAGGAAGTCACTGGGAGCCTTTTTGACCCTACGTATTTCGACTGACTGTGCACCTTGCAAGAGGGAACAGGCAGAGCTAACTCTCTTCCCTGCACCTTCCACGACTGCCATGCCCCAGCTGTGCTGGCAGCTGCTGGGGGATGATTGATCTATCAACCCCTGCTAAGTTTTTCTCCAATAGAAGAAAGGTCCTTTAAGATGTGGACAGATTGGAGAGAGTCCAGTGGAGGGCAAGAAAAATGATTTGGGGGCTGGAGGACATGACCAGTGAGGAGAGGCTGATGGAAATGGGCTGATTGAGTCTGCAGAAGAGAAAACCGAGGGGGATTGAATAGCAGCCTTCACCTCCCTGCAGGGGGGCTGCAAAGAGGCTGGAGCTGGGCTGGTCTCAGTGGGGGCAGATACAGGACAAGGAGCAATGGGCTCAAGCTGCAGCAAGGGAAGTTGAGGATGGATATTAGGAAAAAACTTTCTCACGAGGAAGCACTGGAACAGGCTGCCCAGAGAGGTGGCGCAGTCTCCGTCCTTGGAGGTGTTTAAGACCCAGGTGGACTGGCTGGGATGATGTAGTCGGGGATGGTCCTGCTTTGAGCAGGGAGTTGGATTAAATATGACCTCCCAAGGTCCCTTGAACCCTCATTGTCTGTGATTCTATGATTTTGTGCATCCACTCCTTCCCCAAGATGACCTCCAGGAGATGCAAGGGAAGAGGGCTAAATATTGCTTTGAAAAAAGACCCTATACTAGCATTACTACTGGTGCTCCAAAAGGGCTCTCAGATCCCACTGCAGACTGGTTCAAGTAGACAGACACAGGGAATACAGACAGATTAGTTGTATTCACTGCCAGCTTCGTGATCAGGCTGGCTGACAGAGGGAACCGGTGAAGGCATCTGCACCTCCAAAGTCTTCCTCAATTCTCCATCTTTTCTGCAAACTTGGGTAAAGTGAGCCCAAGCATTTGCTAGCACGCTGTTAGTCACAGAGGTGCATTCCCCGATCACGCACCACCTAACTAGTCAGAATACTAATCTCATGCCAGGTCTGTTCTCCTACTTCAGTGAGATTTGGTATATAAATGTTGGTGCTCCATAATGTTAACTTGTTTGCTGCTGTTATCCTATCTGGCACTGAGGGATGGGGCAGGCAGAGCTTCATGGTCCGGGCCACTCTCATTCTTTCCCAGTCATATATCAGACCTCCCTGGTTAGGTCCAGCTGTTGCCTCTGCTGTACAGATGCAGCCCATTCCCAACCAGTCTCCGGTGTGTGTCTTCAGGAGGCATTTCTGATCTCACCCATCCTAGCCTGGCCAGAAAGACCAATATTTACAGTTAGAAATGAATGAAAAGAAATCTTTACTTTTCAGTAAGTGTAATGGGTACTACTCAGGGCAGTATGCTGCTTCTGACATGCACTATATAATAGCAGAGTGAAGATTTTCACCTGTTATGCAGCCTCGGAGGCATTGGGGTAAGACATGACCACAATGCAACATGCCATTTGGATGTTGCACTGCCCAATAATAATTACTGCAGTTTGTGCAATCAGCACGACTGCTTGACAGACAGGGATTGCGCAGTTAAGAAGCACAGGCCTCCCTGAATGATTCATTAGCAACACCCTCCTCCAGCACCTCCTTCATTAGCTGCAAGTGGATTGCACCTTACCAAGTACCTAAAAGTATCCCAAGTACCAATTATTCCACAGCAACACATATTGAGCTATTTCCATGGAAAGGACAGTGAGACCTGAAGAGTGAACAGGGATAAATACAAATAAAGCATCCTTAAGCAGCTTTGCTGGCAGGAGGTGCAAAGCGACAAGTAGAGCAAGGTTTGTTAGCTTAGTCCCAGTTTGGTAATGGTCGAGATCTTGCAGTGGCCAAATGAAATGGTACAAGGACATGTTGAAGACAGAACTCAATAAATAGCTTCATCAACAACCTGGAAGATGGGATGGATGCACCCTCAGCAAGTTTTCAGATGACACCAAGCTGCGGGGAGTAGTGGATATACTGGAGGTCAAGGCTAGGATTCAGAGTGACTTAGACAAATTGGAGGACTGGACCAAAAGAGAAATCTCCCCCCACACACACACACAAACACATGCACACACGCCCATTAATGAGGATCGGAAATGTGTCTCTTTCTTATTCATGGGCACACAACACACATATCGTATAGAGCCATTGGCAAGTAGGGGTGGAAGAGACCTCTGGAGCAGTGGTTCTCAACCTTTTTTTGCATCCGGACAGCCCTGTCCAAGCCATCCTATGCAAATCCATTGTTCAAACTCTTTGCAAAAAGCAGTCAATCCTGACACAGCACAAGACATCACACCCAACGCTGCCACAGGTAAGGCAGGAGGAACACAACAGCGAACGTCCTGCTGGGGGTGTTCACCCCCTGTGCATGCCAGCCCCTGCCCAGCACATGCTCTGAACCGGTTGCTTTTCTCAGTCACCGTCAATGTTTGCTCATGCAGCAACCTGCCCTTATCAAGATGTCCTCAGCACTGACAAAGTGGCTCTCTGAGCTGCAGCTTGTAGTCCTAGGAAGGCAGGGTATGGGGAGACCAATAGCCTAGGGGTTGCTCCCGTGTGCAAAATGTGTGCACACACTGCATCCTGGTCTTGCACGTCTCCAGCTTCACTTCCATCCTGACTAGATGCACATACCAGTATTTGCTGCTCCTCGTGTGCGTGCAAGCATCTTCCATGCCTGCAAGCCAGGGGTCCCTGCAGGGGCCCACTTCTCTCTATTTATGCCAGTGATTCCTTAAAATCATTTGATGACATCCTGGCTGTGTTGAAGTCAATGGGAGCTCTGACATAGCTTCAGTGGCTCTGGGATTTCTCTTAATGGATTTGTCTGGATTTATATTGACTTGTTGCTCCTTTGATCAAGTTTATGTGGTGACCTTTGCTGTATTTACTAGTATAGAGGTAGACAAATAGAGCATTTCAGTAAGAAAGCTCTAAAAGGGTTGTCGATACATATGGACTAAGCCAATACATTACAGTTCATATATTACCTGCTACTGCACTTCGAACCACTTTTACCATAGCGCAAGTTACTTCTTCTGAGCTCAGACACAAACCTCACAGCTTCTTGCAGGATGTGCCCACTTTGATGTTTGAGGGTCTGTTAAAAAAAAGAGCTGGAAAAATAATAATAAAAAACCCCATTGCTTCCTTTCCTTTCAAACTCATTATTAAATGTTCATATGTCAGATATAATTTATATTTATTAATAATTTATATATATATATATATATAACCCTACTATAAAACAAAATACAGTAACTCAACAGTAACCAGGGGCATTTGGACAACTGCAGGGATTCAATAAGAGCAGATCAGCATTTTATTTTGTATTGCACTTACCTGCCAGTGTAACAAACCTGGAGCATCCATGGATTTAGAAACACTCGATACCATTTACTGCTGATTTATTCATGCCCAGCCACATTTCAAGTTACACAGGTGGACCAAGGATGCCTCCTTTCCGCATACAGCATGAGTGCCTCGCAGATTGAGTGTGTACAGTTTTGATCAAGATTTGGGGTTTAACCAATCTTTCCCTTCAGCTGCACCCCAGGATGAGTTTCCTGTAGCTGGGTGCTGGCAATAGGAGTGGGTCTGGAGAGGCAAAAGCTGGGAAATGGCAGAGTCCCACTTTCAATCTCACATTGTATTTCAAGTTTCAATTATACTAAGCCATAGTTATGCCAAGCTCTAGTTAAGCAAAGGCAGCACGAAGCACCTTGGGAGGTGCACACTCCAGTGACTGCTGGATGATAAAAGACACAGCAAGCAAAACAGCGTAAGAAATAGTAAGAAACTGGAGCTGAGAAGTAAAAAATTAGAACTCATTAGTAAAGCAGAGATAATAAGAGGGGAAGCTGTACTCCGCAGGGGGTCAGCTGGAGATACCCAAATTCAGCAGAGAGTGAGCTGGAGAAGTCCCAAATCAGCAGAGAGTGAACTCTAAATGCCCAGACTTGGAAGGTGGAAGCTGCAGTTGGCAAGGGATAAGCTGCAGGTGCCTGGACTTGGCAAAGAGATGAACAAGAAGGGACATCTCGACAGAGAGAGAATTGGAAAGGGGATCGGGGCATCTACACTATCAATACAGGGGTTGCAAGACTCGCCCTTTCATAGCAACTTCGGTGACATGTAACGTGTTGCTTACCGTTATCTGAGTGGTTTTGTTGAGCCGGGCTGATTGCTGTGTAGACCTGCTAGTATATTGAACTGGGAGACAATAAACCTCTCTGAAATTTTGCCCCTAAACATGAATTCCAGGAACACCCCATCCCCAGCGGCCAGCAACACCCTGACCATGGAGCGCAAGGAAAATAGTCAATCAATAATTTCCAGAGGTCTCTAGCTCCCTCTGCAAGAATTGTTGGCCCAGATCACACCATAATATGCCAATTTTTGCAGAAGTCATTACTTTTGAATGACCATCCTTCATCTGCCTCTTGCTCAGTGTGGGGAGAGCTCGTGCCAACCTATCTGCATTTTCTGGCAATTGACAACAGACATAATTCAAGTTGCAGGAAGTGAAGTTGAGGTTAGATACTAGGAAAAGCTTTCTCACGAGGAGGGTGGTGAAGCACTGGAACAGGTTATCCAGAGAGGTGGTGGCCTCTCCATCCTCGGCGGTCTTGAAGACCTGCTTGGGAAGATGCAGTTGGGGCTGGTCCTGCTTAGAGCAGGGGGTTGGGCTAGACGTGACCTCCTGAGCTCCCTTCAACCCTCCTTGTCTGTGATTTGCACAGAATATGGCATTCATTTGTGCAACTCAATGTGACCTTCAGACATGGGGTGACATGAACATGTAGAAATCTTTATCCCAAGCAAATGAATATGACGGGAATTTTTAATGACTGGAATACAGTCCCACTCATGGGCTTGCAAAGCTGAGGGACTTGAGTTATTTCTACAGAGACTAGAGGTGTCAAATGAAGCTGAAACTATCTGAATTGCATTCAAAAGTCCTTTATCTCTCTGATATGTGTGATCATTTAACAAGGCAAACACCTAACAACTTCCCTGTAGTACGGCTGAAACTCTCCACATCTCTGTAAGTCTCTGTGCCAAACTTCTCAAGTCGAGTGAAACTCATTATTGACAACAGGCTTCCTCTCATATTTTGAGAGCTCTTCATATACAAAGATTGGGGGGTGGGATGCTATTTTTATTGTTGTACGATATAGTGATCTGATCTGCAAGTCATTAAATGAAAGAAAGTCCCAGTCCGGGCCATCTGAGGATAATGTCCCATAGGGCTGAGTGATGAGACCACTGCAGCCCATAGCCAACAGCACACAAGGGTTGCAGATCGGCACCCCAGTCTGCTTCACATCCAGCCACCTTTGACTCTCCAGCCGGAACAGCACAGCTATTTACACATGGGTGAGTAGGGACTGGCATTTAACATCAGTTCAGACCTGGGACTGAGCCTAAGCAAGATGTGTGAACTGCACTGCCGCTGCCTCCAGAAGTGTGATGCGCTGTAATTACTTATACATAGTTGGACAATTTCCCATTTTATCATAACTGAAAATAGGAAGCAAAAACACTACTCATTCTTCATGATGAATCCTTTTAAAATCTCACAGACAGATAATCAGGGACCAGAAACAATACCACGTAACATAAGCAGCCATAGACCGCATTTGGCAAATTATAGGCAAAGCAGGTATGTAAAGAACTACCCAAACCCAATGAAGGATGTATACTGAATATCTTTAAAAACATTTAGAAATAGTGGGTGCATTCACAGGAAATCAGGACAGCTGTGAATGAATGATAAAGAAGCTAAAATCATAAGAGATATGTATTGTTTAGCCAGAGTTTGTGCATCTCTGATTCATTTTAAATTCAAGTTCAGTGATCGATGTCCTGGTTTATATAGCAATTCCTTAAGATTTTGGAAGTCTTTAGTGACACTTCCAAGCTAAGTAAAATCTTGCCAGTGGGGGAAGCTGTTCTGCAATTGGGATGTCAGGCTTGACAGATGTCAGGGGTCTGTAAACCAATTTATACATACTTAAGAAAATGTTTATTAGAAAGTTTTTTTTTAATCTTTTTTCTCAGTTGTGCAGACAAACAGACCTTGTAAAGCTCAGTAGTTATACACTTTAATCCTGAATGCTTACAACATCACTGCATTTTATCACCTTTAGTGATGCAAAGGTTATCCAATAAAAGCAGAGATGACCTCTGCTTCTTTGAGGTCTTTCTTTTTATGAGCATCTCATGCCATAACCTTACAGACAGTCTCATTGAATAGCTATTTTGGTCCTTTTTATCATTGTCTTATCTGTCGATGGGCCTGTCAGTGTATAAGGCTTAGCTGAAAGGGCACTGCTTCTGGGAATATCCATTTTTTCTGGCTTACCTCACAATGAATGGCCATGCTACTGGGCTTGGAAATGCTATTATACCACATTCACTAGATGGATAATGATAGACTAGGTTTTTGTTGGGTTTTTTTTCTTCCAAAACATCCTGTAAAGTGCGTACTTAGCATTTCTTCAGAGGTCAACAGAAAAGGTCAAAAAAAATCTGTTCTTACCTGGAACATGCTGCCTTGTCCATTCCTCTCCAAAAACGACAAGTGCATGAAAATGATTTCATTGCTGCTATTCTGAAATCACGTGCCCAAGACTAATTACATTTCATGAGTTCTTGGAGATACGTTAATGACCAAATATGAGATATACTTGTGATATCAAATTGAATCAAACTGAAAAGACAAATTAGGGCTTTTTAATTGTCATAGCTATTGGAGTATGCATATGCCTTTAGCCAATGTTTTTCATGGCTCCAAAACAGAAGAATGCGTTTATAATGCTAATAATTTCCAGAAATGATTTTTCAAAATGCTGTTCATATAAAGAAGATCACCTACATAATTGGATGCACGTGGCTTGAACGCAGCAAACTATTGTACTCTATATGATGAAGGGTTTTTAAACCCGAAAGCTTGCTATCATTTTTTTTTCCAGCTATTTAAGTTGGTCTAATAAAAGATATCATATTCACCCAAAGAACCTTGTCTGCCTATAGTACTCTATAACACTGGAAAATTTGCCGGTCTGATTCACAGCCCTTCATTTCACACTGTTTTCACTGAAAGCAATGGACTGATACTGAAATAAAGTTGGGATGTTGCAGTCATGAAATGCTCTCGTAGCTGCTATGCTATCTGCAATCCCATTGTATTATATTTTATTTTCAGAACTGTATTTAGCACTGCATATTACACAAAATATCACACCCTTGCCTCATACGTCTAGAAAAGACATGTGTAAATTTGTGGCACTTGGTGCCACTGCCAATGGCTCGAGTATCAGGACAGAGAGCGATGGATGAACACTGGTTATCTTGTTATACAATTCGGGACCCCACACAAAATTCAGGTTGGGAATGTGTTTTAAAAAATGACTGAAGCCCTGAAGAAAGAGGAAGGGAAAGTCTTTGGAGCTCACTTAGCTGACACTGTTGATATGGCAACTGGATACTCTGTAAGAGCTGAAAATCTGGCACAGCGGGGAACTGCTATCAGTAAATCTCAAAGAAGAGAAGAGGAAAGAAAAGACAAATATTCAATCAACTTAAAGATGAGTCTGTTCCTTAACTGACAACTGTATGAAAGTGTCTCTTCATCACAGCCTTTTCACAGCCCTGCACAATGCAAATGCATGATGATGACTCCTGGCTTGTTCGGGATAATAATGGCTAGCCTCCTAATTAGAGCAGAATTGGTCAGGCCTGTGCCATTCTCCCTGAAACAGAGTTGTTTTGTTTTGTTTTCTTCTGTTTTGTTTTTCCCCTTTCTTATTTTGTTTCTTTTCGAAAACACCGCGACAACTTTTTCCTTTGTCAAATTTGTACTACTTACTAAGCATGCTAAACGAAATTGTCTTCTCTGACTGCATCAAAAAAGCAGCAGCAAAAACCCTTCTAAGGTTTTGAATGCTTTGCAGGTAAGGACAATGCTTCATCCTGCCTTTTCTCAGTTTTTGTTTACTACAGCCTGACCCGGACCTCTTTGAAGTCCGTGGCAAGAAACCTATTGACTTGAATAACCCTTGGTAAATAATATTGCCAAGGGCACGGAGGAGGGAGTTCATCAGGCCCTGCTGACTTGAACTCATCTAGATCAATCAAAAGCTCTGACTGTCTCTTGCAACCCTTGCCTTGTCCACTTCCTTATCCAAATAATCCTTATTTGCTGTCTGTCTGCAGCTTAATTTTTGTGCAAAGGTTGTTGAGCAGCTCCACCTTCTTTGCATCTTCTGTTAAGTTTTCCCTGGCCAGTTAACGGTGGATCCACAGCTTCCTCGCTCTTTCGTCTTGGGCCAACCTACTCCTACACCCTCTTCTTCTTGCCTGCTGTCTTTTAATTTCCTCTGCCAAGCACAGCTCATTTTTTACTTGTGTCTTCCTAATTTTTTCACTGCACATTCTTGTTGTTTCCTGGTAAGCCTCTCTGGTGACATGCCCATCTTCCCATTGCCTGTATGCTTCCTTTTTGCATTTGAAGCATCCTAGAAGTTCCTTGAAGTGCTTTGCATTTGAAGCACCCTAGAAGTCCTCTCCCCTTTTGGATGTTTTGCTCTTTTGCTGTAGGGTTTTATTCACCATTCCACCTAATTTAAATCCCTTCTTACTACATTGGCTAGATGACTCCCAGGTGCTCATACACATCATACATGTTCAGAACAGAATTATTGACAAATACAGAAATGTAAGGTATGTTTGTACTTTACCGAGTTGTAAGATGGTTGGTTAGAGTCTCCACTTCCAGAACTGTTTCATCCTGGTTTTGTGCATGCAGCTGGATTGGGAACGTACTAAAACATGAAACGCAACAATCATAATGATAATGCTTAATGGTAATATTTTGGGTTTAAGGACAATTAGCCCCATGCAGATCTATTTCTGAGGCTTGCTTCTGGAGATGACAAGTAGTAAAAACCAAGATTTTCAGTTGTACAGGAATTTCCAACACTTCTGATATGTATTTGATCCTGATTTGAGACTTAAAATAAATTTTCAAAGTTTTCCACCAACCATTTTTTAAATTGCTTGTGCTTAACCAAGTTGAAATATTTTGTGAAAATCAAAATATTTTACAGTGGCATTTTTAAATTCTAAACATCATAAATGTAAAATACATTTTAATATTGTGTGGTTAAAAAATCCTATCTTATGAAAACATGTTGTTTCACTATTTTAAAAATGAAATGTTGCTGATATTGTCAGAGACATAAAAAAAAAAATGTTTCCAATGGATTTTTTTTTAAACTATATTTACTGATGGTGAGTCAGAGAGCTGATAAAAAATGTTTCCAGACAAGCTGTGAAGGTCTTTTCACCTTTCAGTTAGCAAGTGGTTTCTTTATTCTTTTCTTTTTTTTTTAAACTTTTTTCAAGATTTAATATTTTTAAATGCGTCTTAAAGCAGCCTAATTCAAAGTAGTTTATAGAAGATAAGTCAAGGAGTGACAGTGTTTTGCAAAGAGTTTCCATGAATAATATTTAAAAGTTTAAACAAGTTCTTCAAACACTATTCTTCCAGCCATTTGCGTTTCTCATCTTTGTTCTATTTCTATTTCTATTTACATCACTCTAAACAAGTATTTTCAGAAACAATGAATTTTAAAAACATGTTTTAGATATTTGAAAAACCGTATTCCACATTTATGAACGAAGGAAATTGCACTGGTAAAACACTTATCAGAGTCCTACCTACCCAGCCATGCCTTGGGCCTATGTGTGTGATCAGAGCTGTCTGAAGAGCCAGTACTGAAAGTCCCAGGTCTCAGAATTAAATATGAGTGTGATGCATCTCCAGGACTGGGATCTAAAGCAGATGAAAATAACAGTATTACAGAAGCATCGAAAAGTGGGGCTGGAGGGACCTCCGGACGTCACGTCTAGTCCAACCCCCTGCTCAAAGCAGGTTCTCCCCGTTCAAAACATCCCAGCAAAATCTTTGTCTAACTAACCTGCTCCTAAAAATGTCTAAGGATGCAGACTGTGCAACCTCTGTAGGTCCTCTCTCCCAGTACTTGAGCTCCCTCAGAGTTAAAAAGTTCTTCTTAATACCCAACCTAAATGTCCCCTCTTGAAATCTAAGCCCGTTGCTTCTTGCCCTGGCCCCTATAAACACAGAAAGCAAAGGTGGTAATCACTATCCCCTTAATATTAACTTTTTTTTTGTATTTTGACTGGTTATCAAATCCCATCCCCACCCCCTCGCTCTTCTCACTCCACACCGAATAATTCCAGTTCTTCCGGCCTTTCCTTGCATGCAGCGCTGTTGCAGCTCCCATCAGCCTTTCCCAGAGGGAATGGGAGAAATAGGGGAGGAGAGAGAGGCCTCGAGGACTAAATCAATTCTAGATTGTTATTGAAAAACACAACAATAATCCCTTTGTTTGTGAACTACTGGGCTACAGCTAACAGGGGTCAAGTGAGGGGACCTTCCCGTGGGAGTCTGCGGGGCACATACTGGCTGCAGCCCATGTCTGCTCTTCCCCTCAAGCACCGACTCCTTGCTGCACCTTCATTTTCCAATCGTCTAAGTGCAGGGTTCATGTATAGCCCACTATCTCCCCAGCAAAATGAGCAATAGCGTAATGAGTAGCTGATCAGAGAGCAATGTTGCAAGAGGCTCAGAGGCCTGTCGCCGTACCCAGCTTCTTGTCCTTTGAAGTGAAAAGGGCATCTGAGCAGCCCGGGATACGGACTGCAACTCAGGACGTAATTTAAGGCAAACCTGTGCAGATTGTAGTGCTAGAGACCTGGGCATGCATCAGAGATGCCACAAGGCCCTTCAGACCCTTCACAATGTTTTCGAGACGGCTCATTGTGCTCTGTTTTGGACTCGGCGTGCCAAGTCTATGTGAAGTGTGGTATCCAAAACTAGGCACGGTGCTGAATGCGAGGTCTTACCGAAGCAGAGCAGAGTGGGATAATCACTTCCCAGTGACATTCCTGTTGATGCATCCCCATATGTTACAAGATCCCCTCCACAACAGTGCCCGGTGACTCGTATTCAGCTTCCAGTTCACAATAACCCCCCAGGTACTAGCGCAGTACTAACGCCTAGCCAGTCGTTCCTCATTCTGCATTTGTGCATTTTGATTATTGCTTCCAAAATGCAATTTTTGCATTTGTCCCCACTGAAATGTATCTTATTAATTACACACGCTTTTCATAGGAACATTCAAGACAGTATGGGCTAGGCCACACTAAATTCATCTTCCTTTATACCACCGTGGCAGCAA
>NW_005842184.1:702517-706263 GCF_000455745.1 Alligator sinensis | reverse complement strand
GGAAAGAGTACATACCCAGGGCCTATCCAGATTGATCTTGTCCATGCCCCTTTCCTGAATAGTTCCCATCGTTCTGGGTACGAGGGAGTCCTAACGTGTAGGTTTCATCCCTATCATGTTTATTTCTCACTGATGGGAGTGAATGCTCACTCGCCCTGCATGCCTTGGTCAAGTCCTCCTTTGAACCTGGTTAAGTTAACAGCATCCACATCATCCTGTGGCAATGAGTTTCACAAGTGCTGTATGTCCCCTGGTTCCAGTCGCATGAGGGATAGTAAACAATAAATAATTACTTTCTCCACGTCATTTATGATTTTATTAGACCTCTCTCATACTGTTCCTCAGTCATCTTTTCTCACAGCTGAGAAATTCTACCTAGTATCCGATCCCTTCTCCTATGGACGCGTTTCCATGTCCCCAATCATCTTTGTTTCCTTTCTTTGTACTTTTCTCCCCTTTTTTCCAATTTAGGCAGGTCATCTTGAACCCCACTCCTGTCCTCCAAAGACTCTGCTACACTACCCAGCTCGGTGTCATTCGCAAACTTACTAAATCTTAAGTTAGTCATGTATGTCTACACTATGGGCAAGATGACCCACCAGTTATGTACCCACCTTACAGTAGTTTCATCTAGATTGTATGCCTTGCTTTACTAATGAATATGTCACTGGGGATGGTGTTCAAAGTGTTGCTTAATGTCAAGGTTAATGACAATGTTCCCCCCGTGTCCACAAACCCCATTACTTTGTCATAGAAGGAAATCTGGTTAGTTAAGCATGACTTGTTCTTAACAAATCCATGTTGGCTGTTTTTTTGGGGTGGTTGTTTTAATTATCTTATTATCCTACAGGTGCTTAGTCATAAAGAGATTGATTCCTTGATAACATGCCCCCATATATTTCTGAGGATCACAATTAAATGGAGAAGTGAGTAACTCCCTGGCTCATCTTTTCCCCTTTATTTAAAAACTAGTCTTCTATTTACCCTTTTCCAGTCATTCGGGACTTTAGCTGACCTCCATAAGTTTTCAAAGGGAATAGCCAATGGCTCTGCAATTATTTCAGCCAATTCCTTGAGTACTCTAGGATGAATCTCATCCGGCTCTGCTGATCTAAAAGCAACCGGTACTTAATACTCCCCAAAACCACCAGACCACAAATTATTTGCTGAAACTATTTCCTAAATAGCTTTAAATAATGAACACATTTATCAAATCAATAGAGAACAGGCAATAGATTATTTTAAAAAAGAAACCCACATCATTTAATACATTATTTGTTAATACTCATTCACCCAGCTCTAAAAATACCTGCTGGGCATACTTCAGTTTCAGAAAAGCACTCGATGCCGCATGGCATCAATGCAGTAGAACAGAAGGGAAAACACGTTTCTCCTCTCCGATACTTATTTCATTTTTGTCACACCTCCCAGACAGTTTGACAGACTGCTACAGTACAAACGGAGTGGTAATTGCATGTAATCCTCAGGATGTTTATTGGTGGGTGTTTTGCTTTAGATTTTCTCTTCAAAATCTGATTCTCTCCATTTGCAGTTAGCAGCAACAGATTCCCTTTAAGTGTGATGGGATCAGACTTAAACTTTATGCCTGTTTAAGGGCCACTTCCTCACTCAGCAAGGATGGGCACATCCAAAAGTAAATGGTTGGCCTTGTTTCATCATCTCTGCAGACTGGAGCCCTTACTCAGGGGTGGCTGATTTTTGTGGGTACTTGCTGGTCACCGTCACGTCTCGTCTCATTTACTGGGGTGCATCTCCACCCAAGTCAGTGCAGCTGCAGGACGGGAATCCAAATCTCCCCTTTTTTTGTGCTGCATAGTGCAAATCCTTGAGAGCAAGAGAAGAAAAGTCAAATAACAAAATCCTGCAGCGAGTAGATAATATGAAGCAGCATAAAGGACACCCCATTTGAATAACATTGCTAACAACACCTGGATCTTGGATTATGTTGTGGTGTCCCTCCTCCCTGCCTCAGACCAGGAGTGCTGTGTCCTGAAATACATTTCAGCAGAAGGTGAGGTGTAAAAGAAAGCTAAAGTGCAGTCTGTCACAGGGCTGGGCTCAGCAGAGTCACAACCAGCATCATTGTCTTGTGATTGCTGCCTTTAATAAAACAGGCCGGAGCTGGGCACAATGACACTGGAACTGCATCAGCAAGTTCTCACCTCCAGCGTTATGACTGTGCCTCAGAGGAAGCTCCTTGAGCAGGTTTGATTGCTTTGGCCCTTAACCTGAAGACACTAATCATGCTCATAGTGGCCATGGCAGCAGCTGTGTTTCCTGAGCAGGCTGGTGTAGCCGTGATGCTTGCAGTGCTGCCCTTTGCTACCTGCATGTGCATCACACATCTTCTTCTTTCATATGGCTGATATAGATAGAGCGCAACAAGTATCATTTGATATGGAAGTGGTTGAGCCAGACAGTTGCATCAGGAGCAGCGCAGTGTATTGCTGTGATACCTCTATGATAAAGAGCAATACACATCCTCAATGAGCAGCACTGGGTCAGGGGAGGGGCAGACTGAAGTGCTCTGGGTCCATATACAAGGGGGTCGGGAGGAAAGGGACTTAATGATGGGGGTCTACCACAGACCAGGGGGGAAGAGCTGGACTGGGAAGTCTCAGGTCAGCTCTCAGAGGCAGTTAAGTCAAGGGACGTGATCATCGTGGGTGAACTAAACTACCTGGATGTCTGCTGGGAGGAGCAGTCAGCCAGGTTTAACCGCTCACGTAGGTTCCTAGCCGAGATACAGGACCCCCAACTAACCCAGGAGGTGCATAGCCTCACCAGGGGAAATGCCTTATTGGACCTGGTCCTGGCCATGGGCGACGACCTGGTGAGGGGTCTGTGAGTGTTCGACCACCTAGGTGATAGCGATCATTGCCTGCTGGGATTCACCATCCAGCGCAAGGTGGTGAAGGCCTGCAGCAAGGCAGGAGCCCTCCACTTCAGGAGGGACAAGTTCAATGAGGTAAGGAGACTAGTCGGGGAGGCACTGAGGTCCCGGAGGGGTGGGGAGTTGGGTGCCCAACAAGAGTGGTTGTTCGTGAAGGAGACGATCCTCCAAGCCCAAAGGGTGGCAATCCCAACATGGATCAAAGAGGGCAAGAGTGCTCAAAAGTCCCCCTGGCTCACCAAAAGCATCCAGGAACATCTCAAAGCTAAAAAGGAGGTGTACACCTGATGGAACGGAGGGGCCATCACCAGGGAGGACTACACCTCCTTGGCTTGAGATTGTAGGTAGGCGGTCAGGAAGGCCAAGGCGGAGATAGGACTGGGACTAGCGACCCGGATCAAAGATAACAGGAAGTCCTTTTATAAATACATAGTGGGTAAAAAGAAGGTACTGGGTAATGTAGGGCCTCTGAAAGACATGCTAGGAAACCTGGAGGTCACACCAGACAACAGAGTTGACATCTTTAACAATTTATTTGCCTCCATCTTTTTGAGCAGGGGCCAGGGCATCCACCCCACTGGGATCCCCAATGTACCCAAGAGGGTGCAGCCAGGGCCAGGGTGAGTGAGGACCTAGTCAGGGAACTTCTGAAGGGACTGGATGTATTTAAATCAGCAGGTCCTGACGATCTCCACCCCAGAGTGCTGAGGGAATTGGCAGGGGTCATTGTGGGACCCCTGGCACGGCTTTACAAGCACTCGTGGTGCTCTGGCCAGAGGACTGGAAAAGGGCCAATGTGGTTCCCATTTTCAAAAAAGGGAGGAAGGAGGAC
>NW_005842184.1:688324-701958 GCF_000455745.1 Alligator sinensis | reverse complement strand
CTACAGGCTGGGGAACTCCCTTCTCGTCAGTGCAAAAGCAGAAAAGGATCTAAGTTGTCATTATTGATTCCAAAATGAACATGGACTGCCAATGTGGGGACGCGGTCAGGAAGGCCAACCACACCTTGTCATGCATCCACAGATGCATCTCAAACAGGTCCAAGGAGGTGATCCTCCCCCTCTATGCGGCACTGGTCAGGCCGCAGTTGGAGTACTGCGTCCAGTTCTGGGCATCGCACTTCAGGAGAGATGTGGACAGCATGGAGAGGGTCCAGAGGAGAGCCACTCACATGATCAGGGGGCAGCAGGGTAGGCCCTACGAGGAGAGGTGACAGGACCTGAACCTGTTCAGCCTTCACAAGAGAAGGCTGAGGGGGGATCTGTTGGCCATCTACAAACTGGCCAAGGGGAGAGTCCCTGTTTCCCTGAGCACTACCAGGAATAATGAGGAATAATGGTCATAAATTGACCGAGAGTAGATTCAGACTGGACAACAGGAAGCACTACTTCACAGTCAGGGCAGCTAGGATCTGGAACCAACTTCCAAGGGAAGTGGTGCTCACTTCAAAAGGAGGCTAGATAATTACCTAGCCGGGGTCGTTTGACCCCAGTACTCTTTCCTGCCAGGGCAGGGAGTCAGACTTGATGATCTGCTCAGGTCCCTTCCGACCCAACCAACTATGAAACTATGAAACCTCCTTCATATTTGTGGACTGGGCATTGAGTTGTTATATGGTCTATGGTCTGCTCTGAATGACCACAGTCACATGGTGAAGAGTTCTTAATTTTCTGTTTATGCAACAGGTTTCCTTATCTCCTGTGGTTTGTGTAGATATAGATTTCATAGATTTCATAGATATTAGGGATGGAAGGGACCTTGTGAGGTCATCTGGTGCAGCTCCCTGCCCAAAGGGCAGGAAGTCAGCTCGGGTCACATGACCCCAGCAAAATAAGCATCCAAACACAACTTGAACATATTCAGAGTAGGTGCTTACATGACTTCTGGGAGGAGTCTATTCCAGACTCTGGAGAGATGGTTTAGTGTCATGGGAGATCAAAGCCAGGGACCTTCTTTGTTGGATCTATCACAATATGTTTATTTTTGACTTCCTGTGAACTCCTTTTAGTTTTCCAAGCTTCATCAGAGTTGAAGTCACATTGATGAAGGTTAACCATGTGGATCCAGAAGTGCTTGCATGACTTTAGGCGATGGTGAGGGGCTTTATTGAGGTCCAGGTGGATGGAGAGATGTTTGTTTCTGTTAATTCATTGGAGTTCCTGCAGAGTTGGTGCCTCGTGATGGATTGGTGGAAAAGTGCTATGCAATGACGTAGGCAGCCTAGGTGCTGGGGCCACTGAGGGATGAGGAAAGGACTACACAATCTCCATCCCTCTGAGAAAGCTGGGTGCATTTCTCCATTCAGGCTTTGCAGCCCTGAGCTGTCTCCCCAGACCCAAGCTCCCACACCAGACCTTCCTGTTAAAACCTCAATGGGGATTTCAACCAATGTGTTTCACCTGCATTCTCTGGCCACCAGCCCACAGTGTCTCCTGGAAAGGGGAGGGATTGTCGCAATTCCTCTTGCTGGAGCCGTTCCACTTTGCATGCAATAATTAAATATTCATTGGGAGTGAGAGCCTAACAGCCAGGGTGGAGTTGAGCAAGAAGATGCGGGAATGTGTCGTGCCCCCTACCCTCCCTTGCCTACAGGGAATGGTCTTCCCTTGCTCCGCTCTGCCCCATTCACACCAGTTCCAGAACAGAGTCCAGGTATCTGGGAGCCAGACTGCACATGGGCTGAGGACCCTGCAAACCAGATGCATTGGCTTGACACACCATCCCTTGGTGCTTGAGGGGATGGTACAACTAGCCCATAACTGACAAGGCTTGTCCATCAGAGCCCTTGGGTTAATAATGCATTATTTGAGATCTGCAAAATTATGCACTTGGATTTTGTAATAAAACAGGGTCACCTTCTTCAGGCCTCCAGCATCTCTGACCCAAGTCTTAAAAAGGACAATTAACTGTGAGCAAATGTGTATATGGGAGGCACCAATCCTCATGGGCTGAATCATGCTGCCCTGCACTCCTCGTTCTTCTGCTAATAACCCTGCTGTTCATGCAGAAGGGTTGCCTCCACTTAATGAGTTGGAGATTATTGTCATATTTTTTTAATGAGGACAGGTCTGGAAAGAAAAGCAGCAGCTCTGAAGCCTGAACTCAGCTGTTCTGCTTTGGAGGGGTTTGGGCAAACACCCTGGCTAGTCCCATTGTGAAGGAGTTCACCCACTCCCCTTCATAGACATTTTTTCTGGTGTCCAGGCACGTTCTGAACTTGGGATCGGACACAAACACACCAATCCTTCCCAACAGCAATCCTTCCAGGGCTCACATGTAACAGAGGATCAGGCTTCATCAAGCTTAGCCCTATTGCATTCTTTTTAATGGGTAAATGGCATGTGGAGACCCAACAGCACTATTTGCCTGACCAGCTACCATTAGAAAACTCCTCAATATTTCATTAAAAAACTGAAAACAAAGGGGAAAAGAACAGCTAGAGAATTGGAAAAGCAAAGTATTAAATAGGCTTTTATTGCAGTATTATCCCTTATTTCCTAGCCCCTTAACAGTAGAGGGCTTTATAATGAAATCTCCCTCCTCTCTTTGAGTGGTAGCGCTGTACATAGCAGTAACTGTCTTGTTTGGGAGAAAAGCATGAGCTGAGATAGGCTAATGCTGCTGCCGCTGCTGCTGTTTCAAACTGTTCCCAGTTCCTTTAAGGCAAAACAAGACAAAACACACACAGAAAGGGGAGAGGAAAAAAACAACAAAAAAGCTGTTTTTGTCTCATGCTGGGTCTTGCTGCAGCCTCTCTGCTAAAGAGGGAGGCACAGCACATGGCCTTATTACCCACACTGAGAACTGTAGCAGCCCAACTACCAGCATCCGTCTGTTTGAGATGCTGCGCTTTCTGATCACGGTAGCAGGAGACTGTAAGAGAAGCTGTCCTGGCTGGCTGAGCAAGAGTCTGAATAAACAGAAGGGAAAAAGAGAAGAATAAGGAAAGAAAAGAAAAATAGGTAGTGAAGGCAAAGGAGAAATGAGGGTAGCATTAACAGCAGGAACCCAAGTTTCATATCCTGGGTGGCATCTGGGGGTTAGCTGAAGCCAGCAGACACGGTAATGGTATGTGGGCTACTCTTGGGGTCAGGATGGTGATGGTCTAAGACCACCCAGAGGTGGTCTTAGAGGTGGTGATGGTCTGGACCACCCAGAGTATCAGAGCATCCTGTGTAGAGTCTGCAGAGGTCTTGTCCATGCAGCCATGACTTCTGCTTGGTCAGTACAACATATACATGACTGACTGTTAGTTTACTATGCAATGTGACCCAAAAGAGGAAGCCCAGTGCTCATTTATTGTATCCTAGGATCTGACCAGATGGATAGCTAGCAACTGCCAAACACCTCCTCTTCCCCTGAGAGAAGATGGCCTGTCTCCAGCTACCTCCCCCTATGAGTAACACCACAAGTCAGGGAGTTTCGCCCTCTCTTCCTGCTGCACCCTCTTGTCCAACACGCCCACGTGCAGGTGTGGTAGCAGGGAACCTAAGTGGCAAACTCCACACAGGATGCACCGGGCACAACAGAAACCAACCATCAAGATGCACAAACCAGCCCTGTTGTGACAAATGGAGAATTTGCATTATATTCCACCCAGGGACCAGGCAGAGAATATATGAACACTGCACCAACAAAACGCCTCTCCCATGGCCCCATCCAGGCATGAGGGTGCTTTTAACTGGCCACACTGGCACAGCAGCACTGAGACACAGGAGAAGTCAACAAAGCTGGCCATCATCATAGTCTAGTGAGATCTTGACCCTGTCAGGTACTAGATGGACACTGTGAGAGAGCCCTGACATAGGTTGGGGTAGGTAGGGGTTGCTTGTTTATTCATTTCTTTTAATCTGCCCAGTTGGCATTGCATAAGTAGCATAGATTAATTTATTCTTAATGGGGTGTGTAATTGAAAGTCGTTTTAGTACCTGTGGATTGTCCCTGGTATTAGTGGGTTGTCAGTATTACTGTCCCTCGCTCATAGCCCATAAGAGCCAAGCTGCACAGCAATTATGGTGCAGGCCCCATTGCCCCATATCCCACCTCCCTCACCCTCTCTCCTGAGACTGCCAGCAGCATGACAAGCACCATCTGTCAAGAGCAATGGACTCCTGACACAGAAATGGTTGGGAGCTGGGAGACATGACACGTGAAGAGAGGTTGGGGGAACTGGGCTGATTCAGTCTGGAGAAGACCGAGGGGGACTGAATAACAGCCTTCACCTCCCTGCCAGGAGGCTGCAAAGAGGATGGAGCTGGGCTGTTCTCAGTGGGGGCAGATGACAGGACAAGGAGTAATGGGCTCAAGTGGCAGAAAGGAAGACTGAGTTTAGATATTAGGAAAAAAAAAATTCTCACTTGAAGGGTAGTAAAACACTGGAACAGGTTACCCAGAGGGGTGGTACAGTCTCCATCCTTGGAGGTTTTTAAGACCCGGGTAGACAAAGCCTTGGCTGGGATGATGTAGTTGGGGCTGGTCCTGCTTGGAGCAGGGGGTTGGACTGGATGTGACCTCCTGAGGCCCCATCCAACCCTCATTTTCTATGATTTCAATGATTCTATACTGGCCCACACAGAATTATCATTTCCTATTCAGCTCAGAAAGCCAAAGCATCCTGGGCTGACCCCTTACAGTCACTAGGACCTAGCTTCCCACTGGAAAGGGAGAAAGTAAGTTTCCATTTCTCATGAACCAATCCATCCCTCACATAAACAGAACTTGACGCTTAAAGTTTGATTGAACAAGGCTGTTCTTGGATTTATTTGATGTTTGCCTGTTCTTGGGTGTCTAGTCTCAAGTCAGTTATGGCAGGGAGAAAGTGAAGACTTCAGCTGTATGCCATTGGTGCAAAGGTATGGTGACTAGATCCAGATGGACAGAATAATGCATTTTCACCTAGACATGTCCTAAACTGCAGTAAGCAGCTGGATTTCTCATGCAGAAGGAGAAAATATTGTCTAGGTTTATTTAAAGTTTGACTGAACAAAACTGTTTCTGGATTTATTTATGTAGCATGGGCTGGAGGAAGAGTTTTTTCTGAACCTTTCATTTAAAAATTTGGTTGTGAGGCACCTTTTTACTAACAGAACACACGTTCACCTTTTGGTGGGGGTGGGGTTTCTTAGACTGGGTCTCTGTCATTTTTAAACCATGCTATGGTCATTTCTACATGAGATGCTTTACTGTGCAGTAGAATAATCTGTGCATTAAAGCATCATTGTCTACATGTACATGCACTCACTGCACAGTAAATTAATCTACTGTGCTTTAAAGCATCACAGTCTACATGTGCATGCACTTACTGCACAGTAAATTAGTCTACTGTGCAGTAAATGTACTATGCAGTCAAGCCAAATTGCATTAATTGCACAGGTAGACTTACCCTATGAGTGCCAAACTTCTGTTCTGTTGTGGGTATAGACCATTTTTGTGTGTCAAATTTCTGTTCAGTAACAGGTATAGACTGTTTTCTGATTACTTATACCAGTAAAAGTGTAATTTCTGTACCTGGCCTTAATGCTCAGATTTTAAGTATCGAGCTCATATTTTTTGTCTCGTGTATCTTGTCATACCATCACCAATGATGTACTTAGGTCCTTTGTATGTAGAACTCTGCCTGGTTTGCATCGCATTAATTTAGATCCCTTTGCCCTTATCTAGCCGTGACCTCCAATTAGAAATAGCGCATACTAAAGGAATATACAGTGTCCCAACCAAGTTTTTCATTTTGAGAAGGATGGTATGAATTGTAATGCAAATTGCAGGTTAAAAGTACTTTGGAGTGTCTTTTATGTGTTTCTCATAAAAATATAATCACTAGTATAAACAGCACTTCACTAAAAGTAGCTTTGTTTATGCTCTTTTGATAAATGAGAGGGTTGAATTATTGGAGCACAATCACTCCCATAGCCATCAGGAAAATATGTTGCCACTCTGGCACCAGGATATGCAGTTAAAAAAAAAATCCCTGGAGAACTCACCCAAACAAGGAGCTCTGCAAAATCATCCCACCGGGGAGGTACCTGCGTGGGGTAGTTTATGCAGGGACATCTGTTTGGCTAGAGCTGTCAGGGCTGATGGTGCTGTGGCAAGCGTGTGTGTGTCTGTCTGCCTACAAGCCTTCCTTCTTATTAACTGATCCTTCCTCAGAAGGACTTAATCAGGTTGTTAAATAGAATTAACCACATAATTATTTTAAAGATTTAAAAGCTTTTGCTCAATACGCCACCCACCCAATTAATGCGGAGCGAGGGAGGGAACACCGGAGGAACACACAATTGCAGCCTGAGCTGCTGCTGTGTCTAAGACCCGTGCTCACAACTAGCTCTAGACCGACTGCTCCTGCCTGGGGAAGACGGGGGTGTCTTGCCGGGCGGCGGAGGGGGCAGCAGGTAGCTAGAGCCAGGAAAGGATGAAATGCAAAGCAGCCCTCCAGTGTAAGCTTCCACCTAACCCTGGAGCCCCTAACCCCACTGGGTCAAGGTCCCTGGGTGCCTGCATTTCTTTTCCCCACACCCCCAAGTGATGCCACCCAAAGTGAGGTGTTGGGTGGTGATGAACTGGGACAGGCTACCTAGAAAAGGGGTGCAATCTCCATCCTTGCCTGGCTAGACACAGCCTTGTCTGGGATGATGTAGTTGGGGCTGGTCCTACTTGGAGCAGGGAGTTGGACCAGATGTGACCCCCTGAGCTCCCTTCCAGCCCTCCTTGTCTACGATGCCATGTTCCTTCACCTGCATCCCTCATGGGGTCTGGTCCAGAGGGTCTTCTCACATCTGGACAAACCCACGCCAGCAGAACCAGGCCGGGGGACATAGCTGCACTTGCTTTTCTTTTGAAGCAGGAGGGTGCTGCCCAGCCCTGGTATGGTTGCCTAATGGTTAGAGCACTCATCCAGGCAACAGGGCCCCTGGGTTTTAGGTCTGCCTCAAGCTGAACTCCTCTTCTTCACCTCCAAGGAGAGTGTCTTCAACCCAGGTGCAAGCTTGGCTAGGAGGGGCAGCTTTTCAACCCAGACTCCAAGACTGCAGGCCCAGAAAAGGGGAGTGATCGTCCATCACCTCGCGGCAAGGATGCTGTCCTGAGAGAGGATGCTCCTGAGGGCTGGCCCCACTCCCCATCATCATTCTCTGTCATAGGAACGTGATCTGATTTCACCATAGGGCTGTAATATAAAGGGTATAGGGCAGGAGAGCTGATGCACACCCATCCCAGAGAAAGCTGGACTCTGCTCTGGTCTTTGAAAAAGGCAGCATAGAGGACACACGGCCTACCAGACAGGCGTGCATTGTCACATGGAGATCACCTTCAGCTATCTGGCTGTGACATAGAGACTCCCCCAACAAGTCCACAGAGGTTTCCTGGTTTTTGGTTTCATTTCAGAATGGTCCTAAATTGTATGGCTCTGAAACAGACTGCTGCCATGTATCTGCCATCAGAGGGACCCAGTGCTATGCAGTGCACCTGGAAAAGCAGAAAAACGTCATGCTTCACATGAAGCAGGAGGCAGCAGGCACTGTTTCCGAAAGGGGACGGGCAGACTTGCACAGGGGAAAAGCTGTCAGTGAAACAAGTAGCCGAGGCTTCCTCCCTTGTCTCCGATCATCATCAGCTCCTGATGGAAGACAAATGGGTCATAGTATAATGCTGGGATGAGCAGACTTTAGAAACAACTGGCAATCCACAAAACAAAAATGTGTATATTCATTAAGAGCATTTAATAATAGAACCTCAGATATCTCAATTCTCTTGCCACGATGGATACTGCTCTGTTTTGACTCAAAAAATAGCCTGAGAGGACAACTAGGAAACAGTGCTGAGTAACTATGAGAGATGCAGGTGCTTCTGGCCATGCTCCATCGCCCTGCACCTTTCACTGCAATGCTGCAAAGTGTCTGTGTTTTGAGGTCTGGGAGGGTTAAGCCCGACTTCCAGGGGAAAAAAAAAAATCCCCAAAACCACTTTGCAGAAGCATTACAAACTTAAAGAAAACAAGGGCTTTTGGAAATACACTCAATTCTCCAGCAGGGTGAATCTGAATTATCCATTTTCTTTGCAGACGCCTATAGACCTAAATTCGTGGTATTACCTGTAATATAATCTGCACCATTTGACTCATTTTTCATAAAAACAACAACAACAAATCATTCCCAAATACCTAATAAAATAGATGTGGACAAAGAAGAGGAATGGGTGTGGATCTCAACAGGTAAAGACCATGTCCAAGAATTTAACACATTTGAATGAAAACACTTGAGAAGTTAGGAGTAGATTCAAAAGGATCTGGATGAACTGGAGATCTGGGGACTAGACAGCAGAACACGTTTCAATGAAGACAAATATAGTGGTACTACACCTAGGAAGGAAAAATAACAAAAAACATCAGTGCAGATACAGAATGGGAGATACCTGGCGAGACAGTGGTGTTACCAAGAAGGATCTTGGTGGGTCACACCCATGATGGAAATCAGCAATGTTGTGCATTTGCCATAAAACCAAATGCCATTTTGTGCTGTATCAACTCGTGTATAGTGTGTAAGAGAAAGGAGGAGATTTTACCACTCTACATTGCATCAATACTATGTAAACTTCTGGGCTCCACAACTCAAAAAAGTGGAAAAATTGAAAGGGATGTTATCTACACAGGACAAAAAAGCCCACCATGGTAGGCTTGTAGGACATAACCTGTTTTCACTTTGCATACATTTCCATGCGATGAATGGTGCTATTTCCATGATTTTCTTCACCAGCCTGACAGCGAATGGATTTTAAGTGTGTGAAAGGCGGTACTTCACCTTCTTCATAAAACTACACATTTTCCAGAAGCTAAAACTCAGTACTTCCACAGGCTGAATTAATCTTTCAGAAACAGGTTCCTGAAGCAAAATAGCTTATTTCCATTTGCAACAATATATACTGTATTTCCTATATGAAAGAGGACTGGGACATTGGGGGCTCCACCCTAACACAGAGCATCCTAAGCTTTGCCTGCTGTGAAAATGTTTTATTCCAGTTATCGTGTACTACATGCATAAGTGAGTTCAAAGCAATACTTAGCACAGATGATCTCTGGCTGCATCAGACAAATATTTCTGTTGGCTTGCATTATACACCAAGAGCATAGTTCACAGGCTTGAAGTGTTGTAAGTGCCTTACAGAGATGGTTGTCCTGTTGAGAGGCCGAGCACTGGCTCCCAGGAGAGCCAGGTTCAGTCCTCAGGACTTCCACAGGCTCCCTGTGTAACCTTGGACCAGGTTGTTCCTTCAGAGCCTGATTTCTCTTTCAGTTCCCAACTACTGAATATGAAAGCAATTCCTTGTCTCATACACTGTTCAGAGTGACGAGGTGTCATCTCTTCCTACATGTGTGAATAGTGACTTGTGCTGTGGTTTGCCTAGGCTGGGTCCATCTCAGTGCAACTGCAATGCCAGTAATAATAACAGGATTAGAAAGGACCTCCTGCATCATTGGGCCCAGTTCCCCTTAGCACACGCGACCATTTCATAAAAGCCGGTTCATGAGCAATGAGGCCTTATTTAAAAATATAAAAACAAAGATTTCTGTAATAGCAGCTGCACATCAAGACCGCAGCACTGTTGCATTGTGCTAATACACATGCAATGGCCTAAGAAAGGTTGCAATCCCACCAGCTCCTTCCGGATATAATCTCTTGGTGACAGAAAACACAACTTCACATAAATCTCTGTGAAGAAGCTGTGAGTCTTTGACTTGAGTGTAATATATAAAACGTAATCAGAAAATACTGATTAAAAAAAGCCTTTGTCTGAGCAGCTAGGCATGCATGTGCTTCGGCTGCTGCAGATCCTAGGTGGTATGTGCCCTGTGTGGAGAAGGCAGTGACTTCTGCATTGGCAAACCAGAGAAACCTGGGACCAACAAAATGCTCCTTCAAAGCACCATGAGACAAGAACACCAGCCTGGGACACACCGGTTGCATGGCGATGCCTTGTGAGAAAAGACATATCTTATTTTGAGGAAAACCTGCAGGAAAATAACAGAAAGAAGGAAAGGAAACAAGACCGAGATATCTGTGGTCTGACCCTCCCTTTAACCACCATCTGTGGTGTCTGCCGGAGAGTCTGCAGCTTTAGGATCGGCCTCAAACAGACTCATGTACAACCCACTACTTGACCGGTGCAACCGATCATCCTCGACTGTGAGGGATGCCGACAACGACTGTAGGAGAATTAGCTATTGGTTGAACATGACCCGGCATGAGGCATGACCCCAGCCTTCCTATGGTCAACCCCAACCACCCAGATCCAAAAGCAGATAGATTCATTACTGGATCCATGCTAAAACATCCTCTCTCTACTGGGAAGATCTCACCTTGAACTTGGACCCCTAGCGTGAGCTCTGTACCACAGGCATGACTTAAAAGTAAATACTTATTATGTTGTAGTAGGTACATCTGCCATAAAATACATACAACACTAAAACCAAAATCTTGGATAGCACTTGTTCTTTCATACGTGGGAAGAGCACCATGCAAACACATGCATTGCTGTCTCCACTCTGCCTGCTTATCATCTTCCATCTCTCATTTCACATGACAGGCACCATATCAAGACAAGGCCCATTCCCTTGCCAGATGCTTCTACAATAATTAGGGCCATAGCACAATACAACTGATTTATTAGGTCAAGGTGGGAATAGACATTGTTCCAGTGAGAAGGGTATGAACAATTTATGAATGTGTGAGAGAGATGGGATGAGAGCAAACCTTGGCAAAAGCAAACTGTCTTCCAGTTACTTTCAAGAAACTATGCAATGAGTTCCATTAATTCACCTTTGGTAGAAAGGTCCTCTTGGTAACAGCAAAGCACAAGAAATCATGCACATTTAAAGAGGTGCACAAGCCACAATGCACACTGAGATTTAGGAGTAATTTACCATTAGAACTGGGTAGCACTATTACCATCCCAGACCCGACATTAGCTTTGCCAAGCATGCCCCTCATTTTGCAAATTGAAGAGTGGGAACCCTAGGGAGAGGGACAGGCATGGCGTGAAAGTGCAACAGGCTGAGGGGGATGAGAGACGTGGCTGGAGCCAATGACCACTGAGCTCAAGAGTGATCTCTGTGGCCAAAATGCCAGCTTTCACTGCTTTTGCATCTGCTTCTCCTCTCTTGCATCTCAGCGCGGTTTCTCTCTGGTGTTTCCCCACAGCCACAAGGAAGAATATAACCAGGTCCCAGGTTACCCCCGGTGTGTGGAGGGGAGGGATGCTTCATGTACAGATTTGGGACCCAGAGATGCTCAGGGGAATAGAAGCACTGGCTGGCATTCATTTGACTTGCCATCCCAAGGGTAAAGCAACCCCTCCTTTGCCTGCAGTGTGGTCAGGATCGCACACAGAGCTAAGGAAGCACGTGCCTTTTGCTGCCTCCTTCCCCCCATCTTTTATGAAGCAAGAAAACAGAATGAATCATTGCCGTCAGACCTCCCATGTTATCAAGGTTTCCTTCCTGCCAAGTGTGCGCTGCAGCAGCAAAAGGGCTCGGATATTGTTCTCGGTCACTTTGATTCAGATCCCGAGCATCTCCACTGAAATCAGTGGGATACACCAGGCGTGAACCTGTGCGAGTGAGAACAAAATTAGGTCTGCAGTATTTTCAATATTACTTCACAGACACAAATAAAATGAGGGCTGGCAACAGGGAAGAAAAAAACCCCCACCCCAATCAACTCTCAATATAGCTGTGCTATTGACATGCCTATAATTTCCGGAATGGCAAGGCATTCTGCAAAATTGCTCTTCACTTGGGGAGGTCTTCGGTTCACAGGGAAAGGCAGTTTAAGCACTAAGAAAATATAGCTAACTCTAAAATAAAGAGCGCCTGGCTTACTTCAATCCGCTCTGCGAGGCAAAGCTGTGTGGTGTGGTCAGGACTAGTAATGATATGTTTAAAGCATCCCACACATTTAATTTGGTTTACCCACCATCTCCCTTCTGCCTCCAAACAGAAGCCGAAAGCTGGCATTTAAAGACCGGGCAATCAGTGGAATTAGAGGGATGCATTTTTAAAGGTAAAAGTTGAGCAGAGCATTAGAGGAAGGTGAGCGTGCTCCCCGAATGGCCGTGACGCGGCTTCACTACCTGCACCCACGGACACGGGCTCCCTACGTTCGGCTGACGGCAAACGGAGCAGGCCCTCCGCTCTCCTGCAGCGTCCGTGCAATGGTACTGACTTGCAGCAAGACATAGACAGGACCTGGTGTAAGAGCAAGGGAAGAATCACACTGCTTTTCACAAGTGTCCTGACCCACAAGCCATAGGTTAGGCTGCATGGTGGCATCCCCTACTGCTCCCGTTCAACCGGGCCAGGGGACAGCAGAAAATACACAGATCCATGGAGCGAGGAGAAAAGCACAGAGCCGGACTCTGTAGCCAGGGAAGGAGGGCACTGAGCTGGGAAGGGGACGTCCCAAAAACAAAATAGACGTGTTTCACTCATTGAAATGCTCTGTCCGTCAGAGTTGGAGAGCTGGGTGGGACTGGAAACTAGGATCAGGGTCAATATCTTTTATGTGTTTGGTTTGAATGGACAGATGTCCTCCCTGATGTTACACCTGTTCAAGAGAAAAGATCATTCTCAGAAAAAAAAAAATTAAGATTTAAATATTTATGGTGCAGTACTAGGTAGATATTGAAGTCTAATAAGTTTGCAATGCTTCCATTTTAGCCACCCCTTAAAGCTACCATTACATCTAATTACTGCAATGTAAAATTCAGTGCTGCAGAGGACAAAAATTCATGCACGTTTCTGTTATCTTTCATTATTATTCCTTTCAGTCATCCAGATGCAAGGTTTCCAGTTTCATTCCCTGTTGCTAATTCAGAATATGCCTCTCTTTGTGGCACGAATCACTCCTCCAAAGATGCCTCAAGGGACATGACCGTATCTACCTTCATGACTTCAAAAACGTAATAAAGCTCACAGAATGCTTTAAAATGTTGCATATCAGGTGTTACTTTATTAAGCACATGAAAAAAAAAAAGATTCTTACCATTATGGTCCAATTTCTAACTATACTAGTCATGAAAGAAATTCCAAATCTGAGCAATTAGGAGAAAAAAAGAAAATTCATTATAAACTTTCATATAATCTGGAAGAAGAATCATACAAGAATTTTCTTTTCAACTTGCAAACAGGAAGCATGATTTTTCCCTATAGATATTAACTACTAAAATCTGCATTTAAACAGTAGAATATGAAGGATGTAGGGACAATTTCTCAGACTTGAGTAGTGCAACAAACCATTGATCTCATTGTATTTTCCTGCTTTCAGCACAGCATACAAAGTCCTGGAACTGTTGCTAGTTCAGTGCTGTAATAATTAATTATGTGAATAAATAATTAACAGGAGCCAGAGGATAAAAGGATGTAATTACCAGAGCAAGGCCATGTAGGGAGTCCTGGGATTCCTCTTGCCCGTCTCCCCGTGCCCAGTCCCTCTGCCCACCTCCTTCCCAATTTGCCAACACTAAT
>NW_005842184.1:663249-688314 GCF_000455745.1 Alligator sinensis | reverse complement strand
CCCCCCCCCACACACACACACACACACTCATCCCCAATGCTAAAATCATGCTATTTTCTTCCAAAAGAAAGCAGATGAATTACAATGCGTCTCCCTCTCCTCGGGGGAAAGAGCCCAAAGCCCTGAGCTCGCTCTGCCGTCCCCGCATCGTCCTACTCTTGCCCCATCACAGACATGTGGGCTTCTCACCTGCTCTCCTCTGCTCAGCTTTCCACTTGTCCCAGAAACCCCACCAATCCCCCAGTCTCCTCTGTAACCACCGCAATCGCCTCCCCCACTCTTTCACAAACCTCTTGTCCTTCGGCATTTTCTCCTTACAATGCAAATCTGCTGTAGCCTCTTCACCTTAAAAAGCAATGCACACTCTTGATCTATATTTCTGCACAGCCATGGCTCCACTTGCCTTTGCCCTTTTGTTCCCAGGCTTATTGAATGCACTGTGCATGACTGCTGCGTGGAGTCCAACTTCTAATCACACCCTGAGCTTCTTCAATCTAGCCTCTTGTGAATTAAAACATGGCTTAAAACATGGGTTCACCTCCTGTCCTGCCTGCCACTCAGGCCTGTAACCCAGATGTTATCCTCTGCCTTGACATCACTTTAAATCCTCACACCCAGGCTGTGTCTAAACCTTGTCAAGTCTTTGTACATAGCATCTCCACCCATCCACACAGCTGAAGCTTTCTCTAGGCTCTCCTCGTCTTACATGACAATTTTTTCAGTGCCCTTTTGTGGGATAACTCCTCACATGCAGCTTGTTTCCTCAGGGATCAGGTTCATTATGCTGCCAACCATGAGGTTGGTACAGCACCTCATACCCTATACCAGGGTGGCCAACCTGCGGCTCTGGAGCCACATGCAACTCTTCAGAAGTTAATATGCGTCTCCTTGAATCTTTGCACAAGCACACGGTGAGCAATGGAAGACAAATGGAAGCTAGTCACCGTGTGCTTGTGCAAAGATTCAAGGAGATGCATATTAACTTCTGAAGAGCCGCACATGGCTCCGGAGCTGCAGCTGGCCACCCGTGCCCTATACCATGTAACTTTGGGTACCCTCTATAGCAGTAGAAACAACCAAATCTCTACCGACTCCTTCTAAGCTCTTGGCATCAGTGCTATCTCTTAGTCACAAGTTCAACAATTCTAGTATGGTTTCAAAACCCTCCTCCATCTGCAAATGCTATCAAATGTAGTTATCTGACTTCTTTATGTCTTCATTCTTTCATCACAGGAAGGGGATTAACTCGGCAAATTTGGAAAAGTGTGCTGTGCTGACATGATGTCTTTTGGCTTGAACACATTTTTAACTTATATTTAGTAACGGCTACATGTTGATGACAATTGCTGGTAGTCCCTTAGAGCCTGGGATTGCCTCATTGGTTTCTATGGTGAAGACCACCTGACACCGTAAATTCCCATGGGTTTACATTGCTACAGAGCAGCTAGACCAGGCCTCCAGGGAGGCTTTGTAATAAACCAACTCCTCCATGGGTCACTGTGTTAATATGCCATGATAATTAGCATCTAACAGTTATTCTAATTTGCTTTGGAGAGTTACATTTTTCCTCAAAAATTCCTTTTCTTCTTCCACCCCATGTCTCTTCTGTACCCTCCTTTTCTGGTGCTGTTGCCAGAGCAGAAGGATGATAAGCTGTTGTAGGCTGAGCTGGTTGGGGTGCTTGTCCTTCTCACGTTAAAGCAAAATGCTGCAATGTGGTTGCTCTTGTGCTGCAAACCTGCACACATGTAGTAACCTCACCCCCTGTGTGACCCCACTGGGGGGACATGCATTTATTGCTGATATTGAGGGACTGTCTGGCAGTCTCAGCCACGGCCCTTCTGTATCAGGAACAACACACTACTCTGCGGTGCCTGCCCCAAAGAATTGCAGTTTAAGTATTTTACAACAAGATTAAAGTGACTGCAGGAATAAGAGGGTTTTTTGTTTTGTTTTGTTTTGGTTTTGTTTGTGGGTTTTGGGGGGGGGTTGTTTTTTGTTTGTTTGTTTTCCCCCCAGCCTCAATGCCTGAAATAACTGATGCAATCAAGTGAATACAACAAAAATCTTGTGAACTGTTCAGGACAATGGACAGGTACTTTGCCCATGTTATGGACTGAAAAAAAAAAACCCTCCCTATTAGGGCTGTACCAAGCTTCGGTAGCTGATTTGATTTGGAAGAGATTTGGCCCAATTCAGGGACTGAATCTCCAAATCTGAATTGAATAGAGAGACCAAGTAAAAGCTCCAAATCAATTCGAAGTATCTGATTCGAATTGCCCTGCCTGGCCCAGCCTCCCAGCACTTTAAAAAAGAAAAAGAAAAGAAAAGCCTCACACTCACAGGCTGCAGCAGCAGTGCATGGGGCCACTGGGCACTCATGGCAGAGCCCCTCTGTGCAGCATGGGGCAGTGGTGGGTAATGGGGATTGCCCCCCACCTGGCACCCATGTGGCAGCTGCCCCATGGCATGGGTTCAACATGGCTCAGCAGGGTGCTGAGCACTGTCTAGGAGCTGGGGTGACTCCAGCAGTCACCCAGAGCTCAGCAACGCTCAGCCCCAGTGGCCCCAGCTCCCAGACAGTGCACAGCACCTTGCTGAGTTGAGCTGCACCCACACGATGGGGCAGCTGCCATGCGGGTGCCAGGTAGTAGGGAAGGGGCAATCCCCACTGCCCCATGCTGTGGTGGGGGGAGCTCTACAATGAGCACCCAGAGGCCCCAATCGCTGCTGCTGCAGCCGGTGCATGTGGTGCCTTTTTTTAAAGTACCAGGACTAGGGGAATGGGGATGGACAGGGCAATCATGGGGGTTTCTTCCATGGCTCCCCCTGCCCGAGGAGAGGCAGACACAGCCAGAGGAGCCACAAGAGAACCTGCAGCTTCCCAGCTGTGCCTGCCTCTTCCTGTCTGATCCGAATCACCAAACCTCTCCAAATCAGCACCAAATCTTCCAAACCTGATTCAGCCAAATTGATTCAGAACTGTGATCAGAATCTCTGAATCGAATCACTGTCCTCTGAATCAGCCAAATCCAAATCTGAATCGACTACTTCCCCATTCAGACAGGCCTGCTCCCTATCTGTGAAAACATTGCTTGTGCACAGACACCTGCACGTGTATGTACACCCATCAAATGAATATGACTCTTAAAACTGGTATTTAGGAGCCCAACACTTCAATATTGCTTCCTGGTTCTGGGTTTCATGATTTAAAAAGAATGTTTTCAGCTCAAGGGTGAAGACAGGAATTAGTTGAGCACTAATGTTATTCAAGTGCTTTATTCAGACACAAGTTACTAAGCTCAACACTGGGGTAACTGATACTGGAATAGGGCTGTAGAAGCTAATGGTTTCCTCTGACCTTTGAATATGCTCTCTGGATATAAATTTCATTTTCCTGAATCACAACTACATCTACTCAGGTCAAGCTCGTAACATGCTATATGCAGGATGAGTGGAAGTATCATAGCTAAACACTACCTATGAAATATATCCCACAATGTAAATCTTCAGCCCCCACTGCTCAGCTGCTTTTAAAATAATGTAAACATGCAAAGATAGAGGATGTATTGATTCCCAGTTCCTGAGGACTACATTAGCATGAATAAGAAATGCCATTTCTGAGATCAAGTCAATAGGCCACAGCTCAATATAGAAAAAAACAAAACCCCACACATTAGGCTAGATGCTCAGCTGGTGTAAATGGATGCAGAACACCGACATTATGCCTCATACAGCAGGGCGCCGCTATCCATGGAGATATGCTGATGCGCACTATCTAAAGCTTATTTGGATTCCCTGTAGGGTAATTTCATGCAAAGTGATGGGAAAAAAAAATATTATTGGGATTTCTGCTGTGCCAAAGCAAGTATACATTTATTGTATACAATTTTGTCCCTTGGGGTTAATCTTAGTTCATTTCAATGAATATTCTTCCTTCAGAAAACTCTGGTTTGCAATGGCCCCTGCCCCTAATGAATGGTTTCCTCTTGGATCCATTTTGTTAGCTAGTGCCACAGGTTGCTGATGCCTACAATCAATAGCAATAAAACTCATTCAATGAAGATTTCTTCCTAGTGGTTTCCCAGAATTATGCTGGATTTCCAGACCATTGTTTGTTAGATTATGATTCACTTTACAATGAAGCGGTGAGGAAGGGACAATCAGTTATACAGTAACCAGGTAATTAACAAAGGAAATGCATTTGGAGCCAGAACTTTACAGTGAAGTCATACTGCTTACCATTCATCACTTGATGGCACATGTTCTAAGAGCTAAAAATGTTCTCCTTCCTGTTTCCATCTGCAATCCAGGCACTGGACTGACATCTACCCTGCCAGCCACAAAGCACCAGCTGTCTGGGTGCCTTGCACTTACTGAGTCATGCCATTAAAGACTGCCCTGCAATGCAGTTGCGAAGCCCCTTGCACTTTGGGACAATCTTGGTCAAGGTGCGATGGGGTCCTCATGACTGGCATAACAAGGATTGAACTAGGCAAAATAGGCCCAATGTCAGCCTGAGCAAAAAAGAAATGCAATTCATACACCCTGCAAGTATTACAACAGGCATGGGCCTGCAGGACATGCACTCACCACTGATGGCATTAATTTCAACTAGCTAACTATGGAGCCAAACAAGCAGGCCCTGTATTGAAAGCAGAGATCCCCTTTCATTCACTATGCATGAAATGCACAGCTTCTCTGCCCCCAAAATTACTTTTTGTATTCATTTTCATGAAGAATGTATTTCTGAGGACATAATTAGTTAATTACTTTGACTAAATATTAACCAAGCAAAGAACCCGAGAAACAAAATTAAACGTGAGCTCTAGAAGAAATTCAGCATCTGCCAGTGATGACTTAGTCCTAAATGATCTTTAAAAAGAATAGCAGAGACTTTTCAAACTGTCCATGTAGTTGCAGTGATTTAAAATCGTGTGCTTATGTTATATTTAAAGAAAATGTATTATAAGTAAGCTATGATTGTCAGGGCTGGGTGCTATAAGGCCGCAGTTCCTGCCTGCCCAATGCTTTACTGGGGTAGCCATGGGGAAAGTGGATGCTCCTGTCACTACCAGCCTCTGATGTTCTTCTTTTGTCTGCCATGTCTTGTTGTCTATTTTTAATTATCGGGAGTTGGATATAGGCTGGGTGATGATCCATTCAAACCCATTCACATAGATGGCTTTCTTCATGGGGCTCCTCCTCCCCTTACCCCAGCCTAGCCACATCCAAGATGACACATATCAGGGCCCAGATCTTGTGTCAGCTGAGTACTTGTTACCTGTTTTGGGCTGTATCCGGTTTAGGAGCTAGACTCTCTGTTTCTGGATTGCGGTGTTCATCCCAGAATCAACTTATTACAGATTCTCAAGTTTATCCATGAATCAATCCATTAAAGGTCTGTGAGGCTTCAGCCTTACATTAATTCACCCTCAATTCCCAGGTTATTTAATACCCAGCAGTTCAACCAAGGTCCCTTAGGCCATCAACCGATAATAGTTTATCCTGAGTTCCAGGGTTAGTCAAATCAAAACTGCTCCCATTCTCCCCCCCCCCTTCTTACCCCCCCCCCCCAAGTTCATCAATTAATCCAACAGAAAAAAAAAATCCAATCAATTCCTTCTTGTATCCTGGGTTAATCAAAGAACCTGGGCCCTTCAAGGGTTCATGGCACAATCCAACTAAATTAATGCCCCCCGCCTCCCCCTACCCCTGTTGAGGGGTCAGTAAGCTTGAGGTCAATTTACTTTGAGTCCTGCCCTGTCTTAACTTCCTCGGGCCAGGATCACCACCTTTGCCAGGGGACAGGCTTTTCCTCCTGCTGCCTTCCTGGCAGGTTGAGAGGGAACAGAGCCCTCCCCTGAACAACAACAACAAAAGAACAGGGCAACTGACCCTTCAAACTCACAACTGCTGTGCTGATCTCTTTCACTCCCACTGGCTTCTGAGTCCAGTCTCGACCACTCAAACCCTCATTCAGCTGCCCTGAAGTGGCTTCTTGATATGCCATGTCCCAGAGTCCTTCGGTGGTCCTCCGAACTCCTTGATGAGTGTGCTGCTTGCTTCCCTCATGGGTATTCATGGAAAGCTGTCAGCAGCAAAGACCTCCAGGATCTCACTCCTTCACCAGTCACAGTCCTCTCTTGGCTACTCCTTTTTGGGGCCAGAAATACCACTCTTGTGTTTCCTCTACCAATCCAGAGGAAGCACATGCTTCAAAAATACGGCTGCACGTTCTCCACTCTGGATAGGCTTCTCTCAGCACCTGAAGTAAGCACTTTTTGTGTATGTTCCCTAGGACTTTCCTGGCCCCCTTTCTTCCCTTTACAATGATATTAATAGGGTTGGTCAAAAGGTTTCTGTCAGCTGTTTTCCAGCACAATACCAAGGTTTGGACAATACAGATATTTTGCACAGATTTTTTATACTTCCCTGCAAAATGTTGAGTTGGTCAAAATCAAAACCCAGCTCTAGTTATTAATAATTGTTCAATATAAATGTTATAATTAGAATCATAGAATCATAGAAAACGAGGGCTGGAAGGGACCTCACGGTGTCACATCTAGTCCAACCCCCTGCTCAAAGCAGGACCAGCCCCAACTACATCATCCCAGCCAGGGCTTTGTCTAAACAGGTCTTAAACACCTCCAAGGATGGAGAGTCCAGCACCTCCCTGGGTAACCTGTTCCAGTGCTTCACCACCCTCCTTATTAGAGAGTTGTTTTTTTTTTTTTTTTCCTGATATCTAACCTAACACCTCTTGCTGCAACTTGATTATACACACCACAAGGTCAACAACTCAGGTATCTCTAAAGTAGGGTGGTTGTGACATAAGCTATAATCTTGCTAATCATCAACTCTCCTCAAAGTTAATTTATATTGAACAGATCTGTTGGTTATAATGACTAATGGGTACGTGTCATGAGTGCTCATTGGAAGATTATTTAACCCCATTGCCATTTCCTTATAAATGTTCCACAGCTGCAGGTCAGTTGTTCAGATAACTGGAACATCAATCAGGAACTTTTGCTTCACTCTGCCACTTACCACTTTTCCTCTCTTCCCCTCCATGCCTCCTCCTTGTTTTGTTTTGCCTTCTACCTACTGGCTCTCAAGAATCTAAGTATCTATCAGCAACCAAATGTGTAAATTCACTATATTGTTATAATTACAATGATATCTACTGTTAAACTATTTTTTATACTGCTGCCAATACCCCATATACACACTCCTATTCCAAAATAAAAGTGACTTTTGCTCAGTTTAGTGCATGCCCTTTCCCATGCAAATATAAGCTAACCCCTCTCCCTCCAAAATATTTTAATGGAATAGATGTATACATACAAACTGGGCTTATACTGGTACATATCATCTACAACCCTTTACTTGGCCCATGTGAGTGAGCATCCTTGACCGTGAGGGATCACCACCACCACCGGCAATACTGGCACAACTGTGTTAGTTTAAGTTTGCTCCTTAGCCAAAAAGACTGTAACATTTCAAGACTCAGACGATGGAGCTAGCCCATTTGAGCCTTGATCATACACGTCATCTGTAGCGCAGCTCTTTGAAGTGAGTAGCTCTTCAATCTTCCCTTTGGCTCGACAAGGTAGACACTCCAGCACGTGAACAAAAAGCACAAATCTTTATGTTATATTTCTTATACTAACGTCTTTAAAAGCATGGTGTGACTGAGCATGTGAGATCATTGCACATATTGTTGTTTGGGAAATTCCCAACAAAAGACCTGCCTGTGTTGGGAAGTGCTAGCTTGTCGAAGCTGAATGTTTTGGCATTGCGATGAACTTCTGCCAACATGCAGTGAAAGCGCAGCGACATCCTGGCTCCCTGGTTTCCTGCCAAGATGCAGTGTGGGCTCCTGGTGTCCAAGACCTGCAGCTATGGAGCAATCCTCCTTGCCATAACTATCCTGGAATCGGGAACCTCAGTGCTCCCAACGTCCATGGAAAAGGTCCAGAATTTGGGCACTTCAGCATTATCAAGAGCTCTGGAGAACGAGGGCCCATTTGGAAATCTTGACAACCCTAGGCATGGCAGCTTCAAAAGGCCCCCACAGCTGTGTTCCCCACTTCACTTCCCTTGACTCCCAGACTCGCTCCCAATGCCCAGTCTGCTGTATAACAGCAGGCACCCCACGGCTCCACTTGGCCCCAAAAATTACATTTCAGAAGCATTGAAACCATCTCCTTTCAGTGGGAAATGTTTCAATGTCTAGTGTTTGTGCCCATTCAGAAGGAAACTGTACAGAAACAGTGGAGTTTTTCATGGAACAGAAATTCTAACTTTTGACCTGCTCAAATTTTAATGCTTAAAAAAACCCAGAATTTTCTGGTACTTGCCTCACAACATCTCCTTTATACAATCAGCTCATCCCATTGGGACTGCAGTTCTGGGCTAAGCATGTAGGTCCCCAACCAATTTGTAAAGAATGAGCTGCAATAACAGACCATCCAGCTGTAATTGAAAATGCTTCTTTTTCTGTTAATTATGTTTTCATGCGTCATCTGGGTTTCCAAACCCAGTCTCTATGTTAATGACTGTGTCTAGGAATCACCTTTTGATGTTTGGTGTGTGTCCTATCCTAATTAAAATAATACAATCATAGAAAATGAGGGTGATAAGGGACCTCAGGAGGTCACACCTAGTCCAACTCCCTGCTTCAAGCACGACCAGCCCCAACTACATCATTCCAGACAAGGCTTTGTCGAGCCAGGTCCTAAAAACCTACAGAGATGGGGACTCAACCACCTCTAACCTGTCCCAGTGCTTCACCACCCACCTAGTGAGATTTTTTCCTAATATCCAACCTCAACTTTCCTCGATGCAGCTTGATCCCATTGCTCCTTGTCCTGTCATCTGCCCCCACTGAGACCAGCCCAGCTCCATCCTCTTTGCAGCCCCCCTGCAGGGAGGTGAAGGCTGCTATTCAATCCCCCTTTGTCTTTTCTTCTGCAGACTAACTCAGCCCAGTTCCCTCAGCCTCTCCTCACCAGTCCTGTCCCCTACCTAACCCCACAAACATTCTCATCACCCTCCACTGGACTCTCTCTCCAACGTGTCCACATCTTTTCTGTCATGGGGGGCCCACAGCTGGACACAGGACTCCAGATGTGACCTCTCCAGTGCTGAATATGGGGAAGAATCACTGCCTTGATCTGCTGGCAACGCTCCTACCAATGTAGCCAAGGTGCTGGTAGCCTTCTTGGCACCAAGGGCACACTGCTGGATCCTGTCCATCTTCTTGTCCCCTGTCCCCCCAGGTCCTTTTCTGCAGAGCTGCTGCCCAGCCCGTCACCCCCAGCCTGCACCAGAGCAAGGGAAGTCCTTCCTTTACTATGAGTGTGACATGACGGCTATGAGGCCTGCATTACAACAATGAGCTTGTTTTTGAGGAAACCATCCCCAGTGCCTAGGAAGTCAGCCTGGCTTCACTGGGAGCCTCTCATGCTGCACCATCTGCGAGGGGAGGGGGGCCGTGCTGTGCCTTCTGTGCCTGTACATACATGGATGGGGAGCCAAGTCCTGATCCATGCGGTAGTGGTGGGAGCTGCCACGTTGGAATGGCTGGGAAGAATGGAAACCTGGACGTGTTGAATAAATCTCTTTAAGATGGGCAGCCACCATCAGAAAGACTGTGCTGGCCGGCATCACATGGTGCATCTACACTTGCACTTAATGCACAGCATGAAACTCCGGTGCATATCAGACTGGCGTTTATTGCTCCTGGGCACCGTGTTTGAACGTGCACCCAGGACTGCAGTGCATTGATCCGGGTTGAAGCAGCCCTAGGTGGCGGGGGGCCTGGGCCTGTCAGCCTGGGGCTTCTCCTGCCCAGCTCAACGTGCTGTGGAGGGGATGGCTGGGGCACAAGAGTGCTCCGGTACAGTGGTAGCCGGCAGGCAGCCCCACTCTGAAGCATCCTCATGCCCTCATTAGCCAGCCCAGTCATCATCTACACATGCATTGCTGAGAACTCTGCCATAGGATAGTACATGTGTTTACCAGTACCATCCTACACAGGGTTTTATTAGTTTCTTGTGGCCTAATAGGGCTACACATATAGATGCTGAGAGGTTAACTGCAGAGCTGATTAGTCAGTAAACATCTCATGCAGTTACACCCACAGGGGAGGAATGAAAAGCTGATGAACTCACCTTGCCCTCAATCTTTATAAGGCACTATTAACCACCTTTATCCAGGGAAGGAAAGTGAAGCACTGAGGTGCTGCATGCCATGATGCCCTCATAATGCCATGAACAGGAGGGCTGGTCCCACACATGGGCACAGCAAACATCCCGGTGCCAGACTACAGCACTGCCAATTCCAAGTCTTGGCAAAGAGTTTCCTTTAAAATCAAATCTAAAGGGGACAGGGACACTTCACTGCAGATGAATGGTCTTGCATAGTTTTTTATACGTGTCAGAGGGTGGCAGGATGTGGAAGTGCCTCTACAAATGCATGTCCCTCTGTGCCCTTGCATTAGCATTACTTGCCGTCTTTTTCTTAAATACGCTCGTTCATATTTCCAAAGCAGGTAACATTACTGTATAGCTTTCACTATATGCAGCTTGATCTAGAGGAGGAAGAAACAGCTGCTTCAAGTTCTTTTGCATCTAGGGGAGACACCTGCTATTTTTGTTACAGGTAAAAATATGAGAGGTTCTGTTAGTGAATGAGTAATATGGCCTGTTTTCCTACAAAATACATTGACATTAAAAGATAGAACTATCAATCCACATTGAAAAATCATTTATTTCAGAAATGAACAGCTTAAGGAACTAATTATACTCAGAAGTTTCCTATGTATGGAATCATATATTGGAGTGATATAAAACCTAAGTAATTATTCGATGCATTACACTTATGAAATATATATTTTTAGATACTCTTGTATCAAGTAATAAAACTACAGACGTCGTTATTAAACGTGGTCTTTGGTAGCTTAATATAAGCAGGTACAGTTGTTCAGAGGTGTTATTGTTCCAGTTATTCCAACGTAGAGCAGGCAACCCTCAAGCTAAGTTGGAAAGCTGCATTTTCATTCTATCCCCTATGGGACATTAATGGAAATTAATAACATTACAAATCTACGGAGAACATTACAGCATCTCAGGGCCGTCCAGATACTAACTAATGAATTCCCATTGATGCAGGTGGGGTTGTCTAGTGCACACAGAGAGGGAAGTCATGGTCTTGCCAACCCTGGGAATTTCCCTCAGTTACAGCCGCCTGCTCTTGTTGCAGCCACGTTGCAAATCCCTGCTGTGAAATGCTCCAAGCCACACTGTGCCCTGGTGACAGTCACTGGTGCCCAGAACTGCCATGTGGATGCCTGGAAGCAGGAAATCTGCCCCTTGACTTGAGGAGGCAATGGACTGAGCCATTAAGGAACCCAACCGCAAATCCCATTGTTTCCAGAGGTGTCAGAGAGTTGTGTCTGTGCGTTTAGCTCATGTTGGTTAAAGGTAATTTGTCTTGAATTAGTTATAGAGAGAAGGCTGGGGGACAGGACTGGTGAGGAGAGGTTGAGGGAACTGGGATGATTGAGTCTGGAGAGGAGAAGACCGAGGGGGATTGAATAGCAGCCTTCACCTCCCTGCAGGGGGGCTGCAAAGAGGATGGAGCTGGGCTGATCTCCGTGGGGGCAGATGGCAGGACAAGGAGCAATGGGCTCAAGCTGCAGCAAGGGAAGCTGAGGTTGGATATTAGGAAAAAAAAATCTCACTAGGTGGGTGGTGAAGCACTGGGACAGGCTACCAGAGAGGTGCTGGCATCCTTGGAGGTAATTTAGACCTGGGTAGACAAAGCCTATGCCGGGATGATGTAGTTGGGGCTAGTCCTGCTTGGAGCAGGGGGTTGGACTAGATGTGACTCCTGAGATCCCTTCAGCCCAAACTTTCTGTGATCCGGATTCTAACAAAAATCTAAGTCAGGGCCATAATCTGTGAACTCAGGCAGTGGTGCACAGCCTATGGCTCGCCGGATGGATCCAGTCCTAAAGGGACTGGATCTGGCCCCTGGCATGGGGTACCGATGGCAAGCTGTTCGGGCCAGCCTGTCCCCTTCCCTGCCCTGTGCAGTGCCACTGATCGTCTCCACAGCGCTCCCTGCTCGGCTCTTTCCTTCCTCTCCGCCTGGCATTGGAAGTCACCTCCCTTCCCCTCCTCTTGAAGGGGAGCAGCAGCCTATAGTGCTGCCAGGTCATAGGCACCTAGCCCGCTGCTCTAACAGGTTGAGGTCCTTTGTACTAAGCAGCTGGAACATGTAATAGTCATTGGGTATGAGGCAGCAGAATAAGGGTGTTAGTAGACTGCATGAATAGAAAATCAGCTTAATTTGCAATGTGTCAAATTCAGTGCAATGGAGTGCTTGATGCAGTCATTGTCCTTCACGAAGGGTTTATTATGAACGTAGTCAAGTGATTCAACATCGTATTTCACTGTTGGTGAGCGGAGGGTTAAGGACCAGAAACCTGAATTCCCCAATGGAGCAGTTCTGCTGTTTCTTCTGCGAAAGGGAGTGCCTAGCAAAATCAATTGGCAAAACTGAACTGTGGAGTTGTAAAGATCAGTCATTAAAGCAAATGGACTATTTAATCTAGAGTGTGGTTAATCCCACTTCCTAATGAGCAGAAAATTATAGGGCAAACTAATGAAGTAACTGAAATCAAGAATTCTCAAATCTAAGGAGTTTGTCTAATATGAACCTACCAAGATGCAATTTGTGATGCTTCGAGTAATGCAAAAATGACTTGAGGGCAAAGATAAAAAGTGCAATAGGAAGAACGTGGATGATTGTCTTTGAATTGTACAATTCCATACAATGTGCTCTCCCTGATCTTTCAGGTTGTATTATTATTATTTTGTGTTTAGTGGGAGAGGTGGGAGATTTAATTATTCCATGTGGGTGAGCAGCTACAAACAAGCAGGAAATGGAAATGCTGTGGAGCAATCACAGGCATGCTCCAGTACTTAATAATTCTGCAAAAACATCAGCTGGAGATTGGCGCTGAACCATTAACAATCTGACCACAAGCAAGTGAAAGACCATGCATTATTTATATGTTGCCAAAGGCAGACAGTGGTTAATAGAAGAACACTAATGGCATTGTTTGGAAGGTTACGCAAATGATGCCCTATCCAACTGAAGACAGACATATTCATGAAAAGAGAGCATAATAATGTCATGGGAGAGAAAAGAAAAGATAGAGAGGGCCACTTCTCTGCCAGGATGCTGCTAGCATTGCTCAGCTGCATCATTTTTATACCTGTTGAAACTTTGGTCTCAAACACCTTGTACCTGATGTTGCCAAAGGAATAATATTAATGAAAGTATCCACAACTTTTAAAGCAAATGCTCTTTGCCTTATCCCCTGTTCACAAGACTATCCTGCTGGCGTTGTAGGGGTTCGGTTAATGGTAGGTGGATATTCAGCATTTGGGGGTCAGATCATAGTTGGTCTACTTGTATGAGGCCTGAGATGAGACTGGCTTTAAACTCACATTGAACCAAGTCCATTGATACCATGGCTGGTGTCACCCTCTCTCAATGCCAATATAAACAAGAGCCAAGTCATGCCCGGAAGGTATTGGTAGTATTGTGACCTTCCCCTGCGTTGTGGCACAGGCTCCTCTTCCTCCTGACACCTATGAACCAGCTACTACTTTGGCATTGAATTTACCCGGCAGGGGCAATGCCTGCGTGCACCCCGCTTTTCCCTGTGGTGTGTGATAAGATGTTCTTGACATCTCCTGTTCTGTTTTGAAGTGGCAATTTGGGGGGTCCTTGCTTAAAAAAGTAGCCTGTGAATGCAGGGAATTGCATTTAGTGAGCCAGGAGGTCTCTACTAGCACTATAACCTGACCACCCTAGCACTACTAGATGTAGATGTAGATGTAGCTATAGCTATTGCAAGGGAGGACAGGCATAGTTAGCCATGTTAATCTGAAGGCAAGGTAGCCTTGCACCTTATAGACTAAGCAAAGTAGAGGATGGATGGTGTTAAATAAAATTAGTGTATGTGTATGTGTGTAGATACATATGTGTGTGTGTATACACACACATATATATATATATATACATGTATATAGATCTATGTATATATGTATATATGTGTATATATGCATGTGTATAGAGAGAGAGAGAGAGATCTACTTTGCTTAGCCTGTAAATTATAAATCTTGATTTCCACTTGACTTTAGACTAATGACTAATTACATATCTCCACCCGGGCAGTTGTCAGGGAGTAAATGGCAGCTCCTCCATGCATGATCTGGACACCTGGACACATTATATTGTGGAGGAAGCGTCTTTTCTATCCACACAAGCCTTCCTCCCACCTTCTTTTCATAGCACCATGAGCTGCTGGAGTCCCCAGGCCTTGGACCCGTTGTATGGGCTAGCGCTCTGTGCAGGGGACGAGGAGGTGAGGAAACAAATGGGGCTGACCCTTCCCATCCTGGGAAAGCAGCTTGCAGCTAGAAGAGGCTTTGCACTATCTCCCAAGGATCTCCACAGCACCCCATGCTCTGCTCTGGACACCCTTGGATGCCAAGGGACAGCTGAGGAGAGGGGCTGTATGGTGGCCAGCCTCACAGGGCATATTTTCAGAAGGGGGGTTATCAGGTCCTTTGTCCTCACCTGGATTAGTTCAGATTTCAGCCCCTGATGGTGGTCTCAGGGCAGCAGGAGCTCCCTTGTTATTTATAGTGGCCATGAACGGGTCGTTTTCTGTTAGATGGGAGCACTGAAGACCAAGGATCTGTTTCATCGGGGAGTGTTTTCTCTCAGCACAAACACCTTCTCTCGGGTTTGGCACCGTGCATGACTCGTGTCACGGTAGCTGCCCATCCCTAGCAAACACGCTGTTTTTATAGCTTGCTTTCCAGGTAGAAGGCCTGTTTCCCTGGCTGGTAGCTGATTTCCAGTTGGGCAAAACACAAAGACGAGGAGACTGGGAATCAAATGTTAAAATGAAAGGGAAAGCTGCCAGCTCATCTGCTGGCTCCAGCTCAGGCCTGCATACCTGCTGGCTATTGTGCTGCTAGGACTTCTGCTGGTAAAATTGCTATGTCCAATGCCTCTGTCAGAGCAATTCCTGGTAGAAGAATGGGCAGTTTAGGTACCTTTGAATCAGTCCACAAAAACAGACATTAGAGGTATCCCAAGCAGCCTGATTTCAGATCATAGACTCATAGACAAGGAGGGCTGGAAGGGAGCTCAGGACGTCACATCTAGTCCAACCCCTTGCTCAGAGCAGGACCAGCCCTGACTCCATCATACCCGCCAAGGCTTTGTCTACCTGGGTCTTCAACACCTCCAAGGATGGAGTTTCCACCATGTCTCTGGGCAGCCTGTTCCAGTGCTTCACTACCTTCCTAGTGTGAAAGTTTTTCCTAATCCCCAACCTCAACTTCCCTTGCTGCAGCTTGAGCCCATTGCTCCTTCTGTCATCTGCCCCCACTGAGACCAGCCCAGCTCCATCCTCTTTGCAGCCCCCCTGCAGGGAGGTGAAGGCTGCTATTCAATCCCCCTCAGTCTTCCCTTCAGCAGACTAAACCAGCCCAGTTCCTGCAGTCTCTTCTCACAAGTCCTGTCCCGCAGCCCCACAACCATTTTTGTTGCCCTCCACCGGACTCTCTACAATTTGTGCAAGGAGCTTTCTTCTGTTGGGGAAAAACTTAGCAGGAGCTGACAGATCAACCATCCCACAGTGGCTGCCAGCACAGCTGGGGCATGGCAGTCGTGGAAGGTGCAGGGAAGAGTGTTAGCTGTGCCTGTTCCCTCTTGCAAGGTGTGCAGTCAGTCAAAATACATAGGGTCAAAAAGGCTCCCAGTGACTTTGTTGCTCTAACTCAGCCCAGGGCAAAGCAAGAACAGGGATTGCTCGCAGTGGGGAGGGATCTTCCAGGCCAGGGGGGCCACAATGAAGGAGAGGCAGGACCCACAAGGGGCCTAGAAAGATGCAGGAGAGCCCAGCGAGGTGCTAGGCCTAAAGATGCTGCGGGATGAGCTACAAAGTGGCCTTAGGGTCAGGTCTGCGCTACTGGGGTGAAGCCCCTGGGCAGTGGAGCAGGGCTGTTACCCCTATTCTCTGAGGGGTGTCGGAGCAGTACACACAGACTAGCTGGGCCAGGACCCCAAGAGATGAACAGGCTCAGGGTAGGAGGGTCGAAGGTGATGACTGGCCCAAGGGCTATAAAGGCACAGGAGGAAACAGTATGCAACGGAAAGGATGGAGACTTCGATCCCTTCCTTCTGCAGGCTCCTCCAGGACAGGCATCCAGGCTGCTGGAGGAAGGGATGCAAAGATACCTGCCTCCACCATGCACCCACCCAGAGGGGAGCAAGGCACTCCATCCCTGGGGGCTGCAGGTAGCACAAGGTGACAGCATCATGCAGGGACAGGAGGAAGTGGGGTACCATGAAGGTGGAGTCCCGCCTGCTGACCCATGCTAGCACCTCCGTGAGTGCTGCAAATAAATCCCATTTACCACAGAGTGCAAAAAGAGAGAGGAGGTCTGGTTGGCTGCAGGGACTACAATCTGACAGTGCGTCCGTGCTGAGATAAAGGCAGCTGAATCCCACAGATATTATTTTGTTAACCATCTCTTACATCTCTGGACCCTCCTAACCTAATGCTGATACCTAAAGGATGCCTTCTGGTCATTTGAAAGCACTGTGCTCCCCATGCCTCTCAGATAAACACAGCAAAGCAGGATGCATTGTTACTCCAGAGACTAAAACATTTCCCCTTCATCACGGCCATGGCAGTATGGCTAATCTGTTCTAAAATCATGCTGTACCTGCAGACAGCCCCAGTATCTGCAATTTAAAACCACGTGCAACGCACGCATGTCCATGCATGCAATGTGATGAGGAAAACAGACCTGAAGCAGCGTCAGTATGCTGTGCATTGCTTTTCCGCAGCCTGAAGAGGCCCTCGTTGCTGAAACGTTGCCTGCAACCTTCATTGCCATCCCTGGCACGCAGACTAACAAATAACTGCCGGCTATGTTTGGGAGTAATAAAGCAACACAATCCCATATTTTTCTCTTCACTCCTGATGAATCCCTGCTTAATCTTTAGCAAATAGTCCTGTGTCTTAATCTGGGAGGTGATGGAGTGGCCCAGGTTATGAAATACCCACTGTGTTCCCACCGTCCTGCTCCGCGTAGCCGGGAGCTGTTGCTAATCCAACCTCTGCAGCTTTAAACCACCGCTGGAAGTGCAGCACTCGTGAATGCATGGGAAGGTGGGAGCTTCGTTTCGAATGCAGTTTTCTGTCAAAAGAGAATTTTAAACTATATTTGCAAGTGTGCTTTGACAGAGGTTGCTTTGTACATCGGTTCCCAAATACCTCTCTGTCCGTGAGAGGTTTCCCGTATAGGTGTTTTTTGCATTAGGGGCTTTTATCTTTATTTTTCCCATGCCTCCCCACATTATGGAGGCAGCGGTGGGTGAAATGCAGAAGTTCAGAGCTTGGTGCTGTTCCCACCTAGAGAAAAAGAAAATAGGCCGGACGTTTTGCCGCCTCCTGTTATTTCCAGAGAGATGCCTTCCTTCTTCATTGCTAGCCAGTATCCCAAGGGCAGCAGAAGGTCGTGCAACTGAAAAGTTGACAATAGTATTAGAGACCTTTGGATGTCCACTAACAAGTTTTGGCGTGGATCTGGGATGAGTGCTGAGTTGAGGTCCAGGCCTGTTGTTTCCCAAACTGTCCCACCCATCCCAAGTGATAAATAATTATCATCGTCATGTCAACGAAGCCCCTTATGGGCTTTCTGCATTCATCACAGCACATGACTCCCTAAGAAGCCATCAGAAAACCAAAATGCAGAAGTACTTATTTTCATGAGACAGAAATGCCTGCGCCTGAAAATATGAAATGAATTTGATTTACTCTCTCCTCCTGGGGGCCTGCTCTCAGACCCTTTGCTCTGGTTTCTATTTTTCTGCACAATCGCAGTCTTTTCAATGAAAGGCATTCATTAATCCTTTCACAAGCACCATTACAGCTGTGAGACAGAGCCATCAAAAACCAGCAGCAGCCACTTTGAGCGTTTTTGGTCTCACAGCCAGAGGCAGGTGCTCTGCAGATCACTTATGTAATATCAGTGGAATACAAACACAGTAGACAAGCTCAGAAATAAGTTTTGCACCTAGTAAGAAGAGGAGAAAAAAGGACAGATTGGCTAGGAAACAAGACCACAGCTGTGGCAAGGGCACTCTGTGCTTCGGCTGAGTGTAACATCTGGTCGCTGCTGACCTTTTCGGAACAGTACTTCACACCACTGGCAAGCCACCATCTCGTTCCTTCTCCAAAAGAGCCACCAATTAAAAATGCATTATCACTGTGCTCTACTGCAAAGCCAGAAATGGTGCATATTTATTCTGCAAATACTCAGAGCAAGTTTAAAAAAGAGTTTGTTTGTTTGGGGTTTTTTCACATCAAGTGTATTTAAAAATTAATTGGCCTCACCTGTGAAGAGACTCAACAACAATGGAAAACCTCCATTTAGAAATAACATCTACTTCTGCCTGAGTGCTATGAAGGCTACTTCCTGCACAGAGCTGAATAGCTCACTGCTCTGCAGCTTTTGACCTATTCTTCTCCCTCCTATTATTTTATTTTATTTTTTTCTTGTAGTGGCTCCCCTCTTTTTTTTTTTTTGGAGTGGCCCCGGGGGCCTAGCCACTACAAGGGGTCGGTGCCCTGTTGCATTAAATGCCAGATGACGTAACAGAAAGACAGCCTCTAGGAACTTGTACACTGTGGATGGGGGAATACAACCAGATACTAAAATGCTCTAAATCAAGACATTTCTCCTTTGTTTCCCATTCCCATCTAGCAGGCAGGAAATCCTTCCATCTTGGACTGGAAGAATTCATCAGCTCGGCATAGAAGAGCTCCTGTTCCATTATCTCTATGGGTGATAATAATTTGGATTTTGGGGAACACTGGCTCTTGGGAAGCGCTGGATTTGCAGCTGAATTCTGCTGAGCACAAGGCAGAATGATATCAAAGCCAGCCATTTGCTTATGCTAAGTAACCATCTTAACTGTGTCAACCATTTTTGTCTGGAAAAAGCAGCAATTGAGTCTGTGTGCTGTGAACCAGCTTCAGCAAGGAATGAGATAAGATACAGGGGCCCAAAAAGGGTGGAAGATGGTACAACCTGAGACAGAAAAACAGACTGGAATGTGAAAAACAACACGTAATTGGTAACAGAATCTGAGATGAACATATGCAAAAAGGTGAATGGTGATTGGTGAAGAAGCCTCCAAAAGCTTCCAGGTTTTAGTCAAAGTCCGCCCATTGACCGAAGAAAAGGAGTCAAAGTCTTAGACATGCGCTCATAGCAAGAAGACACGTAAATGAATGAAATGCATAGGCAATTCCACGCTAATGAAGCAAACAGTAAACAGAGGCGGAGCTTGAGATGGGAGGAGAAATGGGTGGAACAAAAGGAGGGACAGGGGTGGAGTGAATGTTAATGAGCATAAACCAAAGTGTATAAATGTGGAAAAAAAACTATTGTTCATTGCTGCTCCCCCGGTTTCACGGGCTGTGTGTCTGTGAGGGACCCTTGTCCGAAGTGGTCTCCATTCTGAATAAAGCTGTTGAAAGCAATGCGTGCTGGTGTTTGCTCCCTGCCTGCTCTGGCTAATGAGCACCAGGATCTATGAGAAATTGGACAGTCATCTTCCTAGTCGTTAGACATCACGTGGAGCCGGGGTCTAACAATCTCTCCTTTCTCCATGCAGAGCCAGCTGCTGGGAATCATAACATCACAGAAAACGAGGGCTGGAAGGGCCCTCAGGAGGTCACATCTAGTTCAACCCCTGCTCAAAGTAAACCCATCCCCAACTAAATCATGCTTGGCTTTGAGTTCGAAGTCTATGAATTGTCAGCAAGCCTGCCTTGCATTTTGCACCCGTGCTTCCATCTGTGGCTACGTGTCCGAAAAAATTTTCAGCCAAACAAATTCTCCCTCAGGAGCCCGGGCCCTCAACAGCGGTTCATGTACGCAAAAATATCCTTCCCTTGATGGAGCTATGACAATTTATACAAGCTGAAGATGTTGCCTATTATATTCAATGTAGTCCAGACCCAAAGAGCACTGGAGTCAATGGGAGTCCTTCCATTGGCCACCAAGGGTGGTGGAAAAGACCTCCTCAGTGGTATCTGGCTGACCATACCGCTCCAAAATGACTACCTCTGACAAGCAGTGCAAACCAAACAGCACATACTTACTCCTGCATGGGGAGGTGAAGAGGCAAATTGAACACAATCAGGAAATACCTGCATGGATAAATGATTTCTGATTGGAGACGGGTCTTTAATCTAGCAGACAGAAGCATAACAAGATGCAGTTGTTGGGAGCAGAAGCTTTCAGACAGATGAGAAATAAGACTATTCAGGCTAAAGAGAGAGAGGCTAAATAATCATTAAAAGTGCCTGCCTAGAAACAGTGTGTGTTCACTCCCTTACCTGAACCCACCACCGGATATCCCTGCTGAGGATGTGCTGTCGTTCAGACAGAAGTTCTGGGTTTGATGAAGCTATTATTGAGTGAGGTTCTCCGGACTGGTCTATGCGGGTGGCTGGGCTAGATGATCATGGTGGTCCCTCACCTTAAAATCTACAACTATGAATATTTATGAGTCTGGAGCCATTCCTCAAACTGAAACCCATTCAATAGATAGCTGCTTGAGACTCCGGAAATGTTTTCCAATTTGTTTTTCAATATTTGGTTCGTGTTAGTGGCAAGTAACGGCTACACTTCTTCAAACAACCAGCATCTCTGCTGTGAGTACTTCTCATGAGGAGTGTTTGAATCACAACAGTGATGGTTTTGGATTAGGATAGCTAAAGATCACTGTGGAAGCAAGGGAAAAAATGTATGCTAATAGGCAGAAGGGGTCACATGGTGACAGAACCAGTCATAATGCGTCACTTTCAATATTATAATAAATGCAAATGTCAAGGCTCTGGTTCATGAAAGCCCTTAACTAGATACTTAAGTGCCCTTGGTTTAACATTACTCTATGTCAACTTCATGGTGGCTTTAGTCTAAATTTTGCCCATGAGTCTTTTCTACCACTACTTATATGTGCTCTAATGTAAAAAGCAAAGGCATGCACCTTACTTTCTTTGTTTACTTCCACTTGAAAGCCAATTCAGCAAACTAAAGCTACTGATGGAAACTCAACAGAGAAGATTATAGGACCTGTAAGGTCTCATGCACCTTGCTGCATAAAAGTAAGGCTAATGAAACAGGGCTTTGCTATTTAGTAACTTATATGGTAAGTTTAGGCAGCTTTTGGAGCTCTTGACCCCTGGACTGGCTGCATGTTAACATGTTTTAAGTGACTTAAAACATTCATTGTTCAGCTTAAAGTTAGACCACTTCAAGGCAGGATTATCTCTAATCTGCCTAACTTCTGTTCCTGTTCTCCTGTGTGGCCACTTCCCATAGCTATGCCACCCAAGTTGAAGTCCTCCAGTATCCCAGAATGCAGTGGCCCCTCCTGAGTCAGAGTTAGTGGGGACACTGGGGTGCAATGGAGCTGGGCATGGTGCCTCACCCCCCAGGAATGTGGTCAGAGCAACTGCCCCAACCCTAGAGCACGTGGCAGCCATGGTGCTTCCTGCTGCTTCCCAGACCAGCTCTACTTCTGCCAGTCATCGCATGGACAGTGAAAACCACCTGAGCTATGGATTGGGTCCCTCAGAGCAAGCAAGCTCCAGAGATGAATCACTGGAGCTCTCTGGTCTTGTGAGAACTGATTCAGTGGCTCCACACTAAAAACAGGGCCTCTGGTCTTAAGCTCTGACAGCCCTGCTTTTAGTGCAGACTCACCACATCTCAACGAGACCAGAGAGCCCCCAGGAAGCAGTTTGGTGTTGCTGAGCTTCAGCACCTCTATGTTGAGAGCAGGGCTGCCAGGGCTTAAGCCCGAAAACACTGCTCAGTGTGGAGCCACTGTGTTGGTTTCAGCAAGACCAGAGACCTCCGTGGAAGGTGATTCCCCAGGTCTCTCTGCTCTTTCTGAAGTCAACATGGTGGTCCTACTCCTAGCCCTGCCCTGCTCGCCAGGTGATTAGGGACAAGTTACAGCTGTGCAGGTTGTCATGACCCAAAGGGTATGATTTTGTGTGTGCTTCGGCACTGCAGAATTATTTCCCACCACGAGGAGCTTTCTTTGCACGGTGCAATTCTCAGTTGCATACAGAAAACCCCGGTGCAAAGGAGTTCCCGCCATTCGCATGCAAATTTGTTTCCCACTATTGGCTGTTTCTAAATTATTCCCACGTGGCGGCTAGCGATTGGCTTGCTAGCCGTATAAGAGGCTTGAGCAGTTTCCGCCCAAGTTGGAGGAGGAGGACTCCACAACCATCTCGTGGAGGAGGAGAAGGAGGACTTCACATCTCATGAAGAACTCTAAGCGCGCTGTGGAGCTTAACGAACCCAGCGTGTGCCTTAAGAAGGATATAAGGGCCTGATCAACCTCTAGCCTCTCCCCATTGCCGCCTGATCCCTTGACGTACCCTTCCCTGCGCGCTCGTGGAGAGTCACCTTTTGGACTCTCATCGTGGTATCCAGAGCTCTGTCCAGGTTTAAGAGGCTCGAGTTTTCTACGGGTCTTGTTCGTGTGAGTTTTCTTTTCATCTGTAACTGCAACTTAAGCGAAGTTTTTCCTGCCTGCACCACGACCATCTACGGTGTAAGTAAAATAATCTTTAATCAACTGCTACGTGACCGTGCCTAATTCTAGTCCGCCGTGCCGAATTCCCCGACCCACGTGCCAGGGCTGCTGGCCACAGCCCGCCGCGCGCCCCCAAAAGCCTCAGACTGCTCCCGGCCCGCACACAGGTAAAGGACAGTCAGAGCAGATTTTTCACTGGAAGGTGTGACCACTCCACTAAGCTGATCAAGAATAAGATGCTTAACAGTTGTTTGGCTTACAGCATAAGGTCCAGCAAGGCCCTTATGTAGAACAAATGACTGGTGAAGGCTTCAGTGGGATGGGATGACCCTGAATGCAAACTGGAGCAAACTTTTCCAAAATCAGACCCAGCCTGGAGAAATCCCAAACTCTTCACTCCCATTAAAGCCATTGGGATGGAAGAACTCTTTGCCCTATCCTGTCACTTTTCCCCTAAAGTCAACAGAAGAGAAGCAAAGGCAGCAAGACTCCTATTTTGAGAAAGATAGCTTTGACTTATTTTCTTATATCACATATACCAGAATCTGTAGTAAATTAAAAAAATCTGACCAAAAAAGCAATTCCAATAGAAAAGCAGGTGACATTTTTTTGCACATTTTGTTTCTGATCATTTTCCAACCAACCAACTTTACATACTTGCATCAATTTAAGTTGCTGTAAGTCTTTAGATATTATTCCAAAAGAAGAAATATCTATCACCTTACATATAAACTGGGCTTTTCTGGGATAATAATCCATGAAGACTAAAAACAATATTCTCACTGAAATAATCAGATTCTAACCCCAACAGTAAATCAGTGACAGTTTGGTTACCAAAAAACAATAATAGTTTCTAAAAGTGTGTTTTTTTTTTAAATATTCATGTAACATTAAAGAGACAGTCATTGTAATGCACGCATTGTACAAAACAGATAGATGCAATTGGCAGCTCTTTATTTCTGCTATCTTAAATAAGCTTCGGAAATGTTCTTTTATATTGTTGTTACTTTAGTGCTGGCTGCAAATCAAGAATATAAAGAACTGTGTCTTTTCTCTCTCATGCCAATTTAAGTCTATTAAGTTTAATGAACTCATTCTAATTTTCAGTGTGGAATTAAATATTTTGCAGCACCTAGTAAATGCTATACAGTAGGTCAGAAAGTGTGTGTTTATGTAATTTTTTAAATACAGTTAAGAAAAGAATCTTTTGGAGAGCTAAAAATAAGTGCAAGGGTAGGTGTGTCTGAATTTAGGCACTTTTCCAAGGCTTAAATCAATTTGCATCTTTTCAAAACCTAAGAAATGTTATGAACAATATTCAAGAGAGGCAAGTGGAAAAAAGCTCACCAGCTGAGGAAGGATGCAGGGCTACACCTGATCCTCTTTAAGGATCTTTTCTCAGGGCATGGCTGAATTCAAACACAAGCACTTGCAAGGTAGCTAGCATCTAGGGTCGTGTGTAGACGAAACGAGGGGGGTGTGTGCATGACAGTTAAACTGAGCTGGGTGCCTGCAGGTGGGTGGGGGCCACCACTGCTGTGAAGGGAAGCACCAGCCCTCCTTGGGGCCCAGGGACCTCTCCGCCCACCGGCAGCTCGCCCTCCCCACCAGAGATGAAAGTAAGTCAGTGGGGTGTGTGCACAACACGGGGGTTTAATCAGCCCTAAATTGAAGTGGTGTTTTTTAAAACTCATCGCTTCAATTCAGGGCCCCAGTTTCATCTACAGACACCCTATATGACCAACTGGATGAATGATGGTGATTTTTTATGACTCATCAGAAGATCTGATTAAAATTTTGGTTAAAAAGAAAATGAAAAGGAAACATGAGTCTTGCTATTAGTTTTGAGCAAAGATGTGCCTATATTACCAAAAAGAGAAAGAAAAAAAAATTCAACTGGGAGTGTGTAGGCCAAAGACAAAATAGGAAATGTGCAGATTTAGACTGAAAAGTCTTGGTGGAGTTGTGAAGGAAAACCTACACAGCAATTGCCTTCTATATGACTGGTTACACTTACCAATAGTAATCCTTATTTTCATTTCTATATGTACCAAATTCATGCGACTGAGTGCATCTACATGAGACATTTACTGCAGAGTTGCCCAGTTAGCTCCGTAGTAAATGCCCCGGCATCTAAACATGCAGTATTATTAGAATGGAGAAAACTAATTAACTCTGCTGTAGGTTAGCACTTGTAAACACAAGTACCATCCTGTAGCAGAGTTTTTAACTCTGCAGCAACACGTGTAGATGCTGATGGGACTGTCCCGGGAAACCTCATGGCTCACGGCAGGCAGAGTCCCTTTTAGACTGGGCTTTGCATTCATG
>NW_005842184.1:658329-663218 GCF_000455745.1 Alligator sinensis | reverse complement strand
TGACCCCAAGGTAACAGCGCGGGCCTCACACTCCCCACCACCCACTCGCCGCCACTTCCCAGCATCCTCCTGCACCGCTGCCCTTCGCCTGCCGCTTCCCTACCTTCCCGCCTGCTGCTGCTGCTCCTCTCCCCGCCCATCAATCTGGCACCGTGTGGCTCCTGGCTGCATGGCTGGGGCTGCAGAGTGCAGCAGGAGCCAGCCTGGTCTGGCAAGCCCCAAGGACTGGGGCAATAATCGGTGGTCCCCCTCTGCTCCCCATTCTTAGTTGAGTTTGCACTCCTGGACAAAGGAAGGGCAGGGGAGCAGCCCTAGGGTCACCAGACCAGAAGCCGCTGCCTAGCAGGGTTGGGAGCTGCCGGTAGTTCAGGGCTAGGAGGGCCTTGATTCTGCAGCCCCTGGGTTCTGCATCCAGCTCCTTCTGTCACCTCCTCTTGGGTCCTGCTGCCACTGGTGTCTTAGAAAAGCATCCATTCATGGGAAGATAACAATTTTCTAAAAATTTTTAGGGGCCCCATTGACAGGATAGAATGGCCTGGCAGGCCAGATCTGCCCTGTGGGCTGTATTTTACCCACCCCAGATCTAAAGCATTAATAAACACAGTGAACAGCACTGGGGCTAGGACAGACCCCTGAGGGACTCCACTCCAAACCTCCTGACATAGGCCCGTTAATAATTACCCTTTGCTTGCAGCTGTTGACCTGGTTGTCTACCTATCTTATAATGTTCCCTGTCACTACATCAGGGTGTAAAGGCAAGGGTGCCATTTCCACTACTCTGGATTTCAGGTCAGTCAGATTCCCTCTGTCCACACCGCAGCACCCATATGTGCAGCATCAGAGAGCAGAGTTGGGAGATAGCCCCGGTCTGCAGAACCAAGGCAAGGCACATCAGGCCATCCACATGGACAGCAGATGGTGCGTGTCTGTCTGACTCAGGCACTGACTCAGTCACCCACCCAAATTTTCCACCTGAATTTTTTGTTACTTTTTGTTTCTGCCTACGTAACTCTGGTCTTGGAGTGGGTGATGTAAAATTAGGACCACTAAAGCTATTTAAAAATTAAAAGGAAAATCTTACTCTCAATTTACACCCTCCTGGTGTCTTTCCAAACCCCTCTGCCATCAGCCTATCATTTCCCTAGCCTTTTTTTTTTTTTTTTCCATGTCTTTTCTCCCTAAATAAGTTACTCCCCTGGTCTTATTTTGTGTGTTCACAACTCTGCATCTAAGAATGGGAAAGGCGTGATGCTATCTGAGCATCCATCTCTCCCCCTAAACATAGCCTAGTTTAAGCCAATGTGGCTTTTCACAGAGAGGATTACAGAGCACTTCTGATATTGTTCTCACTTCCTGGCTTATTTTTGTGTCTGCTGATGATTTTAGAGAGAAATCAATAGAGAATCTAACTGCCTGCACAGAGAGTATTAAGAGCATCCTTCATCTCATTGCTCAGGCCAGGAGTCACTTTTTTAATGTCAGAGGTATTTTATGCTTCACTTGCTTTTACACCTATGTCATTGGTGGGAGGGTTGTTGGTGCAATGTTGACAGCTGCTAGGAAGTTCAGAAATGCTTTTTAAATCACCCTCACAGCTCGAGTAAAAATAAGTGTCCAGATGAAGGCACAGATCACCAACCCCCCTCCCCCCCAACCCTCCCCAGCCCCCAAATAAACCCTGCCTTGAACCTCTACTTATTTGCTAATTCAAAATAATTTGATTGTAAGGGTGTTCATTCTAACTCTTCCTATCCAGCACTACACACAAAGGGTTCTTGCCTACAGCTGGCTGGAAACCAACACATTTCAACAGATGGTTCAAACCGATGTGTCTTGTTTTCAAGAAACTTTCACAGGCACAAATTCCCACAATTTGCTCCAGCACCCATACCTCCACACTTCCAGGTACCCAGCACCCATACCTCCTTGAATCCAAGGCAGCCCCATTACACATCATGTTCCAGGGATGAGAACCACGCAATTCCAGCACCCCAGCTCCAAGAAAACCAGCCATGCTAGCGCTTCTGGCCTGAGCTGGGAATAACATGGATAACCAGGTAGGGGATGACCCAGGCCATAACTTTAACCCTTGATTTTAAATAAATAAATAAATAAATAAAAAAGGAGTTGCTCTTAAATACTAAGAGTGAGGCAAGAAGAGCCCGATGAAGCTTCTTCCCATAAGGTTACCGGTGCTTCTAGAAACAATAATTGTTAGGGCATTGCAACAGGGTTCATGTGTTTTGCTGTTGTTCTTGGAGGGCTGTAAGTGAGCGTTACTGCACCATCAGAAAAATGGTCAAGTCTGGGCATGTCCACATGAGACACTTACTGTGCATTAGCCTAATAATACTGTGCAGTAGTGTGTCATTGCAAAAAACTGTGCTAATAGCCTACTGCGCAGTGTTATTAGGTTAATGCACTGTAAGTGTCACTAAATAACCATGTAACTGTAGACACTGCACATTTAGTTAGCACTTTATTAACCAAGTACTAAACTAAATGTGCAGTATCTAAGGTTCATTAATAAGTGAAACAGGTATCAGGTGGTCTGCTCTGGACCACCGTATATATGTGAGCGTGCATGCCTGTGTGAGCATGTAATGTTGGCAAGCATGTGTACACCCACCACGGCAAGGTAAGCATCTGCTCATAGATGTTGGACATGAATACAGATATTATTCACATAGTGTAGTCAACCTGAGGGCAATACCATAAGCAATTTAGCCCTAGCTCACAGCCTAGGAGGAAGTGTTATGGGAAGAAAAATATGAAGGCACCAGGACTCAGGAGAACTGGGTTCACTTTTTGACTTTGCTGCCCCCAGCCCTTGAGAAAGTCAATACCTCCCTGAGGCCAAGGGATAGCTCAGGCCCTGGGCATGTCCAATATCTAGTCCAAAACCACAGGTGATGCCATCAGAACAAAGGGGGCTGAGAGGAGTCCCTGGAGTCCAATCCTCAGATGCAGTCTAGCCAAGCCCCTAATTCAAGGCAGGTTCATCTTCCTCTAAACTTCTGATTTGGTCTAAACTATGAACACACACATTTTGGCAGGGTGCTATTAAAAACCTGGTCTGAATCTTACTACCTGAAGATGCCACAACACTGGGGAAAGCGTTAGTGGGTTGCATGACACCCTGGGTAATAGCCTCATTATGCTTCCAGTTGTCTTTTAACAGGTGCTTTGAAGACTTAAAAAAGTGTCCTATGCCCTTTAGCCTATGTTTCATACATGTTCCTATAGTTATATCCAAATGCAAACAGATTCTAGGTACCACTGAAATCAAACTACTTTGTGTTTTCACTTGATTACATCCTGATGCCAAAACTATCTTGAGTATGGTTTATTTCTGAGGATAGTTATTAAAATTCTGTAGGCTTCATGCTTAAAATGTGATGGGATTTACAGGAACAGATGCTCAATATCATTTTGTACTAGGATCTTAGCACCTACCCTGTTTAACTCGTGATGCCAAAAGTATATAGGCAGCATCCATGTGTGGGAACAGAAGGGAGGCATGGAAAAAGAAATAATCAACATAGTCCAAGGTTCTCTCTTAGTAATAATACCTTAGGCTCAAGTTGCTGATATTATTTCCACGTTAAAGAAGCCAATAAGAAATATTTCTTCCTTTTCTTAGAACAAGATTGTGATGGGGAATAATCGCTTAACATCATTGATATTTTGATTATCCTAAGGAGCCCAAAAAATAAAATATTGAAGACATTTTTGTTAAAAGCATAGGATCAATTTGCTTATGATTTGAGAAGGGAGTAAGGTACAAACATGTCTTTATCCATAAGGATGCAGGGCAGACACCAGAACGGACTCCATTTGTTTGGGCAGTTTCCATGGCTGGTTGACAAGATCTCCGTCTGCTCTGTGCTGTGTGATTCCCAAGAGGCCATGAGTGATGTTTTATGAAGTGATTCTGAAATTTGCCAAAGACTGAAAACCTCGGGAAAATGCTCCCACGCTGATGATGTGTGTCTCAATGTGCACGGGCACAGAGAGGAATGGCTACAGCCATTATAAATTGTCATCACTGTCCTAGCTATTGTCCCCCAGAGCCCGAGGGGCCACCTCAGTGACCAGGGCATGCCCACTCAACCCAGGGCCTCCAAAACACTGTCACTTAGATGACAACCACGCTGTGGCAAGACTTTGGTCCCCCCACTATAGTTTTGGGACCCCACTACAGAAAGGATTTGGACAAATTGAAGAGTCCAGTGGAGGACAATGAAAATGGTTCAGGGACATGACTGGTGAGGAGAGGCGGAGGGAACTGGGTTGATTTAGTCTGCAGAAGAGAAGACTGAGGGGGATTGAATAGCAGCCGTCACCTCCCGGCAGGGGGGCTGCAAAGAGGACGGAGCTGGGCTGGTCTCAGTGGGGGCAGATGGCAGGACAAGGAGCAATGGGCTCAAACTGCAGCAAGGGATGTTAAGGTTGGATATTAGGAAAAAACTCTCACTAGGAGGATGCTGAAGCACTGGAATAGGCTACCCAGAGAGGTGGTGGACTCTCCATCCTTGGAGGTTTTGAAGACCCAACTAGGCAAAGCCTTGGCTGGGATGATGGTGTTGGGGCTGGTCCTGCTCTGAGCAGAGGGTTGGATTAGATGTGACCTCCCTTCCAGCCCTCATTTCTATCAATCTATGACTCAGGACAGGTAGAAATCTGACCCATGAATTCCAAGCTCTACAAGGCCCGGTGAACACTTTGCCCTGTTTTATTTCATGGTACCTTCCTTCGGGTATGTGGTGAACCTAGTAATAGCGTGGGAAGTCAGACCTCGCATTTCTTCTGCGGTGGGGAGGGGGATTCCAAAAGGTGATGAAATGCCCGAGTGCAGCATGTGTTTGCATTAGAAGAAAAAGAGTGTT
>NW_005842184.1:653492-658319 GCF_000455745.1 Alligator sinensis | reverse complement strand
CAGGAACATGCATTATACAAAGTTTGTTCCTGAATGGAAAATAGGAGGACGCAGGAGAAAGTGAGAAAAGGCAGAGACTGTATTTCCTGTCACTCTTGACCAGTAGTTCTCAACCTTTCTAGACCCTTGGAGTCTCTGGTTTGACCCAAGGCCTCCCTTAGAGAATACCAGCTCTTATTTTCCCTCCTTTTTTGACTGCAGAAAATTAATAGAGCAATTCTTCTTTTGCAAAGAACTCAGACACAGCAGATCAGAATGTTTTTAACACTATGGATTCCTATTTGAAATCTCTGGGTTTATCTTGTGAATCCTATTTGTGCACCTCACAGTGCTAACATACTGTACACCCTTGAACGGACCTCAATGCACCCCAGGGTGCCGTGGCACCCTGGCTGAGAACCAGTGCTCTAGATTTTCATATTTTTAGAATGAAATGATTTAACAAAGTCAGCTTTTCGAGGTCAGAAAAAGGTTGAATTTGTATGGTCATATCTATTTTTTCCCATCTATACTGTACCACAGTTTGCAAAAAAAAAGAAAAATAGGAAGATTTCTCAAAGTCTATATCAGGGGTTGTCAATTGGGGGTACACATACCCCCGGACTACTTGGATCAGTCCTAGGGGGTATGTGCAGGTAGGTGGGGTCAGAGCGCCGCCCTCTCCCATGAGCAGGGCCGGAGCGAGGGCAGCGGCACCCCCCTGTGAGGTGGGGAAGCTCATGTGCAGGGGCCACCACTGCCACGCATCAACCTGGTGAGCTCTCCTGCCCCACAGAGGGGTGCCGCTGTCTTCACCCCAGCCTGGTGAGCTTCCCTGCCTGCTCGGCATCTGGCCACCAGGGGTACTTAGACTGAAAAAGGTTGAAAACTCCTGGTCTATATATAAGTCTCCTGAGCATCAGAATAGTTTACAGGATTTGTTTTTTTTTTCCCTTTGTCTCTTCAAATTTTAGAATTAAAGTTTCATAGTTTCATAGTAGGTAGGGTCAGAAGGGACCTGAGCAGATCATCAAATCCGACCCCCTGCCATGGGCAGGAATGAATGCTGGGATCAAATAACCCCAGCTAGGTGATTATCTAGCCTCCTTTTGAAGACCACCAGGGTAGGAGCCAGCACTACTTCTCTTGGAAGTTGGTTCCAGATCCTAGCTGCCCTGACTGTGAAGTAGTGCCTTCTAATGTCTAGCCTGAACCTACTTTCAATCAACTTGTGCCCATTATTTCTAGTTACTCCAGGTAGTGCTCGGGGGAACAGGGACTCTCCAATTCCCTGCCAGTCCCCCCTGGTAAGTTTATAGACGGCCACCAGATCCCTTTCAGCCTTCTCTTGAGGAGGCTGAACAGGTTCAGGTCCCGTAACCTCTCCTCGTAGGGCCTGCCCTGCTGCCCCCTGACCATGCAGGTGACCTCCTCTGGACCCTCTCCATGCTGGCCATATCCCTCTTGAAGTGCGGCACCCAGAACTGGACGCAGTACTCCACCTGCGGCCTGACCAGTGCTGCATAGAGGGGGAGGATCACCTCCTTGGACCTGCTTGTGATGCATCTGTGGATGCACGACAAGGTGCGGTTGGCCTTCCTGACCGCGTCCTCACATTGGCGGCCTATGTTCATTTTGGCATCGGTAATGACTCCAACCTCCCTTTCTGCCTCTGCACTGACAAGAAGGGAGTTCCCCAGCCTGTAGGTCTGCTGCTGGCTCTTCCTCCCCAGGTGCAGCACCTTGCACTTATCAGTATTGAACCCCATCCTGTTCTCATCCGCCCACCCCTGTAACCTGCCCAGATCTAGTTGTAGCCTGTCCTCCCTTCTAACATGCCCACTTCTCCCCACATCTTAGTGTCATCTGTGAATTTGAACAAGGTGCTTTTCACCCCCTCATCCAAGTCATTGATGAAGATGTTGAACAGTGCATGCCTGAGGACCGAGCCCTGGGGGACCCCACTGCCCGCATCCCTCCAGGTTGAAAATGAACCATCCACCACCACTCTCTGGGTGTGGCCCTCCAGGAATTTGCCACCCATCTGACTGTGTAGGCATTGACGCCATAGTCACCTAATTTTTTAATTAGAATGAGGTGAGAGACGGTGTCGAAGGCCTTCCTGAAGTCCAGAAGGACTACGTCTACCATGACACCTGTGTCCAAGGATTTTGTGACCTGGCTGTAGAAGGCCATCAGGTTGGTATGATAGGACCTGCCCCTAATGGACCCCCCCAATGTCGGTTGCCCCTGAGCATAATCTCCCCTGCTTGCCCCTCACAGATGTGCTCCTGGATAATTTTCTCAAAGAGTTTCCCCAGGACCGAGGTAAAACTAATGGGCCTATAGTTACCTGCTTCCTCCTTCCTCCTTTTTTTGAAAATTGGGACCACACTGGCCCTTTTCCAGTCCTTTGCCACCTCGCCAGAGCACCACGAGTGCTTGTAAAGCCATGCCAGGGGTCCCACAATGACCCCTGCCAATTCCCTCATCACTCTGGGGTGGAGAGCATCTGGACCTGCTGATTTGAACATGTCCAGCCCCTCCAGAAGTTCCCTGACTAGGTCCTCACTGACCCTGGGCCTGGCGGTGCCTATCCTGAGTCCAACCTGAATCCCAGTTGTGCGGGATGTCCCAGTCCCTGCTCAGACCTGGCTGACTGCTCCTCCCAGCAGATGTCTGGGTAGTTCAGGTCACCCATGATGACCATGTCCCTTGACTTAACTGCCTCCCCAAGCTGACCTGAGAATTCCTGGTCCAGCTCTTCCCCCTGGTTGGGTGGTCTGTAGTAGACCCCTACCATTAAGTCCCTTTCCCCATGACCCCCCTGTATCCTGACCCAGAGCACTTCAGCCTGCCCCTCCTCTGACCCTGTGCTGTTTGATGAGGACGTGTATTGCTCTTTGATGTAGAGCGCCACACCCCCACCTTTCCTCCCCATTCTATCCCACCAGAACTGTCTGTAGCCCCTAATGTTTGCCGCCCAGTCATGGGTTGAATCCCACCAGGTTTCTGTGAGCTCCACTATGTCCAGGTTTGTGCTAACTAACAGGAGGGCAAGTTCCTCCTGCTTGTTCCCCATACTACGAGCATCAGTGTAGAGGCATTTCAGGTCTCCTATGGGTGCTTGCACCACCCCCTTGATCCTAGGACTATCCAGACCCCTGTCACTTACCTGGGTACTTTTTGTGCTCATCACCTGTCTTGGCTGGGAAGTGTTCTTGCATCCCCTTGTGACCCTATCCCCCAACAAAGCTAGTTTAAAGCATGCCATATGAGATCAGCCAACCTGATCTCATATGGCATGTGGAGGAAAAGATGCGCTTGCCTTTAGGGAAGAGATGAAGCCCAACCCACCCGAGCATGCCCCCTGCACAAAAGTGTGGGTTATTGTCAAGGAACCCAAGGCCTGCCTGGTAGCACCAACTCTGAAGTTGCCAGTTGACCACTCTGATGCAGGCCTCATGGTGCTGTCTGTGTATACTTACCGGGAAAATAGAGAAGAATACCACCTGCACCCCCCGTCTCCTTGAGCTTGGCCCCCAGGGACTTGTAGTCCTTAATGATGCGGTCTGGACTGCTCCCGGCCATGTCATTTGTTCCCACATTGATTAGGACCATGGGGTACTGGTCCAAGGGTCAAATGTTGTCCGGGATCATCTCTGTAACATCCTGAATCTGAGCCCCAGGCAGGCAGCAGACCTCACATGCCATGGGGTGGGGTTGGCAGATGGGATCATATTGGACATGATGTACTACTTTCAATACACTTTATTTAGTACTTTTTCTTTTTTTTTTTCACTACAAGTACAGTCAGAGCATCAAGGCAAGGACCTTCGGCCAGCATGGTCACATCTGTTGGTCAATCCGGCATGAAGAAGTTCCACTAAATTAATGTAAGTTCCAAGCATAGGAACTGATCTAATGCAGTCAGTGGATCCTTCCTGTTGACCTTGGGGGGTTGAATCTAAACTATTGAGGTAGAACTCCAAAGCTTTGCATATTGACCTTGTTGTTTTGCCTTCATAATTGTCTCTGAATGGAGGACTGTGGACATGTCAGCTTTTGAAAACGCTGAACTTCTTCTGCACACAATAGAAAGCCACAGAAAGGGTCATGATGGGGCATCCCATACATGCATTAGGTGGCCACCTCCCCAACAGAAGGTCATAGAGCTGAGAACGATGTGATGGTTTATGCCTGAAATTCCTAGAACTGAGAACTGACGGCAAGGAGCATGAACCCGGCTCTATCTCTATACATGCACAGCATGACTCTGCTCACCAAAATCATCAGGATCCCAAAGTCTGGGCCCAGCAGGATGAACTGGGATCAGTGGAAGAGCCTGGGATGGCATCTTGCTCTTGCTTGATCAGAGTCCTGTGCAGAGATTTGGAGGTGAAGCCTGGATTTGGAGGTGAGGTCTCTGCAGGGTGTTCTTGGGGAAGTGGAGAGAGTTGGAATTGCATGCCTCTCCGTGCCCTGCTTTGTGTGGGAAACATGAGGGTTTTTTTTTCCTTCCCTTAATCATTGTGGCCATAAGGATATTGACTTAATAAAAATATGCAACAGAAAAGGTGGGGTGGAGAATGGGGGAAGGAGCTCCTAGCTCTTCTTGAATTGAATACCACTTTTGAAGCCTTTGATGGCTCCGTAATGCAATTTTTTTTTTTTTCCAGAGGGGAATGATTTCAATCCAATTATTTACTTTTGTATGATTGAATCTAGTTGTCATTCTTTAATTTCTGCAAGTCATTGTTCACACTGTATATAGTCTTGTGCACTAAATAGCATATTATGTGCCACATCAAGGCAATAAATCCCTTTCCAAAGTATATAGTGATGCTT
>NW_005842184.1:644186-653461 GCF_000455745.1 Alligator sinensis | reverse complement strand
AGCAGGACAATTCCTCCGTACAATACAATTCTGCTTAGGATGGAACATCTGACAGTGAGTGCTGATCTCTGCAATCAGAGATGCTGATATTTTATTCAGATTTGCACATAACACATTATTTAAGCAGCATGTTTGATAGAATTGTTACTGTTCCTTGCAGCACAGAGACTGCTGAGTGGAAGGGGGTACACAGACATAGCAACTGCCTTAAAAACTAGCTGCAGTGTGTTGCGCTGTAAAGTGAACCAGACAGTGCTATTACCCTTAAGAAATTGCTAATATGGCCTAGCAGCAAACACAAAGAAGCCCGCAAAGAAGCTGACTTCCCTAGTAAAGGGGCAGCAGCACATTATCTGTGCATGTGCATCTACTAGAAGGTTTTTTTTTTTTGTTGTGTTTTTTTTTTTCCGTACACTGAACGTCTGAGCTCTTCATCCCTTGATTTCACTTCATGCCAGTGTTCCCACTAATCAATATAACTATGACACATTCTGCAGAACCCCCCCCCCCACACCATATCTATGCATTTTTATCAGAATAACATGGCAATTGTTTTTCTCTGCTAATTAAAAACCACCTCCCATTGCTTAATGTCATGGGGTCTATGGACTGACAAATATTATTTTATAAACAGAGTAAGACATTGCAACACAGACAAGGCAAACACCAGCTTTAATTCTCGGAAAGCTCTCAGGAACCATGTGGTATACCTCTGTCATTGCAAATACCAGTCAAACACAGAGAGAGCCTGGTTTTGTAACATTGTGCTGCTATTCCCACTGAGCATCTCTAAGACTCAGCCCATTGACTCAATCAGAGCTCCTCAATTCATCCCCAGTACATATCCTGGGGAGTGCACACTCTTGTCACTGATGCTGCCTGCTGCAGCCTTGTGCCCCTCTGGTCTGTCTGCAATGGGGCTGTCAAATGGTCCTGGCTTGTCACTCAGACAGTTGACACTCAGACATGTCACAACCCAAAGGGTGTGATTTTAATTTGTGTGTGCTTCGGCACTGCTAAATTGTCCCCACTAAATTGCAAGCTTCCTTGCACGGTGGAGTTTTCTGCTGCAAAAGAGACCCCCGGTGCAAGGGAGAATTTCCCGCCGATTTGGAGCTTTCTTTGCAGGGTGCATTTCTTTGTTGCAGCACAGAAGTGCTCGTTGCAAAGAGTTCCTGAAGGGAGGAGGAGACTTCACGCTGTGTGAAGATCTCTAAGCGCTGCGGATCCTCATGGACCCAGTGCATTTGAAGCAGGCTACGGAGATCTGATCAATCTCTAGCCTCTCCCCGTTGCCGATAGAATTCCTAGACGTACCCCACCCGCGTGCAAAAGAACCGGACCCACGGAGCCTAGCAAACTTCGTGTGAGTTGGTTCAGAGCTCTTCCGGACGAGTACTTTCTTCGGCTGACGCGACGGGCTCGCGTGTTCAGAGCCTTCAGCCGGATTGGGCTAGAGTTCACGAGTCTAGAACTCTTGTCCGCCTCTTTCCTTTTTCTTCTCTGTAACTGCAACTGAAGCAAGCTTTCCAGCCTACACCATTGCCATCTCGGTGTAAGTAAACAATCTTTTAAACTACCGATACGCGTCCGGGCCTAATTCCAGAGCGAAAGCCTCCCCTCTCCGCCCCCGCGTGCCTGGGCTGCTGGCCACAGCCTGCGTGCAGCGCGAAAAAGGGCTCGGGGCGCTCCCGGCCCGCACAAGACAGAGAAGAAGGGGAGCCCAAGGAGGGACTCAACAACTTTCTTTACCCTTCAGACCTTTCCTAGTGGCCCCACTCACTCAGCTGATCCTGCCATGGATCTCTGCCTAAAGGCATTCCCAGGGTTTATCATCTACTGGTCCCAGATTCACTGTCATATGAGCCCATGATTTCTCTCACATTATCCCTTTTGCTTGGGAACATTTCCCTGATAAATCTGAGCTGCCACCATCTAGCACCTCTTCACACAGATCATGGTGAGGCAGCTGAATGAGCTGTGACTGCTCATCTTTCCTACTTCCCTTCCACCAAAGCCAACGTACAAAATGGAGAAGCCCATTGTCTCTTCCTTCTGGGTTTGTGTTGCACTCAGGATAAAGGGATCTCAGCCCTGACTGGCATTTTTGGTTTTTGCAATATAAGTGTATGCTAACAACAGGTCCATGGGCAGTTGCACTGGATTTACAATTGTGTAATGCAAAATTTTGCCATATAGAGCACATCATAGAGTCATAGAAAATGAGGGTTGGAAGGGACCTCAATAAGTCACATCTAGTCCAACCCCCTGCTTAAAACAGGATCATCCCCAAGTAGATCATACTTTCTATAGTGTGGGGGCCCAAAACTGGACACAATACTCCAGATGTGGCTTCACCAGTGCACAGGGTGAATAAAAAACAAGAAATTAAAAAAAATGGATATTTAAATTTTAAATCAGATGTTTTTGATTTAATTGTATTTTTAAAGGTCCAGTCTTACGGGGTTTCCAGAGACTTTTCTATAGATTAGTAAAGATTAAAGAAAACCACTTTACCCAATGGGACTCAGTGCTCAGTCTAGGAGATCCCATTAAGCATCTCTGTGAACCTTAGTTTCTCAATTTGTGGATTTGTGTCTCCAGAGACAGCATCCTTGTTAACAGCAGCATATGGAGATGAGAGATAACAGACCTGATTACCCACCCATCAGCCCTCTTGTCTCTCTGCAAGTTTGTGTACACAGAGTCAAGCCCTTTTTCCTCTCTCTAAAAGTGCAAAGTTTAAAGAAGTTAAAGGAATAGAGGGTTGTTGGGGGTGGAGTAGATCTGGGCAAGGAGGAGGAGTCTGGAGATAAATGCATGTATTGAGGGGCAGTAGAAAGAAAAGAGAACTATTTTCAGCAGAATATTCCAGAAATCTTGAGGGATATGTTTCTGAGTATAGCTTCAACATTGATTTGAGGTGTAGTGAGGGAATGGTATGGTATAAAGGAAATCATGGCAGCCAACTTGGCAGGCTGTAAAAGAGAGCAGAAGTCATAGATGTGAAGAAATCTAGAAGAAAGTGAAGAAAGCCCCAAGCTAATAACATATGACTGCAGCACTCATTTCCTGTCCTCCTAATACAGCATGCCAAAAATATCCCTCAAATATCCATGATTAATCTTGTGAATTGGGGATAGTTCACCTCCCAATGACTTCATGAGTATCTGCTTCAATTAGGTTTGGTAAATAAAATAACCAAATCATAATTCAGTTTTCTGATGTAGCTGCAAAATTAATCTGAAAAAAATATCAAAATAAATTACTGCATTATAATATATAGTGTGTAACATCTAACCCACATCTATCTCTGAGTCGTGAATAATATGTATTAAGCTTATATTAAAAACAAAAATGCACTTCCTGTAGAAAACAATGATTAAATTGAGGCTTCCTGACCAGTGGTTTAAATTGTGATTTGAATCATGATTTAAACTGATTTGATTTAAAACAAATCTGCCCTGGCAGCGCAGAATGGAGCAGAATAATCACTTCCCACGATCTGCTGGAAACACACCTACCCATGCAGCCCAGTATGCCATTAGTCTTCTTGGCACCAAGGGCACACTGCTGGCTTTTCTTCAACTTTTTGTCCCCCGTCCCCCCAGGTCCCTTTCTGCAGAGCTGCTGCCCAGCGTGTCACCCCAGCCTGCACCGGTGCATGGGATTGCTCCCTCCTCAGTGCAGGACTTTGCACTTATCCTTGTTGAACCACATGAGATTCCTTTTGGCCCAGTCCTCCAATGTGTCGAGGTCTCTCTGAATCCTAGCCCTACCCTCCGGTGTATCTACTCCTCCCCCAGCTTGGTGTCATCTGCAAACTCACTGAGGGTGCACTGCGTCCCATCTTCCAGATCATCAATGAAGGTATTGAACAAAACTGGCTCAAGGATCAGTCCCTGGAGCACTCCCCTTGATACCAGCTGCCAACAACACATCAAGCCATTAATTACTACCCCCTGAGCCTGACAATCCAGCCAGCTTTCTACCCACCTTACAGTCCATTCATCCAACCTGTACTTCCTCAGCTTGCCTGCGAGAATGTTGTGGGAGACCGTATTGAAAACCTTGCTAAAGTCAAAGTATACCTCATCCACCTTTTTCTTTGCATCCACAGAGTGAGTTATCTCATCATAAAAGGTGAACAGGTTGGTCGGACATAACTTGCCCCTGGTGAACCCATGCTGACTGTTCCTCATCACCTTCTTCTCCAAGTGCTTTGATATGGATTCCTTAAGGATCTGCTCCATGATTTTTCCAGGGACTGAGCTGAGGCTGACTGGTCTGTAGTTCCCAGGATCCTCCTTCATCCATTTCTTAAAGATGAGCACTATATTTGCCCTTTTTTAATTTTCCAGGACCTCCCCCAATCACCATGAGTTTTCAAAGATGATGGCCAATGGCTCTGCAATCGTATCAGCCAACTCCCTCGGCACCCTCAGGTGCATCCCATCCAGCCCTATGGACTTGTACATATCCAGCTTTTCCTAAGTAGTCCCAAACCTGTTCTTTCAGCACTGAGGGCTGCTCACCTCCTCCCCAAACTGTGCTGCCTGGTGCAGTAGTCTGGGACCTGCCCTTGCTTGTGAAGACCAAGGTAAAAAATGGCATTGAGCACTTCAGCCTTCTCCTTATCCTCTGTCACGTGGCTGCCTCCCCCATTCAGGAAGGGACCCACACTTCCCCTCATCCTCCTCTTGCTACCAACAGACTCATGAAAACCCTTCTTGTTACCCTTCACATCTCTTGCTCACTGCAACTATAATTGCACTTTAGCCTTCCTGACACCAGTCAGGACATTACTTTTCTGGTTGTTTATGAGTGTCTCAGTGGGGCCTGGCACTGTGGAACCTCGTAATTAGTAAGGATATTTGAAAAAAAATATATCACAGAAAGAAAAAGGGAACTGGAACACATGTTTAAAAAAAACAAAGAACATAAAGCATGCATTGAATAATGGGGAAGCAAATCTAATAACTATTTTTACTAAAAATATCAGAAAAAAAGAAATCATTTCAGTTGACCTGAGACATTCCCCCACTTTTCTCATGTAACCAAAAAAAGGGGGGGGGGGGGGGAATGCTTCAGTAAAAACAAGTCTGATGAAGGGTGTTTGTGCCCCAAAGCTTGCTAAGAAGATTTTTGCCAACTATTTGAGTTGGTCTAATAAAAGATATCAGATTTACCCAAAGAACCTTCTCTGTAAAAACAAAATATTTTGATGTTTAAACTTAGGCAAATTTCACAATACCATTTTGAGTTCTTGTTTTTGTTCCTTGTTTTCTTTTTTGGCCTGAATTGCTGTCAAACTGCATTTTCAGTGAAGAAATTGTCTGAACAAATTTACCCATCTCTAGTTACAAGTAAAATTATTACCCTTAGCTCCAATAAACAAACACATATGGCAGATGTTCAGGAAGATTGCTTTAGGAAAAGGTGGGGACATAGTAGGGCAGTCTTTTGATGGAAAATATGTTAATATGTCGCCTAGAGAATTTGGTCTCTGTTCAAGCAGATACTTAAGTATACGCTTGACGTTAAATAGACAAGAAGACCCACTCTAGAGTAAAGGGACTGTAAGAATGTCATTCAAATTTGGCACTTTTTAAGTACCTTGATGAACTGGGGGTTTCGGCATGCTATTAAAGTTACATATGTGTTTACATATTCTGCTGAATCAAGGCCTGGATTCTGAAGAGCTATAGATCTCTGAACTTGCTTATATTGATTTTCTGAAGAAGAAAAAATTGTGTCCAGAAATTACTTGGAAATTACAGACTGACTGAATGGAGTTTTTTCATGTGACTCTGCCATGCATTTCCAAACCAGTCACCCACATCACTCAGCGCATGTACCATATGCATAGAGTTTTTAACTCTCATTACTGCTGGTTTTACTATCCCCATCTCCTTTGTATTATACAGGTCTTCTCAGTCTTCTCTTCTGCAGACTAAATCAGCCCAGTTCCCTCAGCCTCTCCTCACCAGTCCTGTCCCCCAGCCCCCAACCATCTTTGTTGCCCTCCTCTGGACTCTCTCCAATTTGTCCACATCCCTTCTGTCGTGGTGGCCCACAACTGGACACAGGACTCCAGATGTGGCCTCCCCAGTGCCGAATAGAGGGGAAGAATCGCTTCCCTCCATCTGCTGACAACACTCCTAATTATGCATCCCAGGCTGGGGGCTGAGATGATGATTTCCCAGAGGACTGAGGTAGAAGATGGTTCAGGGGGCTAGGGGTGTGGAGGCATGTGGCGTGTTGGGCCATCCCTGCAGATATTTAGGGACCTGGGCTGGGAACTGGTGAAGCAGAACTGGCCTAGGTCCCCCACATCACACATACCATGAGAGGTTTGCTGATGCTGCCTGCCAGGGATTGTAGGACTGATTGGGGCAGGGGCATGATGGTCTCCAGCAGGACCTGGTGAGGACTGTGAAAGACTGGTGGGAGTCCCAGCAAAGGGACTGTCTGAGCAGCAGGTATGAGCTTTGGCTTTAGAGGAATTGCAGGGCAGAGTGCAAGGAAAGGACAGGAAGAACAAGAGTCTTTACCCTGTGGTGCACATCTCTTCCCATTAAGAACAAGTTTGCATCCAAGAGTCTGCCATCTCATCTACCTGAAACCATATTTGCCTTCCAAGGGCACAACCGCTGTGTAAAAATGTGTGCCAGAGTAAGACTAGGATGTCTCTTAAAAAGTCACCTGGTCCAGGCTCCTTCTCAAAGCAGGATCATGTGTGGATCATTTCAACTCTGCCTGAAACTGGCTGCATCAACTCGCAGAGATTTATTCCCCAAATTAGGAACAATCAGTCCAACTCAGCCATTGTAGTACATTAAATCTAGATGGTTTCTCTCTTCTGTTCTTGCCAGATTCATGCAAAACGTGAGATCTTGACCGAAACTGTCCTTATAAGCACTGGAGTCTGTATGGAAGAAAAAGAAAACCGAAAAAGAAAAAAGCTAGGTGAGTTAGGTTTACTCTACCCTTCTGCACCTCTGGCCTCAAAAGTGAGTAAAGGGTGGTGTTACAGGTTCCCTCTGGACTGTCATAAAGGCATTTAAAATGGAAGCATTGACCCAGTAAAAGTTGTTAACCCATGCTAAGCACCCTCTAAATGTTTTAAAGTTCTGCCACTTGAGCTGAGGGTTATCTTTGATCTGTTTTACACCGGTCATTTCAGGTTATTGCTCTGGGGAGATAAAACACTCTATTTTCATTCCTCCAGCATCCCAGGATGCACTGTTCCCAGCCCTTTCCACTCCTTTGCTCCATGGGCAAACTTTCAACATGGTGTGAAAACTAACCCAACAACTCCCTGAGCCAGTCCCAATATAGTGAAACATGTGCAAAATTTGGGTCCTTTTCTTTTTTTATTATTATTATTATTGTTGTTGTTGTTATCATCATCATCATCATCACTCCTTTCTCTTTACATCTCTTTGCTTCTCCCCCTCTGCCTGTTCACTTCAAACAACATTTTTTCTGAGACTTTCCCCTTCCGCCCATGGCTGTGGCTGGCAGAGTGAGGGTAGCTACGGCATGCAGTGCTGCATGCTACCCTCCCCTGTCCTCTCCCACCCCAGAGAAGTCCTGTCCATGTCCCTGCTCAAGGCCCGCTGGTACCGAGTCACAGTTGTGGCGGTCAGAGACGGCATTAAGCTTTAACCTGTGACTGCTCCGAATCTGCCCTAATATCATGATGGCAGATTTACCATGGTGAAAGGTATAACCTGCAATAGCACTCTAACTTTCATTGTGCATATCTTGAAAGTTGGGGGGAGGATTGTTTTCATGTATTGTAAAGTTTTAATTTTGCAAAATATTTTAGCCTTTTATGTCTCATACCCTTCTGTTCCTGCATTTCCTCTCTTTAATTTTACCGGTTGAGGTTTTGTTTTTAAATTTGTTGATTGAGGTGTGGCAAAGGGAAGAAAAAATGCAAACCACAAATACAAATACGCTGCTTCCAGTATCTGACTTAGCTCTGAGCAGCTTAGCTCTCTGCCATGTAGATGTCTGCCTAGCATATGTTTCCATCCTATTAATGGAGAGGATTATCAAAGGATATAGCTGTTACATGAACAAAGCAACTTATAGCATGGTCCCCCAGCAGCTTCCTGGGTGAATCCCAAGTCTGATCTGGCTAATTACCTCTGCTCTCGCTAACTCCTGCCATATCCACAATGCATATTCTCTTGTGAGTGGAGTACACACCCTTTCACCAGTTGCTTCTGCACAAATGCCCCTTTAAATCCCAGGTTCCTGCAACACCACCGGAATAAAAGGTTTAATTTCTCAAATATATGAGATATCCCATGGCCATTTGATTGCCTTGATCCATCTGCTGGATTGTTGCCAGTACACTTTAAATTGCCATTGCTCAAACAGCCGCTTCGAGCCACTCTGAGAAACAAACAAAATTAATGACTAAGAGGGACTAACTAGCAAATCCCCATGTATGAGCACAAAGGAGGAGTGGGATAAAAAAGCATTAAAATACAGAATGGAGAGGACCGTTCTTAGCCAGAGCCCATTTTCAAAATCCTATATTTATTTTTTATCATTGCTGCAGAATAGCACAGCTGACATGGTAAGAAACAACGGACCCCTTGGGACTCGGAGCGGGGGGGCAGCAAAGGCACCAGTCGCAGGGCTCAAGTGCCTATATACTAATGCTAGGAGCATGGGGAACAAGCAGGATGAACTAGCGCTCCTGCTTGCACTAAACACCTATGACTTAGTAGGGCTAACAGAAACCTGGTGGGATTCATCCCATGACTGGGCAGTACATATTGAGGGCTATAGATTGTACAGAAAGGACAGGGTGGGGAAGAAAGGGGGAGGGGTTGCGCTCTATGTCAGTGAGCAATATACGTCGACCCTCATCAAGACGGAATCCAAGGATGAGGAGGTAGAACGATTGTGGGTTAGGCTACATGGGGGCAAGGAGAAAGGGATTTGGTGGTAGGGGTCTGCTACAGACCCCCACATCAAGGGGAAGAAAGGGATTTGGGGCTCCTGAGGCAACTCTTGGAGACCATAAAAGCTAAAGAGGCGGTAGTCATGGGGGACCTAAACTACCCGGACATCTGCTGGGAGTCACAGAGAGCAAAGTCCCACCATTCACACAGGTTTCTAACCTGTGTACAGGACCTCCACCTGACACAGGAGGTACACGGTCCCACTAGGGGGAATGCCTTACTGGACCTGGTATTGGCAACGGGGGATGACATGGTAGGGGACCTCCAGATCGGTAGCCATCTGGGGGT
>NW_005842184.1:587984-642408 GCF_000455745.1 Alligator sinensis | reverse complement strand
CTATTCAGCCTCCGCAAGAGAAGGTTGAGAGGCGACCTTGTGGCTGCCTATAAGTTCATCACGGGGGCACAGAAGGGAATTGGTGAGGTTTTATTCACCAAGGCGCCCCCGGGGGTTACAAGAAATAATGGCCACAAGCTAGCAGAGAGCAGATTTAGACTGGACATTAGGAAGAACTTCTTCACAGTTCGAGTGGCCAAGGTCTGGAATGGGCTCCCAAGGGAGGTGGTGCTCTCCCCTACCCTGGGGGCGTTCAGGAGGAGTTCCTGCCTATGCAGGGGGTCGGACTCGATGATCTATTGAGGTCCCTTCCGACCCTAACATCTATGAATCTATGAATCTATGGTACCCTGGCTCAGGAAGGTTTTTGAGCATGTGCTTAAAAAAGGATAAAATGGTATCTCTCTTTCTTTTCTCCATGTCTAACTGGCCTCAAAATAATTGAAACATTTTAGGGTATTCCTCCCAATCATAATTTGTCTTCAGGAAAAAAAAAAAAAAAAGCCCTGTTTTTGTTCTGAATACATCTTCTGGTTCTCAGACTGCTTTTCCATAACATCTGTACCGCTAAAATGATGCATTTCTTTTTCTGGTACTGCAGACGGCTAATGAACCATCTGTATCTTATAGGTGCGATACAGTCATTGCAGCTATATGTACCATAAGCACTCGTTTGAGCTGGACTATTGGTGTTGCTTTTATCAGGCATCCTCCTTTCATCCTTTTGGTTTTGGGTGACTTGGACAAGTGTCATGAGAGAGACTCTGGCATCACAGCATCTCCCTTTTAGGTCCTGTTGCTGCAAGCAGAGTAGTAGCCAGGTGGCCTGATCTCCCTCAACATTGTACAGGGACGATGAATGGGGTTCCCAGAAGCCGGCACGGTGAGCAGGGCGTCAGGTCTCCTAGGCAGGAGGCAATGCCAGAGTGGACCAAGGACTCCAAGACAGCCACGTGCCTGTCTCTCTCCTCTTGGGCTTCCTTGCTGAGGATCCTCTCCTGGAGTTAGGGCAGGAGCAGGATGTGGGGGCAGTGAGATATGTGACTGTGGTGATGCTGCACGTGTGAATCTTAAATGACCTTCTGTTGAATCCGCTCAGGAAAATGCACTTAGAGTTTTACTTTGTGTTTGCAGCATGGTCTTTCTGGCCGCATTTTCCCATGCTTGTGGCTGGAATCATTAATTTAGGAACATAACAGGGATGCTGCTAACGGTCCTGAGGTTAAGACGCCTGCCCTCTTCATGTCCCTGACCTGGGGGATGCCTGAACCACAAAAATGAAGGGTTGGTTCAAGTTCAAGTTCTCTCATCCACTCCTGTCGATGCTCCTCCACTTTGTTAAAAAAAAAAAAAAAGACTTACCTATGCATTGATGTAGGTTAGGACTCTGCATTTCCCATGCAGCACCCCAGCTACGGGGCTGCACAGCTGCTCTTGCTTTCAAGTCCTAGGTGCAAAGTAGACAGGCTATTTTATGGCTCCTGTCAGGAATGAAGCTCAAGCAAAGGTGTCCAGCTGCTTAGACGTGGGACACAGGATGGCTTGCATGTCCAATGGTGGGAACATAGGTGCCTACAAAGCATGACCGGTGGAAGAGTAGGCACCTACAGCATTCGGCTGATGCCAATCAGGGGGTCACAGTGTCACTAGAACATGTCTGGCTGATGGGGCGCTGGCATCCGGCAGCCCCATTCATAGACACCCCTCTCTTCTGATGTGGGGGAGCACACTGGAGATTGACCGTTCTCAGTGGGGGCAGATGACACAACAAGGAGCAATGGGCTCTGGCTGCAGCAAGGGAAGCTGAGGTTAGAAATTAGGCAACAATTTCTCACTAGGAGGGTGGCGGAGTGCCGGAACAAGTTACCTAGAGAGGTGGTGGCGTCTCCATCCTTGGAGGTGTTTAAGACCCGGGTGGACAAAGCCTTGGCTGGGATGATGTAGTTGGGGCTGGTCCTGCTTGGAGCAGGGGGATGGACTAGATGTCACCTCCTGAGGTCCCTTCAACCCTCATTGTCTGTGATTGTCTGATTCTTTATCTCCAGTCCTCCCACATCTGCACTGGCTCTTGGTAGCTTTTGTGGCACAATTCAAGGTGCAAGGCTTGATTTCCCAAACCCCAAATCACTTGTGCCTTATCTACCTATGGGATGGCCTTCTCCCTTATACCCCATTGTGACCCTTATGGTCAACAGGAAGCAACCTCGTGCAAGCACCATGAGTATGCCATGTCTGATTGGCAAAAAATCAGAAAACCTGAGCTTGTATACTTCTCTTCTCCCCTCCCCCACATCCTTCCTCCCCTCCCCTCCTTTTCTACCCTTTCCTTTCCCAATTTCCAGCTGTTTACTTTTTTTACAGACAGCCTCTTTTCTACCTTGGAAAACTACTACAAGACTACAGTAGTAGGTGTCAGATAGCTACCACCAATTTGAATGCGAGGGTGCTCAGTCGTAGCTGCTTCCTTCTGAAATGATAAGAGAGGAGAGTGGGTGGGGAGGACAGTGGCACTGGGTTGCCTGTAGGGCTTGTTAAACTTTGTAAATAAATACATATAAAAATGTATAGGAGCCACCTTGGAGAAAGGGTTACTCTTGTCTTGAAAAACCAGGCTTTTTAAACATGAGCTCCCAGGGAAAGTACATAACTGTGTATTACCCTGTCTCTCTCTGTGGTCCTCCGTCATGCCCTGCCTAGTTGGCTGTTAAGGGCTGAGACTGTCTCCTATAAGAGACCAGTGTCACAACCTAGGGCCACGACTGGCGTGTCTAGGCACTGCGGTGGTGGTGGTGGTGGTGGTGGTGATGATGATGATGATGATGATAAGAAATGATCTGATCCAAATCCTCCATCAGGAAGCGAGGCTGAATTATTGGGCACTTGACAAAGGGTCTTGGAGGCTTCTAAAAGAAGGTCTCTAACCAGCCACTTCTGCAGGGGAGTCCTTTCATGATTGGTAGCACTGTGTATGCACTAAATACACACAAAGCAAAAACAGTAAATAGACCTATCTTTTTTTTACAAGGACAACTAAGGACACAGCCGACTACAGACAGCTACAAGCCTAGACCTGAATCTTGAGTGTCATGAAAACGTTTGAAATTCTCCACCTTCTTGGAGACAAAACTCTCCAATTTCTTGACAAAAATCCAGGATCCAAGTCCAGGCTGATTTGAGAGGAAAGTTAACTCTGGAGATGTTCAAAAGGACTTAGTTTAATCTCTACAAAAGACATTTGGAGAAGGAAAAATGCAGGAAGGTATTAGGATAGAGTCGGGGAAGGAGTGGGGAAATACAGCCTCAAAGAGAATAATTAGGGTCTAAGTTACCCAGATCCAAGGACTGAAACTGCTCAATGTTTAGACCCTGCCCCGTGCCAGAAGAGCACTTAGACAGGAGGATCAGTGCTCATTGTGGGTCTGGCACTAGCTGTAAAATACACTATCAAGAGAACAGATAGCTCTAGCAGCCAGTGATTCAAATGGCAGGAAACACTAACCCTTGCTGCTGGTTATTGCAGAGCTGCATGGGCAAACAGGCACCAGGGTACTTACTGAACATACTCGTGCAAATGCTTTCAGAGCCAGTAAAAGCTTCTGGCCCAGAGATTAACAGGGAACATTAATAATATGCATGAACCGATTTGTGTCCCTTTGCAGGGTGCACGGTTCTGTTCTGTAAAAGGACTCCATCCCCATGCTCTTGGCCCACGGAGAGAGGTGTCCAGTGCCCCAAATAATCCAGCATAGTGCAATGTCATGTCGGTGTCCCAGAGGTCTCCTTGAAATAGGAATCTCCATCCAAATTTGGAAGAAGAAGAGGAGGAAAAATTATTGGTCCTGGATAAGCACTAAGATCTTGTAGACGCACCCAGGACTGCTTCAGGTTTTGCTCCACGGTAGCTAGATATTTTGCCCTACAGCCTCACTCTACTATCTAAGATCTAAGATGGGTACACCAGGCACAATGCCCCCCAACATCTGTACCCATAGCCCCCCACTCATTACAAGCAAGAGCCACAGCATTTATTGCTCCTGGCTTGTATGGTTCAGAGCCATCAAGCTGTGCACGTTGTTAGCCTGCAAAACTGCAGTCCTGCCATAAACCTCTCCCTCTCCCTCAGCTCTGTTCTTCTCAAATTCACATGTTAAACAACACTTTGAACCATGGGATGGCAGTGCAAGATGTGTGTTGCACTCACAGGTTTCCTCTTGTCCCTAGCTAGCCTGTGACCTCTTCATGTCAGGCCTGTGTCTTCCCAGGGGCTCGCCATGAGCTTCACATGAATTTAATACTTCCAAAGCCAAGGGTCACCCCAAAGTCCACATCAACGCACTGGAAGTCACAACCTAACCCCTTTACTCGTTTGCCCCTTTATAGGGAGTCTAGGACAGATCTAAATTCCTCTCTTGCTATTTAATTATTCTGATTGCAGGAGCAGAGAGAAAACCTGAGCGCTAAATCTCCGTGCACGCTTAGCATGGCTTTAGGAGAGGCAGAGCAGGTCTACAACACTGCTTCCCCATTTGACCACAAGAACTGTACCACGACTCATTCCAGAAACTCATGTTTCATACCCAAAGTCGAATTTACCATTTGTAGCATTATATGGTGTCATTATACAGTAATGTACTTGAATACATGGATAATAGGCTACATAGGTCTTTTAAACTTCCTGGATGCCAACAAAGATTATATCCACATTCTTTACTAGTAAGATGCATATTATAAAATGTAAAAGATTGCAACAGCTGTGCTAGTTATGAGCTAGGTCTATAATGAAATCATTTATATGGAATTAGTTTCACTTGGCTCTTTGCCTCTTGCATTAACAGGGTAGGATAACTGTCCCCCACTGACCATGTATCCTCTCAGTGAACAAAACAGTCCTTTTTCCATCCAAATGATGATTGCTAACTCCTTATTATCATTTACTTACAATGGTGGTAACCTGGATTAAATTCAGGATTCATATTCTACTCCTTTGTGGAAGTTGGGAGAAATTTGTAAAATGGAATATTTTCTCTTAGAGTTTTGCATTTTTCCACCCCTCTTTTTGGCTATTGAGACATTGAGACTTTACAGACATTGTGTATAATTCCATAACCTTGTTTCCCTCCTTCAGTAACCCACTGTAAAGTCACAGATCATGAGATTTTGATTATTTCACAAACCCAGCAAAAGTCATATTAACATAGTAGGAGGGAAAAAAGGTGCAGGTGGACAATTATTTTAAAATTGTTTTGACGAGAGAGATATTGACTAAAATCAATGGTGCAATCAATGGAGAACGGTGCATCAGGACAGGGTTCTTTGTTATGGAGGGTGTTGGGTGGGGAGGGAGGTTGCATTTTTAATCTTGATATTTATTCCACAATAAATTTTCACTGCAGAACATGTGACCTGAAGGTAATTTGTTTTAACTGGGTGCGTCTACATAACATGCTAGAAGTACAGTAAACTAATTCTACTGCAGATTCGCGCATCATGGCGAAAGCAGTACTAATGTGCAGTAGAATTAATCTACTGCACTTTGGCATCACGTAAAAAAACGTGCACCACTGCTACTGTGCAGTAGTGCCAATTACAGTGCATTAAGTTAGTACCTGTTATTACACAGGTACCAAACTTAATGTGCTGTAATTAGGATGCATTAATGCATGTGTAGATGTGACCACTGTTTCCCACCCTTCTCCCCTGTGAAGGGATTTTGTGTAGGCAGAAGTTAAATGAAGAGAATATTCTCTCCATATTTCAGTCTTCTTTTCTAGGAGGTCCCCATCCCTGTGCTAGGACATGGGGGCCTACATCGTTTTGCATCTTGGTCTTGGGGGATGTTTCATAGAGGAAGTCCCACATGAAAGTTTGCAATAGATGCCGTGTTGAGCAGTTTGTGGAGAAGGGGAGCCTGTGCTGGACTGGTACTGGGCCTTTACCTATTACATTATTTGCCTTCTCTTGTGGGTTTTTTAGCACTCTGCAGCCAGGAATTGAGCCATACGGCTTTATCACTGCAAGTTGTTCTTGTATTTGAAGGGCATGACACATGGTTATGTGGGTAAGGCAGAAAACCGAGATACTGGTGATTTGGGCTTCATTCCTTTTATGCCCTAGACTTCTTTGGACAAGTCTTTGAGGCCCCAGTTCAGCAAAACAAACAAGCACTGATAAAAATGCATTCGCAGTTAAGGGAACCGACCAAGTGTTCAACAGCTTCCTTGTATAAGGACCCACATTTCCCTCCATGTTTGTACAAAGTTAATACTGCCTTTGTCCTTTTAGAAGGTAAGCTGTTTGGGGTAGGAGTAGGTACTGTTTTCTAATATATGCATCTGTCCAGTGCTCGGTAGAGCTGGGGAGAGAGCTCTGATCTCAGATGGGCCCTGGAGGCACTGCTGCAATGCCAGTGAATAGCAGTAGAAGAAGCGGCAGTGCTATAGTGATGTTGTAGCCATGATGGTGAACATGTCCAGGAAGATGGGATGCAGCGCACCCTCAGCAAGTTTGAAGATGACACCAAGCTGGGGATAGCAGTAGATACGCTGGAGGACAGGGCTAACATTCAGAGTGACTTCAACAAATTGGAGGCTTGGACCAAAAGGAGTCTCATGAGGTTCAATAAGGACAATTGCAAAGTCCTGCACTGAGGAGGGAACAATCCCCTACACTGGTACAGGCTGGGGGTGACGGGCTGGGCAGCAGCTCTGCAGAACAGGACCTGGGGGTGACAGGGGACAAGAAGCTGGACAGGAGCCAGCAGTGTGCCCTTGGTGCCAAAAAGGCTAATGGCATCCTGGGCTGCATCGGTAGGAGCTCTGCCAGCAGATCGAGGACAGTGATTCTTCCCCTCTATTCTGCAGTGGAGAGGTCACATCTGGAGTCCAATGTCCAGCTGTGTGCCCCCATGACAGAAAGGATGTGGACACACTGGAGAGAGTCCAGCAGAAGACAATGAAAATGGTTGTGGGGCTGGGGGACAGGACTGGTGAGGAGAGGCTGAGGGAACTGGGCTGATTTAGTCTGGAGAAGAGAAAACCGAGGGGGGTTTGATAGCAGCCTTCACCTCCCTGCCGGGGGGCTGCAAAGAGAATGGAGCTGGGCTGTTCTCACTAGGGGCAGTTGTCAGGACAAGGAGCAATGGGCTCCAGATGCAGCAAGGGAATTTGAGGTTAGATATTAGGAAAAAAACTTTCTCACTAGAAGGGTGGTGAAGCACTAGGGCAGGTTACCCAGAGAGGTGGTGGGATCTCCATCCTTGGAGGTGTTTAAGACCTGGGTAGATGACACCTTGTCTGGGATGCTGTAGTTGGGGCTGGTCCTGCTTGGAGCAGGGGGTTAGACTAGATGTGACCTCCCGAGGTCCCTTCAACCCCCGTTGTCTGTGATTCTGTTGTCCAGGAAAAATTCAAGGCAAGGCTTGTGGTGGATGATATCTTCTCTTCTCTCGCAGACCTAAGGATGGCTGCCTTGTCCCTGGAAGCATGTCTAAGATGTATCCCTGCTTTGCCATTGGTCCAATAAAAGATGCCCCCCCCCCCCCAAGAACTCCTCACCTCTCACAATATAAGAAGATATGTGTTATTTGTTCTTCAGTCAGAGTTACTGAGCTGTGGCCACATACCATGTAATGGGGCACCGCTGGTACCTGTGCAACTGGTTTAAGAAACAGTGGATAGGAGTCTTAAAAACAAATTTTAAGAATAGGCTTGTGCAATGTTTCTTGCAACTAGTTGCCTGCCAAATACCTTCAATTACTTAATGCTTTACTAAAAATTTTAATTTTCTACTTGTGCCTTGTATAACTTAACCAACTTTTGTGACTGTTCCAGTGATCTAATCCATCTCTTCATGTTCTGCCCATAGCATTGGGAAAACATGGCAAATGAAGCAGATATATGCTTAATGTCTTCTTCAGTTCAAATGTTTTGTATTCCTTTCATTCTAGGTGCCTATTACTTAGTTAATTTGGTAGGCTCAGAGTCTGGTGGCTTTGTTAAGAGGGCCAAAAGAGTGTAATTTAGAATATATCTGGGTTTAATAGTATTGTTTAGTATAGTGTTATTCAGGATCTGTGTTATATTTTAGTTTTAGAACAACCCTAAAGAGTGTTATATTTGCAGAATTGAATAGAAGTACTTTTTTTCTTTTTTATCTCAGCAGTTATGATCATATGCTGAAGAAAATCCATGTGGTGCCCATGGTGCCATGTGTTCATGCATCAAAAACATAACAGGGATGAGATTTTGTCAGCATTTCACTTAGTCTTGCACTATATTCCAACTTAAACAAAATGAAACTGTAAGGTTTCACAGCCAGTCCTCAAAAAGGAGAGGTGCATGAGGCATCTCCACTAATCTGGGGTATTTCAGCAGTCACCCGTTCTCGCCGCAGTGCTATTTAAAAATTTTATTGATGATTTGCAGATAAATACAATTTCCCTGATTTTGAAGGATGGCATGGCGGTAAATGGTGGAGAGGGAAGCGAAGTGATGTGGAGCAGGGAAGTTTTGGAAAAGCTTTACGACAGAAGTAGAGGGGGCTGGAAACCCGGTGGTCTGAAGATGGAGATTGAAGAATCAGTGAAAAAGATAATATGACCAACCCATGTTGCCTATTGTGAAGGCCTGGAACCAAGCACGGGCATCGTGCTCTCTCCATTCATATCGTAGATATGCCAAAGAGCAGGGCTGATTTCTTTTGTATTGCACGCGCTAGAAAAAAATACACCTATTTGTGGGTCAGGAATCTAGCACTTTCTTCATTGGCTCCACCTGACAAGCCAGATTACCTAAAGAGGGTTGCCTTGGAAACCGGACAGAAAATTGCAAAAACACAAAATTTTGAGCTAGACCTGAAATGTGCAAATTTCTGTTGGGAGAAAAATTAGGAGAGTTTTGCCCCCTTGACACATTGTTTTTAATAAGCAAAAGTTATGCAGAACGAAGGGTCAAAATGTTCAAGCATGAGTTCCTGGGTGGGAAAAATATATATATATTTCAGCTAATTTCAACCCGTTCTATTTCTAACTAAATGTTGAAATAAGTTTTCAGTGTAACTGCTGTAGCTGACCCTGACCAGCAGATTGTTCCTACCTCTAATACATGCAGAAACTGTGTCACCTTTATACACTTTGGAAAAAAGTTATATAATATGCAAGAGCTATAGAGATTTATAAAACTGAATATATGTGGTTGGATATTTTTCTGTAGTCAGAAAAGTGTTGTACTACTACATCTTCCACAGTCCCAGAGCAGAGGTTATATAGTAGCTTGAGAAACTGTAGAATAAAATATATATTTATTCAGTTGGTTGAAATTAATTGAGCTTCCCACTTGTCTGAAAGCAATGGTATTTTTCCCCACTGAAACTTTTAAATGTTAATATATCTTGGTAGTTCTATAGCTGTATTAACGGAGAGGGGCTGACACCAGAGAGATGTTATTAAGAGAAAACTCTTGATTTCTGATAGCTTTCTCCTTTATTTTATATGTTCTTTAAAGGTGCAGCATGCAATAGCAGGGTAGATAACAATTTCTATCTATCTATCTATCTATCTATCTATCGTGTTATATATATATATATATATATATATATATATACACACACACACACACACACACACATATATATATTTATATATATATAATTATAAACACAGTACTGATTCATCTAGCTCTTCAGAGTTGAAGAGCACTACAAAAATTTCACAACAGAGCAGCATGATGAATTGTTTAATTACTTATAGTTTGTTCAGCAGTAAATGGCCTTGAAAGAAATTATGAAGCTTAAGGAGAGAGGAAAGTTTTTGTTCCAAAACACTTCTGAGTAAGTGGAAGGAGAATGGGGGTTGGGGAGAGAAGAGGGGAGCTTAAAGAGGAATCCTCTGGTGATATTGCTTCCTGTTCTCCAGGGTGCTCAAAACTATTTAGGATAATTATGCCCCCATGTAGATTTGCAAAGGGGACGTGGTGTCGAGTATAAAGCAAGCAGCAGGTGGTCAAAGCATCTAAGTTTGATTCCAGGTTCTGCAACTAGTTCATGGTGACCTGTGTGGTTTAATAAAAAAAAATCTCTGATGCTTTATTTAACCAAATGTCAAGTAATTTAGTGCCATTTACCTGCCCTACAGGCTTGCTTTGAGTATGAATGTTAATGCATATGTTTTGTATTCAAGATTTATCTTGGACCTAAAGGATGTTGATGATGTAAGGAAGTGGTACGGGAGAGGTCTAAGGTGCATCACAATGCAGTTGTTGTACAACATATGACTGGCTCCTGCTCCTACCATACTATAAGAAGGGTCAGATGTTAAGAGTCCTGATTGTTTTCACTGTGAATGACGGGCATTTTTAGCATTATGCAAAAGTCGTCCACTTTGGGCTGCTAACTGCACATTGCATTTGGGTAAATAAAGGTAGCCCTGTAGTTCCAGGAGTATTTGCTATGAGAGATTGTCTGGTTTTCTTAGACAATGCAAAAAATAAAAGCATACTATTATTGGTAAGACATACAATATAATAGCAACATCCTGTTCTTTATTTGTAATCATCTACCACTTAATATTGATTGAAAAAGCTTCTTTTCTAGGTGAGTGTCTCCTGTTTGTTGTAATGAATCATGTACTTTCATGGTAACACTCTTTTCAACTGTTTTACACAATTTGATACAGCATTATTCATAAGTTTTTCAGGTCAGAAGGGCATATTATGATAATCTCCTGCATAATTCAGGGTGGAGAATTTTGCTTAGTTCTTGCTGCATGAAGGTCTGTAGCTTGATACAGAATTTGAACATCATCTAGACACAGAGCCAGCCTTGAGCTAAATATTTTTATTAATTGTGTACCCAAAACATCTATGTGAGAAGCAAGGGTTTTTGGCAATATCTTTTACTGGACAAAGTGGAGAGTTGAGGGAGAGATTAGATAACCTTTCAAACACAAAGTGCCCTTCCACCACAGCTGGGTACTTTCCCCATAGTTAATTATCCTCACTATGGTCGCACCTTATTTTCAAGTTGAATTTGTCTAGCTTTGGCTTCCAGCCATTGGCCATCATCAAGTCTTGGTCTGCTAGATTAAACATCTCTCTAAGTCTCTTGGGCTTTGACCAAGTCACCTCTAAACTGTCTCATTATGTTAAATTAAATGCACTGAACTTTTAAAATCTCTCCCTGTAAGGCAGACATTTCCAGAGCTTGACTCATTCGTGTGGCCCTTTTCTGAGCCCTTCTCCAATTTGGTTAGCATCCTATTTGAAATGTGGGCACTGGAGCTGACTGTAATATTCAGTAATGATCTCAGTATTGCTGGAGGCAGAGGTCGTAGTACTATTAAATAGTGCCCTATCCATCCACTTGAGGGTTGAGTTGACTCTCGTAGCTGCTACATTGCTCCTCACTGGAAGCTCAGTCGCCACTTCCCTTAGTCTTGCAGCCAGTACCTGTGATCTACATTTTTCAGTTCCTAGGTATAGACCTTAAAAACCAGGCTGTACAAGGAGATGTGTTTTTCCAGCAACAGTAGTTTACCAAGCCATCCAGGTCTGTCTGAATTATTTGCCTCTTTTCCAATTTCAGTACTCTGCAACCTTGCTAATCTGGATTATTTTACTTTCTCTTCAGTAACTGAGATGTTGAATGGCTCTGTTATATCAGTTAAACTCAAAATGTACTTGTATAGAGTACATCGGTTTTGGACTATGTCAGTGGGAGATGCTTAGGTAGCATGGTGTCTGATACCAAGTACCTCAGACAAGTTTTAATCACATTTTTCTGATCTAAATTAAATGCACACAATCTAATTTCCTTCTGTGATAAAATGACAGGCTCTGTCAGTGGGGGGAGCAGTAGATGTGATATACCTTGACTTTAGTAATGCTTTTAACACTTTCTTGTGACATTTTTATTCACAAACTAAGGAAATATGTATTAAATGAAAGCACTGTAGGGTGTGGGGGTCAGTCGCAGTGGAGATTAGGGCTGGAGATGAGGAGGAACTATGACTCTGAGTGTGGTCAAGCATTGGGAGAGGGGTTTGAGCTGTGGACTCTCCATCCTTGGCAGTTTTTAAGACCCTTGGCTGGGATAGTTTGGTCAGGGATGATCCTGTCTTGAGCAGGAGGCTGCACTAGGCAACCTGATGTGGTCCCTTCCAGCCCTAATCTCCTATAATTCTTTAATCCTACACAATTCCCTGGTTCCCCCCTCTCATGGATGATGCGTGGCAGCCCACTTCTCTTCCCCATTACCCTCCAGTCTGGAAGAGCTGCCTCCTCCTGGCAGGTGCGCTCCGGACCTGATCTCACTGCCACACGAGAAGAGGTCCATGGCCACAGTGGCCGAGGCAGCCCCATCCCTGGAGACAGGAGGTAGCAATCCTGCCTCAGTTTCCCTCCTCCTTATGAATCTTGTCTTGCTCTAACTGGCCTTATATTTTGGAACAGGGCCTGTGACTTCTCTCCAACTCCTTTACACTTCTGCTATGTTTGCTAATACATTTGTCAAACTCCCCTGGATTTTTCTCATCCTTTTTTTTTTTTTTTTTAGTCTCTCGATCTCCTTCTTCCCCCTCCCTTGTTCTACTCTGCATATAAATATGCACATGCACTGGTCAAGAGACCTCCCAGCTGGGAGATTGCCTCCAATGTTGTCCTTCCCTTACATGCCAGTTGTTAAGCTCCTTTTTATGTTGAAGCATGCTGATGCAGCATCAGTTGTATTTCCAGATTTCAAGCAGCAGAGGAAGATTTGCATTGCATCGCTCAGCGCTAGATCCCCTCCTAGCTATTTTTAGCCACGTTTAAGCAATCTCAGAACTGCAGTCCCAGTGTTTCACTGAAAAATTTACTAGCACCATCTACAGAAGGGAAGCATGGATACTTGTCCAGAAGGAGTAGAATAAGAGTAATAAATGGGTGCAAACATTGACTTATAGCGAAAGCCAGTTTTTATCTTTGTTTTTTTTATTATTTTCAAAGTGTAAAGAAACTGTCTTTTAACTGTAGCCATATAATAGTGCCAAAATCCTATAAATATTCAATTTACCTTCAGCAATTTAATCTATGATCATGGATTTTGGCAAGTAGCGTCAGGTGCCTTGGTTGCATCAGGTGCTTTGGTTGAATAATGAGAAGACAATAAAAGTCCTGACTATTTTAGTAGGCCTATATATTACTGAATGGCTCCAGGAAATAAACTGTCTTGGCTGGGTGGGTTATGTTTTTGAATAATGGAGCGAGGAACTCACTAAATTTTTAGTGCATGAAAGGATTTAGTGAAACTGCATCTCTAATGTGTATTTTAAAATATATCAGTGAAGACTTTAGAGTGGGAAGCCCTGGCTATATCGAGGCGATGATGACAAAACGATCAGTGAAGCAACAGATTGGCCTGAGCTCCATTATAAAAGCAAGAAAGAGAATTGGTGTCCACCCGAATGCCACAAAAAGTTGGACGTTGAACTAGCCATTGAAAATGAATGAGTTCTGCCACCTCGGTCGGTCATACCCAAAGAGGATGCCCAAACATGCCATCTTAAATCCTGCAAGTTACTGAGGACAGAGCCCTGCTGATGACACGGGGTGGAAGGTCCTACCTCCTGGGAGTAGGACTAGCAGGCCCTGGCCCAGAAAGTAAAGGTCTGTTGGCGGACGCAAGCCTTGTGCCAAGGCCTGTACCTGTACGCTAAGTTGTCTGAAGTTACAAAAGTCCATCTCTGCTTGTCACACACACTTGTGTTTGCAAAGCACCTGCAAAAAGTTAAAGGCAGATTGAATTTGTTCAGATAGGTTTAGTGATACCATTCAAGGACTGTGACGAGACGAAGTCCTGCAAATGAGAAGAGCGTGGGACTGGAAGTCAGTGAACCAAAACTGATCACTAGAAATACTGCCTCATTGGTAAGCAAAAGTTATGCAATTCTGCCCAGCAGTTTAATTTTTTTTTTTTTTTTGGCATCTGTAATTTAACATATGAGATGGGTAGATGTCCTGGGGTCTCCTGAGACCCATCATTATGTAAGGGGGCTTCATTAGCTTGATCCTGAGAGATGCCCTAACCACTCTGCGACAGAGAGAGGGGCCCACGTAGCATCTCCCCCAAAGCTTTGGATGCAAAGTCCTGATCAATACGCAGGACACAGCAGAACTGGGCTCCGGGAACAAGGGACATCTCAACGATGTCTCCTTTCCCCACACGGGACAATTAATACCATCTAAAGAGGTCAGATAAGGTTTGTGTCCTCCCACCTCCTCCTCTTCCACAACTAATCAGAAACAGAAAGCAAAAGACTTCTTACCTTGCAAATGCCCTAATATTTTCCTTATTTTTACTTACCTTTAATAAAAGGTTGGAATGGTTTTGTGATGGTTACTGTTTGCCGTGGGACCAAGCGGGCCAAGATCCCTGTGCTGAAAATCTCCGTCTTTGGTTTTGCTTTTGAATACAGGACAGTGCCATGCTATGTTAACACCTGTATATTATATATGTATACATATACCTGTATATGTATATATGCTCCAGGCCTCTATATTCCCTCAGAAGTAACACAGCAGACAGCACCATGAAAAGTGGCTCCTTACTGATGATATCCTATGGTTTTAGTCTTCAAACCCAAATCCAGCCCATGGAGGATCCCCATGCAGATCCTACCTAAGGATACAGCTGGGTCATTGGGTTCAGTCCATGCCTATCCCAGGCAATCACATCGCATAATCCTTTTAATGAATCTTTATTGGTCTGTGATTCTGAGGGTGAAGAGGGCTTATGACTTCTGTATCACCTACATTAGCAGGCTGAACCCTTGAATTAGGTCAACAGTGAAAAGCATTGGCTTTATCGTACACAGTTGCAGTGGTTTATTTTTGACAGGGACAGGCCTCGCTTTTAGAAACTTTTGATTCAGAACTTGGATTTGCATGAGAAGAAGAGCTCCAGGAGCAAACAGAGACATTAAAGAGTAATACGCACCCAAACCAGAGTACTCTATGAATTATGAATTAATTCAAGTATGATATGAATGAGTTTCAAGCATAAACCAGGCATTGTCTCATTAAAGCAACCACTGGGGGGTAGCAAAGGCTGTACCTATGTTTAGAAAGGTTCTGCAGGTAATGAAGGGAATTGCAGAGCAGGAAGACTTACAGCTGCACCTGGAGAACTCATCCAAAATGATCATTACGGATAGAATAACAAACATCTGCAAAACCTACAACTGGTTTCTGCACAGGAAAATTGAGTTTCACTTATCTCCTAGAATATCTTGATTAGCAGTAGACTAATGTGGACCAGAACCAGTTGACATAATTACATGGATGTCAAAAGGTCCTCCACAAAAGGCTTAAAACAAAAAAAAACAGAAAAAGAAAAAAAAAAAAAAAAGAAATATTCTTATGGAGCGAATGGCCAGTATCATCCATGGAGCGAGCCAAGAGAAATTTGAGACACCTTAACAAGCTAGGTGAGTAGTAGTAAAATGGGGAATGAGATTTCCTAACGATAAATGCAAACAAATACACATCAGAGAGAAGTGCCTAAGCCATCCGGTCGCACAACAGGCTCCTAATTTAACTTATCTACTGTCTGGTCAGGCGAGGATGCCTGAGGAATGAGAGGCAGAATGATACAGGGAACGTGCTGATGCCTCTTCTGGAGATCACATGCAGTGCTGGTAACTCCCTCTCAAAAAAAAGGATATTACACAGTGCGGGGACAGGGTGTCAGCAAAGGACAATAAGACTATTAAGGACCGTGAAAAGTTCTCTGATACATAAAAATCATAGATACCGGGACAGCTGTTCTTAGAAAGGAGACAAATAAGAAGTGTGGTGAAAGCACATCGAGTGATTGTCTAGAATAACACTATTTGGGAACTTTTTCAGTGAACTTTTCTGGGGAAAAAAGTCACTTAAACCCATGAGACAAGGGAAATTTCATGAATCTTCCAACTTAGAACTGAAAACTGTTGGCAGTCTACTGTCAATCTGCCGTTGTGAGATCTTCCAGCCGGCAATCATTCCATTTTTTCAAGCCAAAACAACCTTTTTAAATCCAAACTTTAGCAAATTTAGGAATTAAAAAAAAAAAAGTGGGAGGACACAAAAAAAAATAAAACAAAATCTTTTGAGATTATCCAATGAAACATTTAAATGGACCTAAAATTAATCTTGTTTTTAAACCATATTTTTTGATTCAACATGTCAATTTTTTTTTTGTGGCGTTTCATCTTCAAGACAGGAAACTTAACAGATCTCAGGAGTGTTCACAGGATGGGGAAAGCATTCCCTTTGGAGCCCTTGGATACAGAAGAGCATTCAGGAATGATGGTCCTTGCTGCCCGACAGCTGGAAAATGAGGGGCTATTGAGGTGAAATATATTATTTATTATGGTGCAGAACTTACCACTTTAGGAGAACAAAATGTTGATTCTACCTATGATTGGACAGGGAAATCCTTGCCAAGCGTCATTAGGAGGCTAAGAAGAATGCATGCTTCAATAAGGAAACAGCCACTGAAAGGATACTGAGAACATCCACCAATATCATCATAAGGCTCCTTCCCTCAGCCCAGGCAAGGGAGTTGGCCGTGCAAGGCTTGGCTAGGCTCCTTCCTGGTGCTCCTGTGACCGGGTCGGCTGTACGGCCAGAGCTAATCAAGACTAGCTGATGCCCAGCCTTTTCCTCTGACTGTTTCTGAGCTGCTCTTAAGGAGCAACTCGAACACCTGAGTTTGCTGCACAACTTACTGGTCTCCAAGTCCTGAGCAGCCCCTGTTCTGGCATTGCCCCTGGCTTTCCTGACCCTGCTTTCGGCTCGCTCCTGGATTTCAGCTGTGGACTTTCCCTGTGAATCTGCTTCCTGGCTCCTGATCCCAATTTGACTCTGTTTTTGGCCTTTCTTTGGATTTGGTAACTAGGATTCCTGGATCCTGATGTTAGGTAGTATATGTTTCCTGACTCATTGCTTCTGACTGCAAACCCTGCCCCACTCCTGGCCCTACCCCCTAGGCCGGCCAGCCTGGTGGACCATGACAGTCACAACTAATGCCAATACAAATGTCAGTCTTAGATCTAAGACCTCATGCTCCAGGGCTTGAGAGAGATCTCAAGCTGGTCTCTAATGGTTAGAGATTAACGTGGAGGAAAGGCACCCGCATCTGTGACAATGTGGGGGGAGGGGTTCTCATTAGGGCGGTACAAAATGTTGACAGGTGTTTCATTTTGACACTGTTTTGATTCATTTTGAGCTCAAAACAGTGAAATCAAAATGAAATGAAAGGCTTCAAAACAGCTTTGAAATGAAATGAGGGAAGGAACTCGAAACATTTTGAGTTTCAAAACCGGGCTTGCTTGAAGCTAAACAGAAAGTAAGGAGAGGGAGAGAAGAAAAGGGGGAAGGACTGCTCTCATATTGACTGAGTAGCTGGCCAGTGATTGCAATCCTTCCCTGAAGTCCCTGCCAATCCCAGTGCTCGGGGGGAGGGACAGAAAAACTGTATAAAAAAGTCACACATGTCACGAGTTTTGCTTGTCAGCACCTTGAGGTGCAGTTTCCCAGAAACCCCCATGCCTATCTGCTTGAAACTTGACAGGCATTGTGGCCTCAGCAATGTCTACCATCCCTGCTGTTTTCATTTGAATCAGACAGGAAATGACAAAGTTATAGGCATTTTTGTGATTCTCCTTTACAACCTACGGGCGAAACGGTGAAACAAGTCGAAACAGCGAAACAGTTTTGACAAAACAAAACAGAACGGTACTTTCGAAACAGCGAATGAAACACTGCCCCTTCGAAGTGGTGACATGGAAGTCAAAATGAAACGGTGCTGTTTTGCACAGCTCTACTTCTCATGCTTTCCCCAGAAGCATCTGCCTCAGGCCTCTGTTGGAGATGTGATGCAGGACTAGGCCGTAAAGAAGTATACAGCATTTTGGGGGCAGATCCAGAGGGTGTGCCATGGCACAGTTGCACCCCTCTTTCATACCATGACATGTCAGCATCAGCTGGGGACTTTTTTGGGGTGGCACTGATGACAGCGGGCAAGTTTCTCCTCCTGACCCGGTCCTCCAGGTGCTTCCTGCCAGCCTGGTGCAAGGAAGGGGACCACTGCTGAGCCTCGGGATTGGCTCTGGAGCACCACCCCATCAGCCAGGGACAGCATCCGTGGTGGGCAATGGAGGGGAGGGAATATCAGGGGAGGGGAGGAGATGCCTCGCTGAGCAAAGAGGCAAGGGAGCAGGTGGCAAGAGTGGAGGAGCTGGGTTATTGACCGATTCAGGGATTTAAAAATCACAGCATGGTGTACCCATCCCAGGGAAGGGGGTGGGAGCTGGGGTCACTGCTCCTGAACCCCTCCCCACCCCTTTTCCCATGAAGCCCAGGGGCCTGCAAATCCTAAACTCTCCATTTCTCCTTTCCGGCTACTGGGAGATGTCGTTCCCGTTGTGGGCCCGTGCGGCTGTTGAGCCCCAGCTCAAGTCTGGGATCGTGCCCGGTATGCAAAAGCCAATAAAGATACCAGGGGTGAAAGTATAAAGATTTATTGCTAGCAATACAAGGTGCAAGCGGAATAATTTCACGTAACAAGCACACCGATTCTTAATTCTAAGCATGTTTTATACAGGACTATTGGACCTTCATAAGCATTCGTGTTTGCTAATTGGTTATAAGGGAGTGACGCAAGGAGTTCTTTACTGAGCATGTCTCTATACCTGTGTTTTAGCTATGTATCTCATTTCCATACATGTATGTTTCATTAGCATACTTTCTCCCCACCTCGGGGTGTGATTCTTAATATTTAAATCAGCTCTTTGCCCTAGTCCACTAATTCTGTTTTTGTTTTCAAGCCTCCTTTATCTAAGACTGTCTTCTCCTTATCATTGCAGTTGGGCATTAGTTACAGAACAGAGACTTTTGCTTGGGCTATGTGTAGTGGTTTCTAGGTCAAACCTGACACGGCTTGTCCTCACTGTGAGCCTGATGCTGTTTCTGGTGACAAAGTGTTCATTTGAAATACTGCTCCATGCAAGGGGATGTGATAAAAGGTCGGCAATGAGCCTCCCTCGGTGGCTGTTGCAGGCGTTGCTGTGATTAGTTCAATGTGCAGCACTACTCTCTATTGCTCTCGGGCATGGAAAAGAAGTGTCAAGTCAAAAACATTTTATCTACAACTAATCCAGCTCTGTCTCTTCTCTGTTCCGGATTATCTTTAAAACAGGATGGAAAGGTTATCAGGCTTTCTCTCTCTTTTATTTATTTATTGTTTTTAAACAATCAAATTCAGCCCTCCCTTTAGGGCTTTCTGTGTGTAATCCATGCTGGAATGAGTATATTTTTAACAGCTGAATGATGGCAAGATGGTCTTTTAACTTTGGAAAATCATCTTCTTAAGACTGTGACTACTTTGTATAACCATGCTTAGTGGTTTTATCTATGGTAGATAAAATGGGGATAGAAGAAATATTTGCTGTCATTTAGAATTAAGCTAGTCTTTCCCCCAACTTCACGAACACTAATTTTCTTGAAGTACAGCAACCTAAATGGTGTGAGGTTTTCACTTTGCAAAGGCAGTGATTTGACTCAAGCAAGCAATATTAAATTATGAGCTAAAATATTTGATGAAGGCAGTTTATAAAATGGGTGTTCTTCAACATGCTAGTGTTATTGCCTGGCTGTGTTTATCTAGAGAGAGCATTTAATACTCCTCAGGCACACAGACAATATTGAACAAGTTGGTATTTAGCGATCTGTGCATAGGATGGGTATTTGGGTACCAGCCTATTTATCTAATCAGCGGGGAAACTCATTCATAGCCTCAGAGCTGCAGGAATGGTGGATGAATTCTCAGATTGTCCTTTCAGATTTGTGAGCAATGTTGGATTCAGCTGTGTTCATTAAGTAGCACACCAGGAATTGTGACTATTTCAATCTGTCATATGATTCAAGCATTTAAGAGGGCCACCAGCTAAACAAATACGGTGCTCGCTAAGAGGTGGTGTTCTCCAGTATTAATTTACCAGTTGGATCACTTAGCTGAATCACACGTGCAAATCAAGCTGTGTAGCACGTGAGCAGTTCCAGCAAATAATAGACACCCAATTTTCCTAACTTGCTAATTCCCTTTATCAGAAGTACAAGGTAGTTTCAAGAGCACCTGCCACTGTCATTATACAGATGCTGTGATCTTTTAATGTACCCAGTAAACTAGTGAGTTAACATTTAATAAATTCACATTCATTATTTTCCCAAAATGATTTCTTACACTAAGACAAGGATTTCTAGGAGCGTATCTTTATTGGCCCTGCCTAGCCGGGATTGAGTTAGATAAACTTTTGAATCTTTGCATTCAAAAGCTTGTCTAACTTCATCCCAGTTATACAGATGGTCCAATAAAAAATACCACCCTAAAAATCCTTGCCCCTTGCTTATTTCCTGGGCCATAATGGCTACGGCATCACTCGAGCACTACTTGCACATAGACCCTACTACCCGTTCATATTAAAGCTGGAAAGAAATCAGCTGTAAAGCTGTTACACACTTTCAAGCACTAGCTGAATAGCTGGTTGGCTGTTTTTATAGCTGGATTGTTTTTTCTGCCGTGTGATAATCGCTTTGCACATGTGGTTAGTCTAAATGTGTTGTGTAATTAACCATTAATTACATAATAATTACTTTGCACAGTCTAAATTCATTGCATGAGTAACCAGTTAATTGTGTAATATATGTAACTTGCTCAGTAATTGAGGGGCTGAGTCTGCAACCCTCAGACCCTTAATTTCCATTGAACGATGCCCACGTGCTCCAGCAAGTTCTCCTCGGAGAATCTTCGTCTCTATCTTCTCAAACATTTCTCTTTATCACAGGCTGCAGCTCCTTCTAATTCACAATGTAATAAGCCCCACCTGCTCATAATCTCTGTTTCCCCCCTATAAAACATGTATACAAAAATGAAATGCCAATAACTCAAAAAAGTCAGCTTCTTGCTGGACACAGACAGAGTTGCGTGCACAACTAAAAGCCGTTCTGTACCAAGAAATCTGGCAAATTCAAATCCTCAGCAAGCTAAATCAGCTTCACAATCAAAAAAAAAAAAAATCCAACTGAACTCTATACTTTAATGAAAACTCAGATTATTTTAAGGCTTCTGAAAAGTTTGGTTAACATTTTAAAACCTTCTGCCCTTGTGTGATTACACTTTCTGTTATTACTTGGGCATTGTAACCAAAATGGAAATTGAAGTGCAGGATCGGCACGACAGACCCTCCTCGGGAGAGCCAAAGGTTCATGCAGTTCAGCTAACATGGGTTTCATAGATTCACAGATTTTTAAGACCAGAAATGACCTTTAGATCATCTCGCCTGACCTCTTGTATAACACAGGCCAGGGAATTTCCTCCAGTTGCTAAGCCTAATAACTTGTGTCTGACTGAAACACATCTTCCAGAAAGACATCTAGTCTTGATTTGAAGATTTTTAAGAAATGGAAAATCCTATATAGTCATTTGGTCTCTTGTTTCAAAGGTTCATGACCCTGGCTCTTATAATATAAACCTTATTTCTAATTTAAATGTCCCTCGCTCTCTCATTTCCAACCATCCTTTCTTGTTTCATAGATTCATAGATTTCATAGACATCAGGGCTGGAAGGGACCTCGGAAGGTCATCGAGTCCAGCCCCCCGCCCAAAGGGCAGGAAGTCAGCTGGGGTCATAGGATCCCAGCAAGATAAGTATCCAGTTTCATCTTGAAGGTGTTCAATGAAGGCGCTTGAACCACCTCCGGTGGCAGGCTGTTCCAGACCTTGGGGGCTCGGACAGTAAAGAAATTCTTCCTTATGTCCAGCCTGAAACGATCTTGAAGTAGTTTGTGACCATTCGACCTCATCATCCCTTGGGGCGCTCTGGTGAACAAACGTTCCCCCGGATACTGGTGGTCACCCCTGATAAACTTGTAGGTGGCCATCAGATCACCCCTGAGCCTGCGCTTTTCCAGGCTAAAGAGCCCCAGGGCTCTCAGCCTGTCATCGTAGGGTCTGCTTCCCTGACCTCTGATCATGCGCGTGGCTCTTCTCTGCACTCTCTCAAGCTTCTCCACATCCTTTTTGAATTGTGGAGCCCAAAACTGGACACAGTACTCCAGCTGCGGCCTCACTAAGGCCGAGTACAGGGGGAGAATGACGTCCCGGGATTTGCTTGAGAAGCATCTATGGATGCAAGCCAGCGTTTTGGTCGCTTTACTAGCCGCTGCATTGCATTGCAGGCTCATGTTCATCTTGTGGTCAGTGATGACCCCCAAGTCTCTTTCTTCCATAGTGCTAGCCAACATAGCACTGCCGAGCCTATAAGGATGCTGCGGGTTTTTTTTCCCAAGGTGGAGAACCTTGCATTTATCGGCGTTGAACACCATCAGATTCTCATCCGCCCACTTGCTGAGCCTGTCCAGGTCAGCCTGGATCACCCGCCTGTCTTCTGGTGTGGATGCTTTGCCCCAAAGTTTGGTGTCATCGGCGAACTTGGCCAGTCCGCTTCTGACTCCAGTGTCCACATCATTAATGAAGATGTTGAACAGTATGGGTCCAAGGACAGAGCCTTGGGGGACCCCACTGGTCACAGGACACCACGATGAGTGACTTCCATCGATTACTACCCTCTGGGTCCGACCCCGGAGCCAATTTTCCAGCCAGTGGATCGTGGAGGACCCAAGGCGACAATTGGCCAGTTTCTCCAAGAGGCGATCATGGGACATCAGATCGAAGGCTTTTTTGAAGTCAAGATATATGACATCAATCTCTCTTCTTATTATGCCCTTCTCAGATAGATTAAAGAGTCCTCTCATTTGAAGTTGAAGATACTGTTACCGAATCACCATTTCATCTTCTTTCGGAAAAGCTAATACCCTCAATCCCAAATTGGCACTGGAAGAGAGAACCCTATGATCAAAGCACTCAAGCTAAAGCAGAGTCTCTATCAGCAGTCGGTGCCAGGCATACCCCTACAACACCCGTGCCCATAGGCCCTGTACGGTTTGAAATGTAGAGGGGATGGTATCTTACTAACTCAGTCTGAAAAGCACAACTGTTGCCTCTTTGATGCCACTTACTTAGACTTCCAAAATATCCATCAGCAAAAAGGGATGAAGTCATGAGTGCATACTTTAAATGGTTTTATTCTCCATTTAATTCCTTTATTGGCACCCATTCATATAGTCACCAAACACACGCCCCTCCCCCCGCCAATTTAAAAATACTCATAATGACTGTATTCCCGTTTTATTTTCTTGAAGGGGAACATTGTTATTATACATTAAAAATACATGTGAAGCTAACTTGTGGGAAGTTTGACCAAGGAGAGACGTTTTTCATATGAAAAAGAGAGGAAAAGCTAAGTGGTGTTGTGTTCCCCCCCTCTTAAATCTCTGAATTCATCTCTGTACCATATACAGGAGCACTACATGGCACAAACAGATTGCTTTTATTATTGCTTTGCACTTCAACTTGGAGCCACTTGGTCTTTAAAATTCACTTCCAGTAGCACTAAACTGTACAACAGCACAGTAGTCAAGTGTCAAATTGCCTCCCTAGTGGCAAATGGGAACGCTCTGATGGAGTGCAGGCTTTGGCAAAGTTTGTAATTCAGCTATAAAACCACCTTTTTGGGGTTATTTATAGCTCTCTTGCAATTATTTTAATGGCAAAAATATTAAATAAATAGTTTAGTAAAATCCTTGCTTTGCCTTGGGGGGGAAAAAAAAGTACACAATAAAAATACAGAAAATACTGAAATTGTAGAAGGCAGAGAACTGCTATTCACCTTTTTGCAAAATAGAAGAAGACGATCAATTAAACGGAAGGGGAAATTCAAACCCAGTAATAAGCATTTGTCTATTTTTACTTGTTCTTGTTTTGTTTTGGGTTTTTTTTGCACAAAATATAGAGTGGAGGAATTAATTTTCACTCGATTCCACTTAGACTGAGAACTTAGTGGGTTTAAAATGTGACCATATATAAGAAGAGGAAGAGTTTTATGATAGAAAGCATTACAACTAAAGCAAAATAACTTAATTAAGTTACTTCCTATTGTGTGGCATCTTCTTCCCCTGCTTGGCTAATTAAGGCCTCAAGCACAAAAAGGGTCTGTGTGCTTCAGAATAGTGCTGCGAGGTTCACATGCCCACACGTGGAGACAAGTGAGTGGGCATGAGGGGTCTGCAAAACTCTAGCAAGAAAGGCTGTGGGAGTTTTTGAATGAACAGGGGAAGAGTGACTATGAGCATGAAGGTGATTTCACCCTTTACTGGAGCACGGATGAGACCCATAGTATGCCCAGACCAGTATCCACAGTTTATAAAGGATGCTGAAAAATTGGGAGGGTGTACACAACAGTCACAAAAAGGGTCCAAGGTGTAAGAAACAGCCAGAGAGGCAACCTAAGTCTGTTTTAAACAGAAAAAAAAGGAGGTGAGATAAGTGGCTTGCAGTGTATAAGCACATTAAAATAGGCCAATGCACATTAAATCACACATAGATGTGCCGTTCAGCTCCCTTTATACTTTTCTTCTCAGTGCTTACAGCCTATTTTAATGTGCATTAAAGTGTCTCTAAAAAAACCCCATGTTATTTAATGTGCATTAAGACAGGCTAATATACATTAAGCATCGCTTACAAACCATGCTCTTTAGTTGATGCATATTTTCTTAGTACCTCACAATGGAAGTACTAGTTTTAATGTGCATTAACTAAAGCCTGTTAATGCGCTTGTAGATGCACCCTTAATCTAGCTAAGGAAAACACATGAGGGAGCAATTGCCTCTCGTTTGACAGACACATTCAGATTGGAAATACAAAATGCATTTTAATGGCAGCGGGGATTAACTACTGGAGAAAATCTACCAGGGGAAGTACTGGACTCTCAGTGTTTGGAGATCACCACATTTTGACTTGAAGTCTTTTCAAAGACATCCTTTATTCAAACACAAATTATTTAGCTCAGTGCAAAAGTAAGTGGACGAAATACCTTGGCCTACATTAAAGAAGAGGTCAGATGAGATGATCTAAAGGTCCCTTCTGACCCTAAAATGTATTAATCTTTAATACAGTCCTTTACCCTTTGCTAGTTTCCTCCATCAGGAGGATTTTTTTTTTTTTAACCTTTAAATGGCATAACCTCTCTCTGATCCTTGCCTGTCACCTCTTCCTTAATTAACTGTATATGTAGGTGTCAATGTTTCTTTGCTGAATAAAATGACACTGCCTGTAGGTTTTGGGGACTGGACCATGCTGGCAGTAAGGCTTGAGAATCAAGTATCATCTTCTCCAAGTCTCACAAAAAAAATAGGAGGAGAAAGGAGGCAGTGATAATATTTCCTGCTACATTTTTAAGCTATTATGAGGGTGAAGTCAATGCTAATTTTTGGAGAGAGGGGACCTGCGCCTATCCTATGATGCTAATTCATGAGCTACATTATGCTGTGACCATACATATTTTGAAAAACCTCATTCATAAAAATGAAGCCGGGAGCTAAAGTACAGCGTTGAAGGGCGCGTTTCAGTTGCCGTAACACCTCGCCTGTCCTCAGACTGAGCTAATTACATCAAGCCCCACCTGTTGTATCCGTTAGTCTTCACGTGCCTGCTACTCTGAAGACTTATCTCAGTGGCCTTCACCCAGGTTCACAAGGTGAGGTACTGAGCTTAATGATTCAGTCTGGCCTGATTTAAGCCTTGCTTTATTTTTCCGCACGTCTTGGAAATGCACTATGTTTCTCAATGTCCAGGTTGCAAGTATTGCGTCCATGATGGCGTGCATACATGTGCTTCACATCTGAATTCTGCTTACAAATAACCTCCCAACATTGTGCTGTTGTCTGTTGCCTTGGTAATTCACACGTCTGGGTAGTCACTGATTACTCACGAAGGAGTCTGTTATTGTTCACGCTGCAATATTTCTACTATGTTAATGGGAGATAATAGCAACTTAAAGTCTTCTTTTGTTCTTAGCTTTGCCATGTATTCATGTTGCCTGCAGGTCAGTGACTGCTGAACTGTTTGTGTAGAGCTCAAACCACTGGGGATTTCTTACGCATTCAGCTGAGTCGATTGCTGAAGTAACTACCACTGAACGGGAGCACGGTATTGAAAAGCTCCACACGTTGATTCTGCAAGTCAACATCTGAGCAGAGCTTGATGGATTCACTGGTCAACTGGAGTGTATATAAAGAATGCTGAAAAACTTGGGACAGGAAATATCAGCTACTGTAACTCCTAGAGACCAAAACTCAGATTGTTTCCAGGGTTAGCTGGAAGGAGAGGAGCTCCCCACTGTGCTTTTGGATGCATACTTTGGGTGTAGGACAGTGGGTTTCCCAAGGTCCTTTGGGTCTGGCTGGATGTGCCTCTGACTCGGATTATACTAACAGAGCACTGTTGAACACGCCACCCTGGGCAGGTCTACACGTGCATTAACAAACTTTAGTTAATGCGCATTAAATTGAGTGCCTCCATTGTGACATACTACAAAAATGTGCATTAGCCTGTGTTAATGCACATTAACTAAAGAGCATGATTTTTAAGTGACTCTTAATGTGCACTAGCCAGTTTTAATACGCATTTAACTAAAAAGCCCTTTTACAAAGTGACGCTTTAATGCACATTAGAATAGGCTAATGCACATTAAGGCACACATGTAGATGCCTCCCCCCCATGCACTTTTTTTTTTCTCGTTAAACCCCAAAGCCTGCGGTTTTTGGGTCAGGCTGCTTGTGTGATGGATTCTTATGGGACTAGGCTTCTCATTTACCTACTAAACTAATTATGAAATATTCAAATCACTCCTCTTCTGAATTGTCTGGTGTGCTGCCAGCAGAAGCAGCAGCAGCAGCAGAGTTGGGCGGGTGCAAAGCTTGTGTTGATCTGATCTGGGTCTCCACTTTTGGCCTGGGCTATCATCTGCCCAATATGCAGAGCTGCAGTTGTGCCATAACACACCAACTTCTCTAATCCTGAATTTGTGTTCAGCCACTGAGGTTTCATTGCTGTTGGCTCCCTCTATGGATACAGGCACGGCACCCTAATGCAAGGGGGCTGCCAGCCACTCCCTAATAGCTCGTCAGAGCATTGGCATAGCGTCAGCAGAAAAGCAGCCTACCGCATGTTTCGGTCAACACATGATGCTCCTCCACCTCTGCCATAGCCCTGCTCATTGATCAACAGCAACAACCATTAAACTGGACTTTTGTATCGTTATTTTGTGTATTTGTCTCTGAGTCAGGTGGGTGGCCACAACTCGGGAGGGGCGTTGCAGGGTGCGTTGGGTCGGGTGCACTGCCACGTCCCATCTCCTTTTACTCTAGCTGCAGTGGGTCAAGTGAGGATCCCCGACCTCCCCAAGCAACTGGCCTGAGGCTGTTTTTCTATAACTAGAAAACACGAAAGCAAAATAAGAAGTGAAAATGGCTGCACTTATCTCATGCTGGTCCTCTGCGGTCTGCACAGTCGTTACTCCACGCTGCGGTCCAGGTCTCCCAGCCACCCTCACTTGAGTGCGGACTAGCCCCAAGGCCTTGGCAAGAAGAGAGAAGCCCTGTCCAGGGCCTGCCCATGCTGCCTGCATGCACCCATGGTAGCACCGCTGGTCCCTTGCTCCGGAAAGAGAGACCCCGCCTAGGCAGCCGCTTCGAGCTGCTCTTATTCCCCTTCTCTTGTGGGGACAAGCACTTCCACCCTGTCAGGATGGCTGGGTTCCCAATTGCCTACAACTTGGGGCTGACTATCGGGGCTGCCATCTTCCAGCTGCCGGTGCAGCCGCAACGCAGCTGTGTCGATGTTGGAGCAAGGGAGAGGAGCTGTCCCGATTTGGAGGCGGCTCCGATGCACTCATCCCTGCAGTAACGGGACCCAACCCCGTTACAGTCCCCCCAGCAGCAGTGTCAGCAACAAGGAGGTGGGGGATTATCCTCAGGTCACTTGTTCCCACTCAGTTTGGGGCACGCAGGACATTGGAGTATTCCAGAAAAAAATTGGTGAATCGTCTGAATTCGCAATGCTGCTCCTTTCCAGCCCTGTATCCCCCAGGGCTGCCTCTTTCCTGCATGTCAAGAGGACATGCTCATCATTTCCTAAACCATATTAACTGATTCACATCACACAGTTCAAATCAAATTTCAATTTGAATTGAGGGTTAATAAGTGATCAAGGGGGTTTGCCCCCTTCTTCACAGACTGGTAGCCCGAGTGCTTGAGCAGGGATGGGGGCTTAGTCAGGATACTGAGACTTGGCACATTTGACTTTGTAAAGATGTTATTTGTGCCTGATAGCCTCTGTCACATTGCAAAAACCCAACTGAGTTTCTCTTGAGGGCACTGATATTTGCAATGCTTAAAACAGTCCTTAGGAACTCATATTTCCTAAAAGCAATGCCGTATATACATGTTAATTAATACAGTTTAAATGAACTAATCCTCATTGATGAGAATAAAAAAATTAATGCAGATGAGGGAAGTCTGAATTAGGCAATTTGAATCCGAGCCAATCTTAATTTAGACTACAGATGCCTGCGTGTATATAGTGATGGCTGTAATCCGGATCAAAGCTAGAAAAACGTAATGTCTATAACCGGCTCATCTGGCCAGAGACCGGCTGTATTTGGCTATTTCCCAGAGCTGCACCATAGCTCCCAGGCAGCTGCACACAAAATATAGCAGCCCTGAGGCTGCCCTAAATTGTGTCAGGGGCCAGGAAACATCTAATGTGTCACATAACAGAGGAAGAAAAACAGAGGCTTAAAACAACCCCCTGGGTACCACCTGTTGGGATATTTACTTGGGAATGCCATAGCCAAACCAAGGACTTTCAACAGCTCACACAACGCTTCCCATGATGCAAACCCTGACTTCTGAGTGTGACAGATGTGCTTTGCTTGGGCAGTTTTGCCAGGGGAGCTGAACCATTGTAAGCAGGCAGCCCTTTCCCACTGAAGGGGATGTGGGCTAAACCCCAGTCCAGTGGACGTCCACTGGAGGCTGAGCTGGCGGACTGGGAACGGAGGGGCCTGCCCCCTTGCACCAGCGGGTCGGCTGTGAAGCTGCTTCAAGTCGCTAGCAAGGATGAGAGCTCTTGGCAGCTTCTCCCCTAAGCTGTCTTCTTCATCTGGTGGCACAGGTGACTCCCAGAGCAAGCAGGGATGTGTGCATCTCCACGGCCAACACCTGCAAAGGTGTGGATGGGTATTTGCTCACTGCTAAGCAACATCCCATAGATGCACATGGTTTGCTTTTGGGTTCAGCCCTGCCCTGCTCGGTGCAGCTCCCAGAAATGGGCAGAGGTATCACTGCAGCATCTGAGCACAGACATCTAATGCAAGGGTAAAGGCAGGAGCTGGGCCCCTTCTAGTCCCGACTGCAAGCAGTGGCAGGCCAAGACAGGATCTGATTTCTGTAGACAGCTGATCTGGAGAGACAAACGCTGTGCTGCCTCAGATAACCCTGGATACAGCTCTCCCCTTGGCTGATATTTTTCTTCTAAATGTCACAATCTGCAAGAGAAGCTGAGTAACTGCATCTTCGGTGACAAAATGCTTCCTCTGTTCTGCAGAGCTCTGGCTGCAGACGCTTTGCATCCCCCTTGCCCCAAGAGGTGATGAATAATACAACAGAAACAGAGGATTGTGCACTGCTTTCTTCTCTCTGTTTCTGACGGCAGAAGGGGCTCGGTGCATGCAGCCCAGAGCTCATTTATACCTTCCTGGTGGAGGAGCCGAAAGCTGCTGCTGCTTCATCAAACCAGGACATGTGGTCCCCCTGCTCCCCCATGGCTGATAGGCAACTGCAGCCTCCACGCGGTGAAAGCACCCAGACCGCTCCTGCCCCACAAGGGAAGGGGGTTGCCCCGGGCCTGGGGCATGCTGTGCCTCTTCTCTGCATGTGAGAGACTCGTGGAGATGCCAGGAGGGATAGGACAAGGTGTCCATCAGCAGGTGCCTCTCTCATGGCCACTGATGATGAGACTCATTTTTCCATGGTGATAATTTGGCATAGGACAAGGAGAGGATACCGTGACGTCCCGTCTCCTCTGGCCGCACACAGCTCCTTTCTTGCCTTAGGCACTTTGAAGTAGGTGAAGGGCAAGGCCCAGCACTTGCTTTATTCGTTGCCTGAAGGTGCACTTGAACACGTGCAATCTGGTCTGCTATGCCAGGACTGTGACAACAGCACTTCATTGCCAGCAGCTGTTCAGGTGAATGCTCTGCTTTCTTTTCCTGTGTGCACCTGATTTATTTTCCTCCCTTCTGCATCTGATTTTTATATTTTTCACACACACACACCTTTCTTCCCCCATCACATCTCTCCCCACCGCTCTGGAGTGAAATTCACAATCAGCATCGAGGCGGGAGAGAATCTTGTACCAGCAAATCATGCAGCCGGGATGCTGGCGGGGAGAGCCATCATTCAGTCATCTAATAGCCCCAGCATGGCACAGGGCAGCACCGCCAGCTGGGCGCTTCTCATTTCGGCTGCCGTCTCGAGCACAGCAGGAACTTCCCCATTATACACAATGCAATCTCCTTACACATGCATTCAATAAATGGGAGGAATGACTTCAAGGAGAGCAGTTCTCTCCTTTGAGGAAGACTTATTTCTTGCACCACATTCATCCCTACAGTGAATTGTAAATCTTGGGAGTTCAATAAGGAACTTTTTTGTGTTTTTTTTTTGGAGGGGGGGAGGGTTTAGCCAGTTAAACATGACATTGGCTAGTGCAGGAGAAAGGATATTTCGGTCTTCCCACTGCTAAGCAGCTGTTAAATGGCCCCACTCTCCCTGTAGGGCATTTGGGGCACAGGTTCAGGGAAGAGGACTCAAGCAGGACTTTCATGGTTCAGAGGCTTTGTAGTTCTGTGCATCAGTTGAATTTCAGGCTTTAGGCAACACAAATAGCCCCGACTATTGAAAAGATGGTGAGATGAGATAGCACATAACCTGTGAGGAGGGGAGGAGGGAACTGGGCTGATTCAGTCTGCAGAAGAGAAGACCGAGGGGGATTGAATAGCAGCCTTCACCTCCCTGCAGGGGGGCTGCAAAGAGGCTGGAGCTGGGCTGGTCTCAGTGGGGGCAGATGACAGGACAAGGAGCAATGGGCTCAAGCTGCAGCACGGGAAGCTGAGGTTGCATATTAGGAAAAACTTTCTCACGAGGAAGCACTGGAACAGGCTGCCCAGAGAGGTGGCGCAGTCTCCGTCCTTGGAGGTGTTTAAGACCCAGGTGGACTGGCTGGGATGATGTAGTCGGGGATGGTCCTGCTTTGAGCAGGGAGTTGGATTAAATATGACCTCCCAAGGTCCCTTGAACCCTCATTGTCTGTGATTCTATGATTTTGTGCATCCACTCCTTCCCCAAGATGACCTCCAGGAGATGCAAGGGAAGAGGGCTAAATATTGCTTTGAAAAAAGACCCTATACTAGCATTACTACTGTTGCTCCAAAAGGGCTCTCAGATCCCACTGCAGACTGGTTCAAGTAGACAGACACAGGGAATACAGACAGATTAGTTGTATTCACTGCCAGCTTCGTGATCAGGCTGGCTGACAGAGGGAACCGGTGAAGGCATCTGCACCTCCAAAGTCTTCCTCAATTCTCCATCTTTTCTGCAAACTTGGGTAAAGTGAGCCCAAGCATTTGCTAGCACGCTGTTAGTCACAGAGGTGCATTCCCCGATCACGCACCACCTAACTAGTCAGAATACTAATCTCATTAGAGGGAGTTGCACTGGAGTAGCTTGTGAGCGGAGGCTCAGGGGATGCTGTAGTCTATCATGGAGGAGCTCGATGTATTCAGGCACTTCCTGAATTTGGTGGTAACTGGGTCATTTTAACTTCTGCTGTGTGACTTAGGCACCTAAACTCTGCTTAGGTCCCATGGATGTGTCACAGCAGACGCTTAGAAGCTGCCCCCACTTGAGACAGCGTCTGTCTGCTACCCAGACTATGCGATGATGCAAATGGCTTTCACAGGATTTGGGGTTTGGGGGATTGGGAATACATGTTCTCCTGAATGTGGGCCTGCCAGGCTTGCAAAATAGGGTGGAAAAATTTCAGTGCCAGGCATTGCTTTACAGTGTTGGCAATCTGGACTTCACAGTTTGCTGGAGAGGGAATTCTTTTGGCTTGGGAGGGTAGGAGAAAGCAGAACTAGCACTAAAGGCATACATACTTGTAGGTGAATGTGCCAGTGTATATTGCACATATAATTAAATAATGTGTGTGTGTACATACACATAAACACACACATGATGTATATGTGTGTTGTGTTATATCTCTATCTATATATCTATATTTCTATCTATCTATAGATAGAAATATAGATATGTACATTGTGCTATGTCTATATACATTGGGTGAGGTACAGGTTTCACATCAGCTACAGACTAAATCAGAAGCATTCCTTCTTTGTATTGCACAATGCACATATACACTGTGTGTTTATGTATGTGTATATGCATTGTATATGTGTATAGCACATTGTTAATGTGTATTGTGCAATATACATGTCCATTGTGCATTGTATATGTGTTTTGAGAAATATATCTCTGTGTGTATATTATGCAATATACATATATATAGCACTACATATAGTGCAATGGATACATGTCTGTACATGTATATGTGTATATATGTATGTACACATATATGCATGCATATATATGTGTGTGTGTGTGTATGCATATACATGTATGTATACATACACACACACTGACACACATGCACATTTTCAGTATGCTGAAAATATTTATTGCTAATACTTTTAGGACCTGACATGCTGGGAGGGGGTTTCTTAGGTTTGAATGCAAAAAAAAAAGATCCCAGCTTGATCCATTTTTCTGATTCAAGAAAAAAATAGACAGCATGAAAAAGGAAGAATGAATCTTTCTTATTTAGTTTGTAGCTGTTGTGAACCTTTGAGGGCATGACATGGTGAAGAAAAAAAGCAATTGCAAAATAACTAGAATATCTACACCCAGTTACCCACCCAGACACAGACTTTTGTCTGGTTTAATTAAGAACAAGCACAGATAATAGGTTTGATTTATTAAAAGAGTGTTTAATTGGACAGTTGCAGTAAGTTTGTAATACACAGCAGGGACTGTGACAATTTAGAGCACAGCACAGCACAGCACAGCACAGCACAGCAAGAAATATTACTTACATAGTGATTAAAAAGAAGAATTCCAACAAATATTTTGATTCTTCAAAAACCTGTACCTCGCCCATACCCTAATAATCTGGGAATGCATGATAAGAAAACCTCATTGTTGAGTGACTGTCCCAGTGTGTGATGGGGTTGATGGGAACTTACCCCTCCTTAACAGAACCATAATTTAATTAATGTGCATATCTATGGCATACCATTTACCTGAACAGGAGAAATATTTTAGCTTGCTGGTTTGGTTCCAGATCTTTTGAGCATCACTGCACTTCCTACACGGTTTGTCTGCTTTTCTCTTTAGACCATAACAATATGAAGATAGTACTCTCTGGGGCAGGTATGAGCTGCTCCTCTGTGCTTGCAAAATCCCCAGGGCATTTTAATTGTTCTCATAGGCTCATAAATACAGAAATAAGAACAGCAACTGCCTCACCCCCAGTCTTCCCAAAGACCCCTTGACATGGATAAATGAATACACATCTTTTGTGTATGGATTTCCCCATCTTTTGTTTGAAAATGCAGAAAGACTGCAAAATAGTCAGGCAACAAGTGAGTGCAGGAGACATGACATCGCTCCCGTTCTGCATTGCAGATGTCTCAGCCTACACGTCGCACCTGGAGAGAGTGAGCCCCTTCTACCCGGGAGGTGCACAGCTCACCTGTGCTTTCTGTGGGCAGCCGTATACACCTCTGGAGCATGCAGTAATAAATAAGGAGTTGCCTGCAAGCAGCCAAATGCATGGGCTAGGCCTGGGGCCCTGTGTGAACACCCTCCTGGGGCCAGGCTCAGGTGCCCACATTATGTGCATCCAGAACAGCAATATTCAAATAGCCCCAAGGAAGAGGAGAGTCCATCCCTCTTTTGCTTAGTAGCTTTGCTGTTAGGGCACTTCCCCAGGAAACAGTAGACTCATGTCTTAGGCCTTATTAAATCAGAGGATCTGCAAACCCTAGAGCAAATGTCCCACTTCCCAACAGAGCTCCCTAACTACCAAGCTATGGGAAACCGGTCATTTTACCAGGTGCAGAGAGAAGGCACACCTAAAAGGGACCAGGTTCAGCTTAAACCCAGAGATTCCCGGCTAGAGGGTCTTGCCTCTCTGCTCAGGCTCGGACTGATCATCATACTTGGCGTCAGGAAGGCGTTTCACCCCACGGTCAGATTGGTGCAAACTGTGAGGGGGTTGCCTTCCTCCGTAGCAGGGCGTGCGGTCCTCTTTCTGGGACCTTGTGAACATATTTGAACAAACTTTGTAGCAGTAGAAAGCTGGCCGCTGTGGTCCTCCTGCTTTGCCTGCGGCAGGTTCGAGCGTGATGTCTTGTGTTGCATCAGGGTTGTTTTGCTAAGAGGTGAAGAAATGGGTCTGTATAGGGTGGTTTGGACTGGGTTGATCCTGCTTGACGCGGGGGTTGGACTGGATATGACTTTGAAGGTCCCTTCCAGCAGTACTTCCCTATGATTTTTGTTATCCTCCCTTGCACCCCCACGTGTACAGAGTGACATCCTTCCAAAGAGGCGAGACCTTGGGGAGCGGGAGGCAGAAGCTGGGGGAGGAACATGTTTTCACTGCTTAGGTGCAACAGGCAACATCGGATACGAAGTTCCTTTTCACGTGCGATCGCGGCCTTTTCTTCTCCCGAAGATTGTACAAACATGCTAATTGAGGTGCGGAGCAAGAGTGGGGGCAGCCTGCCAATGTCCCCTTACTTGGCGTTTGTTCTTGCTTACATCGTCAAGGAACGTACTTCCTCGTTATCGAGGCCGCATACAAAGCTATGAAATAACTTTGGGAAAACAGTGCTGTGCTGCAAGGAAAAATGAAATATATATGTTATCCCAGCCCCTCAGATGGGTTAGAGAAACCTGGCAAAAGTCAAATAACTCATGTATCAAAACCATTTGAATAAAAAGATCTTGGGTTCGAATTGGGAAGCTGCAGCTTGTCAGGTAGAAGTGGAGCGCTGTATTTCATGCTGACGCCGCGAGGATTTATGTGCAGCATAATGTTCCGATAATAGCAGCAGAAGGGTTCAATGCTAAACCGTACGTGCAGGTTAAGCCACATCTTCAGGACCGAAGTTATCACAATTCTCTTGTTGAGGTGTTTGCTGTTGTATTTCATGTATTCAATTGTAGCCGATCCGCTGTGTAGCTAATTACGGAATTCATTCATTTTACGTTTGCCTCTCTTTAAATATAGGTTTAATTACAACAACAGTAATAGCAACATAGGCAAATTTACTGTTATGGAAAAATAATTATTGGTTTTGTGGTGGGTGAGAGAAGCCTTACCGTTGATCAGGCCGACATCGCGCTGGGTACTTACATGCACAGCCCTGCCCTACACTGTAGTCAACATGGGAAGGGTGTATTATTACCCCGTGGATGTGATATTGAAAAGAGCTTAGCATGTTGGCTTTCACAGTTGGCGTGGTGGGATACTGAGACTGAGAAGGTCAGGCTATAATCAGAGACATGAGAAACCTATCACATATTACACTAAAATCACCTTTGTGACTGAGCCACATTAAGTCACGCTTACCTGTGTGCATGTGTCATGATGTGTCTGTAGATGTAAATGATGCGTGCCATAGGTGGGGACTTGATAGCTGTCTGTTAAAATGCAGAGCTGTACAATAAGCATTTTTTTAGGTAGAATATCCTAGGTTATCTAGGAGGTTTCCCTGGCTGTCTCTGAGTCTTCTTCTAAAGGTAACAAAGGCAATTCCCTCTATTGATTGAAATATATATAAAAATAATAACATCTATATTATATAGATATAAGTAATAACAATAAGTAAATATGTCTAGGAATGTTTTACATAAGTTCTTAAAAGTTGTGCTGGAATATATATATTCCATATCTATATCTCTATATCTAGATATAGAGATATAGATATAGATGTATTCCAGCACAGCTGGAATATATATATTCCGTATCTATATCTCTATATCTAGATATATAGGTATATAGATATAGATGTATTCCAGCACAGCTGGAATATATATATTCCATATCTATATCTCTATATCTAGATATATAGGTATATAGATATAGACGTATTCCAGCACAGGTTTTAAGAATTTATGTACAAGATTCCTAAATGTATTTATTTATTTTCTTTCCAGAATCTGAGGCATTTTCATAGTCCTTCAAGGTCGCTGCCATTCATTCGGGACACCTCCACCACATGCCCCCACTTCAGGGTTTTCCATGCCTCCCATCACAGCGGGATGTGAGTGCCTCCCATGCAAAATGCTTGAGCATAGTGAAATCCACAGCCAGCTTCACGGCCTCGCTGGTTTTTCTCTCTGGTGGGATAAAAACCCCTTCAGGTCATGGGGAGGGTCCAGGTTGTGCCGTTCTTGTGCCAGAAAAGCTTTTTTCCAGAAAAGAAAGACCAGTAAAAATCAATGGCAGGACTTTTATCTCATGTCATCATGAATGTCTCCTCTCTCTGTCCTTCTCTCTCTCATTCAGTCTTGGAAAGTATCTTACTGGCCATGTTACGGCACCTAAAGCCCCTAAGCGACCTGCTATCCCGAGCACCTCTCTCACACGGACATCAGTGCCGCTTGAGGCACTGGACATCAGCATGAAGATGTGGGTCGTGGTACCGCACCCAAAACAGGAGCTATGTGTTACAGGCAGTTCACCTCCATTCAAATAGGATCTACTGCTTCCAAGGTCGGAGAAGCATCAGATCTAATATATCCACAATAAAACTCTCCATGAACAAAGAATCGCTGTCAGCACAAGTAACCATAGGGGAAGAGTGGCTTTTCCTAGACCCTCAGCTAGAAATGCATTTAACTAGCTCTGCTTAATGCAAGGCTTTAGGCACGTCAGTGTTTGGACATTTAATTCATGAAAAATGCTCAAAAGCCCTTTTGACATTATTCCAATCAAATTCTGCTGAATGGCAATGGCTCGAAATGTTTTGACAGCTCCAAGGGGAAAAAATAAAAACCGGAGCAAACAGTTCCATTTCACAGTCGTTGCTTACTGGCAAACCGCATCCCCCCGGCGTTCAAGTTAGGAAATGCAAACCCACAGGATGGCTGACACGCGCAGTGCCGTGCAAGCCACTTGCCGTGGCCCTGAGGTCACTCCCGTGTGTCATGTGTGTCCCTAGATTCAGATCGCTCATACTCACCTTTTCATATCACCCCCCTGCCAGGGATGTGGGGGCAACGGGGCCAAGCCATGGCTGGCAATTCAGCAGTCAGGGATGTGAAAGAGCACAGCCAATTAATTAATCTTCTTACCTTTCAAGAGGCTGCAGGTTGGAGCGGAGGCTTCTGCAGAGGGCAGCACGTGGACTTGTGCCTTTTACTGCTGTCAGCCACGGCCATCGTGCCAATACTCTGCCGAAGCAACCTCTTCCTCTGAGAATGGCTTCGAGCCACATCTCCCTTTGCCCTCGCTTGTTGGGTGAGATGGGGCTGTCGCTCACGAATGAATGCACGTGCTATTCAAAGGTAGCGCCGGAGCGCTCAGGTGCGTTAGAAACCCACGGCTCGTCGGAGAGCACGCTGCGCACGGCGGAGTCACCTGAATAGGAAGGGCACCCACCTCTCTTCTATCACCCCACAGAAAGACAGAGAAAGCCCCACCCAGCTGTGCTGTTTGTTAAACACTTGTGATCTTGCACATTTGTCGGATAGTCGGTGCGTGCAACGCCAGGTGTCCGTTCCAGTGACTGTCACCGCAACACTTGCAGGCAACGAGCCGCTGGGTGATGCCTGGTGATGTCTGGCTCTTTCATAGCAGCAAACAACCATGCGTGCTGGTATTTGAAGGCACAGGCCTGCTAGGTTGACTGATATATTGAAGGCGACACCTTCCAAAAGAGCAGCGGGGAGTCGCTTTCAATCCTTAGGGATAAAGACTTTGTCTCTTTGGGAGCACAGTGCATATACAGCTCAAGATTGATTTATAGGAAAGCATCTTTGTAGAAAAAAAAAACAAACCAACAAACCCTGGCACTTATTCCATAAATGTCACAGTGAAAGAGGGCTGGTGTTTTATGGTGTGCGTGTGCCTGCGTGTTTGTTGCTTGCTTCTGATCCTCGAGCATTGACCAGAGGAAAGGGGAGGCGATAACACTTGCAATGGGGCAGGAAGAGAACCTGATAGATGGTGTATCCGGATCATCAAGGGGCTGAGAAATGGCCTGTCTAAAATTGCTTAGGAGAGGGGTTTTGGTAGTGACAAGGAGGAGGGCATCCTGTGCAGGGGGATTTCCATGCTCTTCTTCGCCCCGGCTACAAAGGAGGTATTCAAAACGGCGCACTTTCTGCCTTCGCACTTTCTATACTAGGAAATGAAAAGGACCTGGTGAAAAATCTGTGCAGATAGGCAGATCTATCTGCCTGCCTTATTTCTGCTTATCCTTATCTCCAACCCTAAATTTCCTCTGCGGCACTTTGCAGCCATTGTTTCTAGCCCTTCCTCCACCCCCCGGCCCCTCAACTGTAGAGAAAATCCCATCTCCATCCTCTCTGTAACTGTCCTTCAGGTATTTGAAGGTTGTTTTTAATACCCACCCTCCCAGTCTTCTCTTCTCCAAATTAAAAAAACCTAGGTCTTTCAGCCTTTCATTCAGTCATACTTTGCAAGGCCTCTAATCATTTTAGTTGCTCTGTGATGGACTCTTTCCAACCTGTCTTGAAGTGCAAGGTCCACAACTGGACACTGGACTCCAGGCGAGGCCTCACCAGTGCTGAACAGAGCAGAAGAATCACTTCCCTTGATTTGCAAGTGATAATTGCAGTCCAGCCCAGGTTGATGTTGACTTTGGGGGGTGCTTTTGTGACAGAAGCACACTTTTGGCTCCTCATATTGAACTTAAGTCCCAGGTCCTTCCTTGCAGTACTTCAGCCCAGCCAGTCCTTCACCCATCCGTATTTGTGCATGCAATTCTTCCATCCCAAGTGCGAACCTTTGTACTTGTCCTTGCTGGCTGTCGTTTGATTGACTCTAGACCATTTCTGCTGTCTATCCACATCATTTCCTGCCCTCCAAAGTGTCTGTAGCTCTACTGAATATGGTGTCATCCACAAATTTGCTAAGCATGCACTCAACCCGTGTTGGATAGCCAGCACAGGTTTGTTGCGGGTAGGTCATGCTTGAACAATCTCATTTCCTTTTATGACCAGGTGACCTATCACCTGGACAAGGGAGAAGAGATTGATGTCATATATCTTGACTTCAAAAAAGCCTTCAATCTGGTATCCCACAATCACCTCTTGGTGAAACTGGCCACTTGTGGCCTTGGGTCCCCACCACGATTTGCTGGCTGGGGAATTGGCTCCATGGCCGGACCCAGAGGGTGGTTGATGGAAGTAAATTGTCATTGTGCACTGTGACCAGTGGGGTCCCTCAAGGCTGTGTCCTTGGACCCATATTGTTCAACATCTTCATTAATGATGTGGACACTGGAGTCAGAAGCGGACTGTTCAACGCTGATAAATGCAAGGTTCTCCACCTTGGGAAAAAAAACCCGCAGCATCCTTATAGGCTCAGCAGTGCTATGTTGGCTAGCACTATGGAAGAAAGAGACTTGGGGGTCATCATTGACCACGAGATGAACATGAGCCTGCAATGCGATGCGGCGGCTAGTAAAGTGACCAAAACGCTGGCTTGCATCCATAGATGCTTCTCAAGCAAATCCCGGGACGTCATTCTCCCCCTGTACTCGGCCTTAGTGAGGCCGGAGCTGGAGTACTGTGTCCAGTTTTGGGCTCCACAATTCAAAAAGGATGTGGAGAAGCTTGAGAGAGTCCAGAGAAGAGCCACGCGCATGATCAGAGGTCAGGGAAGCAGACCCTACGATGACAGGCTGAGAGCCCTGGGGCTCTTTAGCCTGGAGAAGCGCAGGCTCGGGGGTGATCTGATGGCCACCTACAAGTTTATCAGGGGTGACCACCAGCATCTGGGGGAACGTTTGTTCACCAGAGCGCCCCAAGGGATGACAAGATCGAATGGTCACAAACTCCTCCGCGACTGTTTCAGGCTGGACATAAAGAAGAACTTCTTTTCTGTCCGAGCCCCCAAGGTCTGGAACAGCCTGCCATTGGGGGTGGTTCAAGCACCTACATTGAACACCTTCAAGATGAAACTGGATGCTTATCTTGCTGGGATCCTATGACCCCAGCTGACTTCCTGCCCTTTGGGCGGGGGGCTGGACTCGATGATCTTCCGAGGTCCCTTCCAGCCCGAATGTCTATGACATCTATGAAACCCCATTGTACAAATCATTAATGAAGATGTTGAACAATACCAAACCCAATACCAGGACATTACCACGGGGAACTCCCCTTGATACTGCCTCCAACTTCACATGGAGCCATTAATGACTTCTCATCGAGTACAGTAATCCAATCAATGATGTATCCACCTTACAATACTTTAATTTCATCTCTATTTCCTTAGCTCATTACTTAGACTGTCATGGGAGATAATGCAAAAAATAGGCTGTTTTCATCAGCCTTGTATTTGTTGCTATCCAGTTGGGTGAAATCCTAACTGTATGAGACACATTCCCAAAGTGCTCTGCAGGGATGGCAGTCAAGGTCAGGGTGCAGGAGGCTTCCCCACTCCAGGGGTCCCAGGCCTGGGTCTCTCTCAGAGCCAGACCTGGCATCCAGAGAGGCCTTCAAGTGCACAGGTCTGGAGCAGGTTGTCGTCCTCAAGAGCCAACAGCCTGAGCCTGGAACATGCCATCCGTTTGTCCGTCTTCTCTGGCTGCGTGGGGGAGATGCCCTTTGCTAAGAGTTTTGTCCTTTCTTCTCTCCTGTCTAGAAGGGCAGTCTCCGGTGGGCCTGGGCAGGTCAGCAAGGTGCTAGCACAATACACACCATGTTTTGGCATGGCCTTGTGGGGTCTCTGAGGGTCAAGGAATAAACCTGTTAGCATGTGGTGGAAGTGCAGAGATTAAAACCAGACAGAACCACAATGTTCATTCGGTTTTACCTTAGTCTCCTAGGCCGGTGAGCCTCACCTGGTGATTTCTGCCATGGAGGGAAGTAGTTTGTTGTGGTTTTTTTTCCTGATGCTCTCCAGAAAGGTAAGAAGATATCAAGCAAACATCTAGATTTACAAACTGCAGAAGATAATGATATTACTGTCTTGTGGTGAGCCCTCCTCTGGGTTATCTGCCCACACTTAGGAGAAACTCTAGCATTTCTTTGTATCCCATTAAAGCTGTTCCCCCAGAGTCTGTCCCTCTGACTGAAGCCCAAGGCAATTTAGGTATTGCTGCTGCTCAGAGAATACATTAAAGGTGCACAGTTAATACCAAAACGACTTTTTTTTTTCCTCCCAGGCTATTATAATCCACCTGGAGCTGCCTAAGACCTAACTCTAAGGAGCCGAAAGAGGACAAGTGTTGAATTTCCCCCCTCATTTCCAATGCATCTTGAGACAAGGGTGCCAAGCATCTCTGGCGCTCCGTATATCATCACAAATTGGTGAATTATGATGCATAGAGAACAGGTACCTTGCTTGCTCCCATTTAAATCATTCTCTGAAGAATGGCTTTGTACCATTTGTTCTTGTCATTATAGTCATCACGAAGGGGAGGGAGTAGCATATCTGAATAATAAAGAGCTTGGAAATGGAACAAAATTATTCCCCAAACATTTAGGTAATGTTAAAGGCAGCAGTGAACCTGCAGAAAGCTGTCTAGCGGTGCAAGGAAGATATTAATATCTTTGACTACAAATCTTTGGAGAAGAATAAAACCTGATGGTTCTGACCAGTATTTAGCCTAGTTATTTTCCCTTACATTTCAGCTAGATTTTTCTCACATGGGTAAGTGCATGTTACAAACTAATTCTCATAAAAAGCCCCTTTGTTTAACCTTCAGTGGTTATTTTCCAAACTTTTCCAGTTTGCACTATGCATAGAAAGGGAGTTTTCAATAAGTAAGGAATAAAGAAGCCTCTCAGACCAAGAAGCAATGCAGCTGTTTATTCTGCATAAGACAGACATTGCTGCCGACAAGTGAAGTCGCTACCTAAGGGCAAGAGAGGAGACAGGAGCTGTATGCATTACCCATTGCACGTCCACCCACGCACAAACAATATTTCCTGCTCTACAGTCTCCAGTTTCGAGCTCTGAATGTCTTCTCTTCTGAAGAAAGCAAGGACCAACGTGGCTGTGCTGAATGGGCTCCATTTATGACTTCCCAATGGCACAAGTTGATTCTTTCCCCCTCCACCACCACCAGCCCCTAGTACTTCTGTTTATGTTTTCTGTGATTTACTGCACTGAGTGCCAGCAACTTTTTTTTAAATTACAGGGATGCACGCCAATCTCGGCTTGCTCATTTATTAAGATAACCAGCAAAACTTTGTTTTGCATTGTGCCAGATGTAGTTTTCTTTATTCAGAGCTGAGTTTGCACATCTGCAAGCTGTACTGAGAGCAATGTCCTCCCACAAAATAACTACTTGTGTCACATGTGTGATACAGAAGCCCTTGCATTAGCCATCTTTGTATTATGGTGCTATTGTTCTCACCCATATGGCAAAGAAATCTGGTCACTGGCATTTGTTTTTCCCTTTTATTCACTTTTGGCATGCATTTTTAATTAGATGAATTTTAGTTTATTTATGTCTCGTTAACCTTTTCCTTTGGGAAAGATGTTTTTCATTAGCATTAGTAATGTCCAAGGCTCTTTGCCTAGCGGAGGCCATTCCCCTCAATGATACTGCTTTGACTTGGTTATTAGTCATGCTACAAATATTTTCCCTTGTAATTAGTCCATCTGTTAACTTCTAATTTTGCTTGATTCATCAGGCCTGTGATTTAAAAATGGGCAGTGACCCCACCTGAAGAAAGCATGACCTCTGTAGTGGCTTTTTGGGGAGGATCATCATATTCTTGATTTTTTTTTCCATGATGATTTTTTTTTTTTTTCTAGCAGGTTTCCATCCCCTTTCTGCTTCTGCGTTAATGGATGCATTTTTAATTCAAAATTAAAACAGTGTTCTCATCTGCAAGCCAGGTGTATAAAATCCCCAAACTCAAATGCATTACAATCAGCTCAGCCTGTCAAAGAAGCTGTAGCATATACTCAGATATCGGCATGCCTAGGTGAGAACATATCAAGCAAACATCTAGATTTAAAGGCTGTGCAAGATGATGATATTTTGATTGAAATGGACAGGTGGGATGATCTGAGGCTCAACCCATCTGTCCATTTTCAGTGGACAGGTGAAACAACTGGTCCTCTTGTGCAATGAGAAAGTTCTTCATAACCAGTCTTGATGCAATTTAAGACCATTATTTCCTGTCCTTGTCCTGTCCCTTACAACCAAACAAAAAAGCCTACTGCCGTCCTCTTTATAGTCACCCTTTGGCTATTTGAAGACTGTTTGCAGAGCCCACTCAGTGTTTTCTTCCCAGACTAGATCTCAGTTCTTCCACTTTTTCCTCATAATTGATGTCTCCTGGACCTCTACTGGACTCCTAATTTGTCCACGTTTCTTGAAGTGCGGTGCCCAAGACTGGACTCAGCACTGGAAGAGCATTTCCTTGCCTTTGGAAGCACTCATATTCGGTTTTTTTTTTCTGACATGCAATTGTCCAAGAGTCATTATAACAATTAGCCTCTATTTTGTAATGAAGAGGACTTGGTGTCAGCTGTCCCACTGACTCACCCTGGCCCCATAAGAAGGAGAGAGAAGCAATATTTCACCGGACTGCAGATCTCCAGTGCTTGAATTGACAGCAGCATGGAGGATTTTGATTTCTCTTCCTTCTCTGCAATACTTTTTTGGAAACAATCTGCTGTCACCCCTGCTATGGCTTCTTTTCAGACAGGAATTCAGGAAGTTTCATTTGCTATATTTTCACTTGAATATTGTTGTGGGTTTTCTCTGAATCTGCATAAAAATGATTTAATGCACTGCAAAGATACTGCTCTTTATTGCCAGGGACCATATGACATGGGATGAGTGGTTACCGCTGGAATCAGGGGATGCTAACCCTTGGTGTCTGACACAGCTGTGTTGGTACAAAAGACACCAGAAGGAGGTGAAAAAATAAGGACAGTGAATGGGGCTTTACCATTTACCTTTATACAGGTTTCCTCTTGGACAAAGATAGCGGTCCTGCATGGCAAAGCAAAGCCCTCCAATAGTTACATAGCCATTTCCACATTGTTCACTGTGCTGTCCTCCATTATTTTGATGGCATTCAGTCTCAGCATGGAAAGTTATCAGATTTCCAGTACATAGAGCAATAAATAATCATTGCAGCCAGGGTTGGTAGAGTCGTTATCATTTTCTGTTTTCTGTGCCGTTCTTGTAAGTCTTTCACTTCCAGAATGCTGAATACAAGAAAGTACGGTATAAAACTCAGTTCAATGAGGTCATACCCAGTTTGCCCGTTTTAAATCACCTTTTAGATATTATATAAAAAAGGTATATATAAAAAAGTTGTATATACCTTATTATATATTCCTCTGCCTGTGTGCTTAATGCATGCATGACTATAGCTGGGTCAAAGCACCTGGGACTTGTCAAATACCCCTCAAAACATGAGCTAGTAAATGCTTGTATCACCTAAAAATTGGCCAATTTCTATTCTAATAGATCGTCTTCCCGGAAAGAGGATGGGAGAATGGGAAAACACGGCAGCATTGCTGAGAGGCCTATTAAACTGGCATAGATGCACTAGCACCTGGATCCTTCCTACCAGTTGGGTCACAACCCTTTTTTTTTTTTGCCATGTCAAAGGCACATTGCTCAACTGTTTCCTCTGGCTTTATTTCTCAGATCAGCTGGAGAGAGAATGCCTTCTTTGCTTTGGCTGTAAATGCCCTTGGTTGGTATACAAATACTTATTTGTGCAGGTGAGTAAGGACCCTCACCTTGGGAGGAATCTAGGTTGCACTGTGGTGGTTCAAGCTGAAGTTTTTCTTGAAGACAAGGGGCTAGCACTTACCCAAAGAGGTCTCCAAACATCAGGATTTCTGCAGGGGAATGGACTTGTTTACCTGGGCAGAGAGTGGATGTGTCCAACAGAAAAGAGTAGAAGGGACAAATCTTGACCACATCCCATGTTGTCTGCCCTTTGGAACAAAGCTTCGAGCAGTAGTGTAAGTGCGTTTCACATCGAATCATAGAGACACACAAATTTAGGGGTGGACGGGACCTCAGGAGGTCACATCTAGTCCAACCCCTGCTCACAGCAGCACCAGCCCCAGCTACATCATCCCAGACAAGGCTTTGCCTAGCTGGCCCTTAAAAACCTCCACTGACCTCATGGCAAGGGGACAGGGGCTTGAGCCATGTCACTCCTTGAGGTGAGCAGTGATGCTTTTTTAAATCAATTGGTCTGCATCAAACAACACGTGGCTTCGACTGGGTCTCGTGGTGATGTCAAAAGGGCTATATAAGCGAAGACCCCGCAAGAAGTGGGGCAGCATCCATGTTAAGTCACATACAGCAGCTGGAACATCTGCAGTTCTCCATCTCTCTCTCAGGATGCTGAGGATACTGAAATGAGTAAACTACCTGGAACTTACCTAGATATATAGTTTACTGTAATGCAGGAGCAGGTCAACCAGCTACTAAGAGGACACTGTTTGCTCTGGGTTATTCTTTGATACTTCTCTATCCTGTACCCTTTCCCAAGCCTACCCACCTTAACCAAAAAGCTCTCCACTATAACAAGCATGGTGTACTTGCTGGAGAGGGATTGGGCATGCCTTTTCTAATCCTTATGCTTAGCTGGCTAAAAGAGGTTACTTTCTGTGCTTCAGGATTAAGGAAGCACCCCAAGTTCTTGCAGTGGGCCAAGCAACCTCAAGGTCTACCAGGCCTGAGTACACCAAGGGGCAAAGGGCCCAGAAACAGACTAGACCCCTGGGTGGTGGCAGCGGTTACCCCAACCTTGTGGATGTGCTCCAGGAAGGGGGTTGCCCAGACATGAGGTGCCCCGGGGAAGGCAGTTGGAGCTTGGTAGGTGGTTGGACATGGTGGGGTGGGCGGCTCAGCACACTGGTTCACCACAGCCAGTTCCAGTTTTTCACCACCCTCCTAGGGAGAGAGTTTTTCCTAATATCCAACTAAAACCTCCCTTGCTGCAACTTCACACATTTAAATTAAACTACCACTTCCTCTGCCTTCGAAAATAGTGACAGTGAGTGGAGGGGGACTGCCTATTGCTGGATGGACGCTGGACAGAACAGTAAGCATGGAGAAAAAGTCCTTTTGCAGTCTTGTAGAGTCCAAGCTCCCCACAAATAGTCTATTCATTTTTTTTAATTGAAAAAAAACCAAAAAAACAAAGACTGCCTGAAACCAATTTAAAAATCATGCTTCAGAAAAAAACAAAACAGACCCCTTGATTCACTTCTGCTTTATCACTGCCTAAGGTGAAATATTACCCTTTACTTATCACAACATAACGTGCTACAAGCAGCCCTGTTCAATGTGATTTCTCCCAGGCAGCACAGAATGAAAATCTGGGAAAATAAAATGGTCCTCTTGAAACTTTGGTGTGTGAGTTACTTCAATAAAAGGAGAACTGACTTTAAAAAAACAAAGCAAAACATGCCCTCGTTTCATTGGCAAAGAGCCATCCTTCGTCAAAGGCTGAGCCTGTAACGCACTAGCGGCACACACATCATTCCCAGCGACATTAGCACAGGGTGAAGGGGTAGCTAATCTTTTTGGTAAGATCTGATCAAGCTAATAGTATGGATGTGACAACAAAAATAAGTTCTCTGTTTTCGGTTCTTGGTGTACATCTGCATGTAGAGCTCTAGGGAAAGGGAGAAGAGATGCATCTACACAGAGCCTGCCATGCCCAGGTAATATCTTGGCATACCAATACCTGCTATGCCAAGGTATTTCTCCCAGAATAGTGTTGGATTTACAGGTACTGAATATTGATTTCCTTATAGCAGCAGCTCTGTAGTTAGAATAAGCCTAAGTGAGGGGTCACTCTAAGGGAAGCCTTAGTCTTCAAATGCAGAGTAACTCTGGGAGAAGTGGTGGGTGCTGTTCCCTACCAGGACTCACATTAGGAGCCATTTAGGCTCCTTAAACTCTTTCTCAAGCAGCATCTTTTTCCCACCAGCAATCACCGGAGCTGAGAGTACTCAGCTGGCCCTTGGGGATGAATTGGTGGAGTCAGCGTGGATGTGGAGACCAAGTTGTGGTGCAAGCAACAAAACAAGAGCAGCTGTTGTCAGGGGTCCAAGAGCATCCATTAGATGCCAGGAAGGCCCTATTTCAGAGATGCACTTTAATGCAGAACTTACATTTCAATGTGCCCTGGAGCTCTGTCCTGCATAGGGGTGTTTTATGAACCGGGGGCCAGGGATTTTGTCATGAGCCTATTGATGGCTGCAGCCAACATGTATGGGACTAGGTGGCAGTGCTCTTCTCAGGGTCATAGCGATGGATGGTAGCACAGGCTGAGCATGGAGATGCAGGATGGTGCTTGCAACTAGGTCAGGCCAGACAGGTGAAGCAGAGGTGAGAGATAGCCGTGGAGAGGGGTGATGGCATTAAGAAGCAGCATCACCTTGAGAGGTGGAGTGGGTGGCTGCAGGGATGAGAGGGAACAGAGACCACATAAAAGTGGTAGAAAGTCCCTTTGCATAGACCCAGGTGGTGCTTCTCCCTTCCCAGGGCTGGAGTTGAGCCCTGCGGACAGCAGCTCTGGGTTTGGGAACATTATTGCTGGCAGTGCCCTGGACGGAGGGAGGAAGGAGGAGGGGGGCATTAGCAAGAGAGGAGACAAGCAGTATACTACATCAAATGCTACCAAATCCAGTGTTTTACTGGCTGCTTGTGCACAATTTTGGTTTCTTGCTGCTGTATTTGCCCTAATTAATGTCTCTCATTTGCAGACATTTCCTTTACTTTGCACACGTGCTGTTCCTGGATGCGGGGAGCCATTGCCCATGAAGGACCCCCAGGGCAGGGTTGGCATTCCCCTGTTTCTGGGTAAGGCCTCAAACCAGGGTTTTGTTTTATTGGGGTTTTCTGTAAATGGAAGAGGATCCACTAGATATCAACCCCAGGCCACACCAGGCAAGGGGCTTTGCATAGCCGTTCTGGTCTCACATGCCTATAGTCAGCCTAGGTCCTGCTTCAGGCACTAAATCCCTGGTCCCCGGTTCACTCAAACATCCCTATGAAGGACAGTGCTCCAGGACACATTGACATGTAAGTCCTGCATTAAAGTGCATCTCTGAAATGAGGCCTTCCTGGCATCTAATGGATGCTCTTGGTTCTGTGGCTTTGGGCGCATATATCAAATTAACTGGGTGCGGCAGAACTTCCCCTTCCCATGACAAGAGCTGCACATATAGAGGTGACAGCTCCATCTGAAGCCTTGTATCTGTCCTGATGAGGCCAGTCAGAAGCTGTGCACGCCTTAAGAAGCCCTATAAATTTTAGGGAATGGGATATACATCTTTTGTAGGGATCTAATATTTATTCAGGACCATGCACAATAAAGCATTTATGAGCTTTTAAAAGACGCTAAATTGTCTCAAGACAAGGTAAACCTTTGATGTTTAATAACCTGTATTATAATAAGTATCTGCTTTGAAAATAAGAATAGAAAATTGAGGTCTTTCAAGCAGAGTGATTGCTCACCGGCTGCAAATTGGTTTACAAGACATTTTAATATATCACCAGTTTATTACACAGCTGCTGACCAGCACATTTAAAGCTCTTCTGAAGAGGCAGAAATGCACGTGCCAGAAGTCTCCAGGAGGCAGGAGGAGACTTGAAACTATAACAAGGATTTCACCAAGGTTAAACTCATTGAGAAGTGGGGCAGGAAGGGAGCTCCAGAAGTCACATCTAACCCATCCCCTGCCTGAGGCAGGATCAGCCCTGCCCAAACCATCCCAGACGAACCACCATTTAAACGCAATATAAGAGAAGGTGATCAGAAGTTTGCATTGTACTTTTAGGTGTGCAAATGAAACCAGCCCCGAGCATAAAAAAGGTTGAAAAAGCAAATAGTTTGCTGCAATGGCTCAAGGACTTGCACAAAGAATGCTTATTTCCTCCCATCTCCAGCCTGGAGCAATAGAGGAGCCAGACAGCTTGTCAGGATGGATTTGTTTGCACCTCTTCTGCAGAGATGGGGGTGGATCCTGCCCTTGTCCCGTGAAGCTGTGACTGGAAAAACCTGGGGAGCAGCTAAGGATAAGGGTATCAGAGAGTTTTTTTGTTTTTTTTTTTTGCCCCACAAAAATGAGAAGATTGTTATTTGTAAAGAGGGTATTAAAGCGGCAGCCTCCAAAGGGTCCCTAAGTGCAGTGCTTGCAAACACTAGAGCAGTCCCATGAAAGAGGAGCTGGTGATGGAAGTGAAGATAGACTATAAATAATGTCACTGCAGAAAGGCATATTTTATTAGACATTATCATGTACTTAATTTTGTTCAAGTTTAATAACAATTTTTTAATTTAATTACCTCCACTGTACAGTTGCTGGATTATATGTAAAAGAGCCCACAATTTCTTCTAAATGACAGAATCTGACAGAATTACCGTAGACATCTGCCGTTCTGCCACTTAGGATACAGGCTCATTACTCAAATAATTCAGCTAGAATTGATGGATAAATTGGTGTATAAATAAGGAGAACGAATTCATGTTATTCATATAAATAAAGTATGCAATTATAAACCATTGACAGGGCTATGAAAGGGGAATGTTTAATAATTTAGCATAAAGAAATACAGTATTTATGCCTGGTAGATCGATGGAGAAGGTGAAGCACTAGTCTGCAGCACCTTCTGCAACCCTGGGAGTTAGCTGAACTCCTCGGACGATACACGTGGGATGGGTCAGGGCTATGTCTTCAGGCTGCAAAGAGAGAGGTAGGCCGTGCCGGTTCACATGTTCCTCTTTCCTTTGGAAGACGGTGACGTGTCCATGCTGAGTGTGTAAGTCCCTCGATCCATTGCCTTCCCATGTAACCTGAAGCAAAGGTAGACGGAGGAATTTTCAAGGGGCTTCCATTCAACCCAACCTCCCAGGCTTCTGGCTATGTTGAAGTCTTCCCAGGACAATGACAGCCCCTGCACTGATGTCCTCCTGCATCGGGCAGAGGATCAAAGCCCCGCTCCTCCTCTCTCCATGATCCACAACACCAAATGGGTTTTGCTTCTGCTCTCCTCCATCCAGCATGAAATCACCTCCTGAGCCTAGCAAGGCCTGTTCTCATACGCCCTAGACCATGTGTCTCTGTGTCCCCAAGGCACATGGATGTCATGCCTCTGGATGAGCAGTCCTGCTTGCCTCTTCCTTCCTCTGGCCCTTTTGGAAATAATCAGTGGGTTCCTCCATACCCCCATGCAAAACTCAAAATGATCTAGTTGGGGCTGCTCCTGCTTTCAGCACAAGGTTGGACTAGATGTGACCTCCTGAGGTCCCTTCTGATCCTAATTTTCTATGATTCTCTGATTCAGATAGGACCCTATCCTGTCTGCTGGCTCACTCGGTGAGGTCCTGGGGGATTTTGGGACCTGTTATGTAACCATGAGATGATTTCCTTACATAGGAAGATGGTTCAGCTTGTATGTGTGTGAACAGGTCGTGCGAGGGAAATCATTGCCTCTGGCCTCCCGGACCTTGTATCCCTGAGAGGCTGGGACTTGGCCGGGCATGCACTCGTTTGTGTTGATTGGGACCCCTTGACCTGCCTTTAAAGTCTAGGCAAGCCCGACCCATGGAACAAGGAACAACAGGAGACATTGAGAAATAGGCTATGTGAGCACAGTCCAACTACAGCTGCTGCAATGGCAAATGACTGGAACTGGCAGAGCATCTCCAAGAGCACAGAAGAGATGTGCACCAGGGAGCACTGCCAGAGCAAACACAGGGTGGGGAGCAGCCCTGCATTAGCAGGATGGAGGCAGGGGAGAGGTAGGTCTGATGACAACAACACTGTTGTAAGTGGGAGTGAAATGGTTATGCCTGTTCCAGATGGAAATGGGTGTAGAGATAGGTGGAGATGACTTAAATGCTGGTACATCGATGCAAAGGGCTTGGGCAATAGGAATGGAGGTGTTGTGCCACCAAACCAGGTGTTACAGGTATAACAGCAACACGGTGGAGACCGCAACGGGTCATGGCAATAGGAACAGGGCAATAGCAGTCATGGCTGGGGTGCAGAAAGTGAAACGTCCAAATTGTTTAGGACGGATGGAAATAAGGATAAAGCTGGTGGGATTGCAGCGCACCACAATGGAGGGGTAGATTGCAGGGCACCTGTCTGCCAGGCCTCTCTCATTCGCTGTCTGGTACCATGTAAACCAGCACAAACTGTTTCATGGTTAGGTTGTTGGCAACCACGCTGGTACTGCGACCTGGGCTAGCCTGTGTGAGGAGGGTGCGTGGACACCCAGCAGGACTTAAAACAAGACCTATCAAAGAGCGGATGAGCTTCCTGCGAGCCAACAGCCATCCACACCTGGAGAGGAGACGGGCACCTCCAGGTCACTTTTCCCCGAAAAATCACGAACGATGCACATCATCTAAATGCACATCATCAATGGTTTTTAATGACTTCAGGATTGACTTGACTTGAGATTGCAGGGCAGCAAGACATGCTGGCCATAAAAACCCCTCAGGCTGTTTGGGTGAAAATCACATCAGGAAAGAATAAAAAGGGTCTCTGAGGGACTGTGTTTGGAGGGGGTGGTTATAGACACCCTAGGTTCAGACTTTGAAATAGTCAGGGACCTCTTCAAGGTCCAGGGGGATTGCAGCCATACTGGAAATTATGCAATTGTGGGACATTCCTATTTCCCTGATATAGATCCTGTCGGAAGCAGTCTGACTAACAATGGGGTGCAGGTAGCCTTCAGAGATTTAACTGATAAATTGCCCTATTGTCCCATTACTGTGCACAAAACTAGCCAAACACCGGGCAGGGTGGAGGAGGGTTGTTATAGCACCAGCAGTCCCAGTAGCCTCGGGACTGACCTAACCATCAGTGTACCATTTTATAAAGCAAACCTGACCATCACTGACCATCACATTGCAATCCAAAACTGACCATCACAAAACTGACCATCAGTCTGGTTTTGGCCAGTAGTAGGGACCTTGTGTCCATCTCTCAGGTCGTATGGGGTATGAACCTGTCAGGAACATTAGTCTCTCCGAGGGAGAAACTCAGGAACTTTTGCTTTACTGGAAATGTTGACGGAAGTTTGGCTTGGGTCCGAGTCACGATGAAATCATATATCCAAAAAAAGGAAAAGTCTGAATTGCAAATCCTATTTTTTTCAGCCACTTCTAGTGGTTAATGAGACAGTTTGTGTGCTTTTGCAAGCATCTCATCCATCTTGAGGTCTGTCACAACTCTGGCACGGACCCTCTGTGTGTGATGACCAGATACTTTTAATATTATTAATTTTTCCCAGCGCCCCTGCTGGAATATTACTCTCTTTGTTATTAGAAAAGAGCAAGTTTGGGGGAGGAATCTCTTTTCTGTTTGTGATAGTGAAGCCTGAAGCAAAGCAATCCTCTTTCCTTGTTAGCACTCTCCTTGCTAGATCTGGACAGAGGAAACAATTTCCTTTTTGCAATGGATGCCAGCATTTTCTTGCATTCCAGTTCAGGGAATAAAAGGAAAAAGCTTGAAACTTCATGCAGAAGGGAATGGAGCGCCGGCCCCCGGTCAGGCTGCAATATAGCAGGGAAGCCTGGCAGGATGCACTGAAGACGACCTCCAGGCCTGCCTGGCTTCTGGGTTTCCATTGGTTAAATTATCAGGAGACCATGTAAGTTTCTGCGGGAGTCCTGCCTGGGCTCCAGATGACCTGCATTGCAATCCAACCATCTCCGCGGACTATTTCAATATTAACAAAGGGGCAAACTCCGACAAAAAGACCCTGATGGATTTTTCCCCCCTTGCAATCCTTACTTTGTCCCTTTAGTCCTCTGGATCTAGCAATCCCAGCCATTCTTCCTCATGCTTCCTTCTTTTGATCTCCTTGGTGCATGCCTGGATGACTGTTTTTGTACCCTTTACCATTTACTCTTTGGAATAGGTTTGTCCACTTTCTAGCTGACTCCCGGATGTAAATGCCGATCCTGCTTGTTGCCTTCGCTCAAGTCAAATTTCCAGCTTTGGAAGGACACCCGTTCTCTTCAGTAGCAAACCCCATGGGCCTCCTTTCTCTAAGTCATGTGCTTTGCTTGAGATCACCAGGTCCTGCAGCCAGAGTGCCAAGCAAGGAGCTGGAAGATGCACGTCTGGGTGGATGCTTCCTTTGCTCGCCTGCATCCCAGCCCTCCCTGTGCCCTTTGCGCTGCTGGACCTGGGCTTTGAGCGGCAGAGGTGAGCAGCATACCCCCATTGGCACCCAAGCATCCCCCCTGCCAAGGGCCTGCCTGCACCCACTCCCCTGCATTTCTTGTGGGTGCTCTAGCATTGCACCCTTGGCTCTATGCACATCCCTACTAGATTTACCCATTGTGGAGGACCCCTTTCTCTGGGGTCACTGTAATAGTGGTGCATCACGGTACATCTCCATCCCTGTGTTGTGCCTGCTCTGGGTTCAGCTATGAACACGAATCACAAGCTTCTCTCTAGTCACGCCCCTAGTGTATGCAGGCCTCTCGTGCTCCCCATCACGTCCACCTGAGTTACTCCCTGCATGGAGAGCTCTTCATCTGGGGCTTTTTGCCGTATGCTCACGTTATATTCCAGCTCCTATTAAGATGACCCTTGAGATCCAGAAGTGTATTAGCAGCCACTTCATTGTTCCTTACTTTTGTTTTTCTTACTTACTTCAAGGCCAGGATTGAAAAGATTTAGCCAAGTGATGGGAAAAATAGAAATATGCATTGGGGGTAAGGACAGAGCCTTAGCAATTACAGCAGTGCTAGGTAAACAACACGGATTTCATTCTTTCGAGGGTCTGGCCTGGCCTTCTTGACCCCAGATCTGGCAATCAGTTTGAGCCAGAGCGTGTGAGCAAGACCCACCCACCAGGCACCTGGGAGGTTTCTCAGTTTTGTTAGAAGAAATAGGGCATGCAAGCTGTGGCTGATGCAGAGGAAGGTAAAATCACTCAGCCCATCCATCCATGAAAAGGTAGGCAATGCGTTGGCAGAGCGCCTTGACCATGCATGCTCAGAAGATTCATTCATAGATTCATAGATTCATAGATGCTAGGGTCAGAAGGGACCTCAACAGATCATCGAGTCTGACCCCCTGCATAGGCAGGAAAGAG